>NC_140079.1:56710734-57031001 GCF_964194135.1 Talpa europaea | reverse complement strand
GGTGTGGGACTATAAAGGGGAGGGTTCTGAGAACCACACGAGGCTTCTCAACCAATGTGAGCTGGTGACACCACAGAGTAAGGCCTGGGGGCTTAACTCTGCTCCTATCTCACTCCCACACTCTCCTAGACTGCCTAGCGTTTTGGGTGATGAGTGAATGGCAGCCCACGTAGGGGGCTTGGGTGATTTTACTGCAGTTTAGTTTTGTTGGCACTTATATAAATCACCCCTCTCTGTAATTTTAAACTTTAGCCCAGTGTCTCAGAGAAGATATTAATTATTAAACAAAGGAAAGTAAATCTGGCTTAAGATCAGATGGTAATTAGCATCACCCCGCACTGGGAAAAGCCCCTTCATGTGGGCCCACATGGCAGCGTCAGGGGCTTTTGATTAGGCAGAAATCAAGTCCTGGCTGATTTTAATCTCAGATGTGCCTGGAACCCAGAAGGACTAATTGAAATTATTTGGGCATTCAATTGCCTCCATGAGAAAAGAAGAAGGGAGAAAGCAAAAGACAAAGTAAACCTTGGTATAAGAACAGAGGAAATTTACACTAACTGTCCCTTTCTATACACCAGGCGTGCAACATGCATGAGCTCATATATTTTTACATCCTGGGGTAGGTGCTACTCTCTGTTTTGCAGATGATGAAACTGATGTTTATAACCATTAAAAAAAAAAAAACTTCCCCAACAGGTGGAATTTGTGGTGGTGGAATCTGAGTCCAACTTATTCTCTCAGAAGGTGGTATGAGCCTCATGGGCTACACAAAGTACATCCAATAAGCAGTAATAGCCTGGCAAGAGCTTAAATGTGGGCTACCCCCTTAGAATAGCACAGTGACATCCAAATTATTTCATCCCTGGGAGGAGAAAGAAAAAAATGCTTCTTTATAACAAACTGAGCAAAGTCATGAGGTTCTAAACTAATGATTCTTGACTTTTTCACTATAGCCTCCCACTTATGAATATGTTGTGTCTTCCCTGTTCAATTACAATTTATATGTGTCGCTATAGTGACAGAGATGTATGATATCTTTTATATCTTCCTGCAATGCCAGAACCCCAGACCCTTAGTAAATATTGGTTGAATAAATATTCTAATGTGAAATCTATCATGGGAAATACAAGATTATAATTGATCCAACTAAATAGGTTTCATAAAAGAGAGGCATTTAAGCATTGATTTTGTTTTTCTAATTCCAAAGGAAAATTCTTCTTTTGGAATTCAGAAAGGGACAAGAGTTATTGACAATAGGATATGGGGAGAGGGAGGTTGAATTAATCAAGTATCAAAACAAAAGTATTTATTTACTTAAGAGTCCCTTTGCCCCCACCAGATGGCTCTCATAATAATGATCCTCATAGAAATGGGAAGAAATGCAGTTTTAAAAGGTAAATAAAAGAGTTAAAAAGACATCATCTGAAAAACATGTAGGAGTTCCAGGTCAGAGTTCTAGCTATTCAGACAAGCAGTCATAGGAGAGAAAAAAGAGGAAAAGACTGCATTGTAAGACCATCAAACTACCAAGACAAAAAGAAAATTCTTGTGGCATATGATGGTGGCTTTGTGGTAGCATATGATGGTGGCTTAGGTGGTGGGTGTGGTGTTGTAACTAACGTACATTGGAAAATGTGAGAACCTGCACTCTTAAACGTGTAGTGTTGGAAGCCAGTGTTAGTTCAACAAAAATTAATTAGTTAATATTGGTTCTACTAATATTACAAAAAGAAATCCTGCACAATGAAAGTCAGGAGAGCTGGGAAGGAATACTGCTTCAAAGTTTCCTAGTAAGACTTTTTATACCCATCTGGAGAGAACACACACATACACGCACACAGAGAGAACATACAGAGACTATTCCTGAGCCTTGGTAATCTTCCAACAACCATTGTTGCCAACTGCTATGCCCTTGGTCCCAAACCACCTGCTCTATGTGACACAAGCCAGAGATTCAAGCTGAGCGTCCCAGGACCATCTAAGTTCACATTAGCCAGGTGACTTCTGAGCCTGAGGAAAGATCCAGCTCAAACATTTTGATTGGGATCATGCCAAAAAGCAGCTGCCTAAATAACAGCCCCATCACCAGCTCCAGTAAGATTTTCCCTCTGCTGATGAGTCATTTATTCTGCCAGGTTATGGGCAGCAAGGCAGGGAGAAATATGCAAGTAACAGTGATGAACAATGTGATAAAATATCTTTCTTCTTCAGAAATTTTAAACCTCATTGGGACAAAGACCTAGAGGTGTCCCCTGACATAGTTATTCTGCCATTCTATAGCTAATTAGCTCATTTTTATAAAATGGTTAGAATATATCTGACATGTGCTATGTGCCAGCACTGATGTATTTAAAATCTTTCTTTTAAAAAAAAAAAGATTTATTTATTTTTATACAAGAACCAGGGTATAGATAGGCCAGACATGTGGGAGGGTGAGAGGATTCACCGGAGACAGAGCGGGGAACAGAACAAGCAGACTGACAAAATATACTGCTGAGGGAAGCAGTGGGCGAAACAGGAGAGGCCTGTTTCGCCATGTGGGATTCTCACCAGCCTGGCCAGGATCGAACGGGCACTGCAGAGGCTGTGGACAGCTTCACAGTGTGGAACTGAACCATCTGAGCCACCAGGGAGGCCCTAAAATCTTTTTTTCTTAAGAGATAGACAGGCTACCTCACCATTGTGCGAAAAAAGCACTGGATGGACCAGTGAGTCTTTGGCCTCATGACCTTGAGCAAAGTTTTTATTTATTTTATTATTTTCACCACCATCATCCTTTATATCCCTTTTCCCTTTCTCCCTCTCCCTTAACCTCAGAGCCCTCACTGCATTTGTTAATGTCCACTAGCCTTTTGTAGGTATTTCACTTTGTCAAATCATCCACTATGTAAATATAACAGTGCTTATCATTGTCATTCTGACTTGATTTACTACACATGATTTTCTCAAACACATGTTCCTCAAAGCAGTTTTGCTGTAAATGACTGCATTTCATTTTTCCTTATGGCTGAATAGCATTTCATAGTATGGAGATACCACATCTTCTTGATCCAGTAGACTATTGATGGGTATTTAGGATGTTTCCATGTCCTACTGTTGTATATAGTGTTACAAAAAAAAGACATAGATTTTCTTGCACTGATGGTTTTATAATCTTTGACTATATGCCCAAGAGTAAGATTGCTGTGTTATATGGTATTTTCATTGTTAGTTTTCTAAAGACGAATCCATATCACTTTCCCTAATGGTCCATTTACATTCCCACCAATAGTGTATTAGGGTTCCTCTTTCTCTACATCCTCTCCAGCATTTCTTTTTAGGAGTCTTTTTTGTTTCAAGATTTTAAAATTTATTTTATTTACTTATACCCAATAGAACTGGGGTGTGGGCCAGAGGTGGAGGGGTGGTGAGAGGATTTACCAGAGACAGAGTGGGGAACAGAACAGGCAGACCTACTGAAATACACTGCTGAGGGGAGCAGCAGGTGAGACAGGAGAGGTCTGCTGCGCCATGTGGGTCACCTCCCTGGCTGGGAATCAAATTCAGGCCATAGTGGTGCTAGACTTATACATGGTGGTATATTCTGTGCAATGAGCAAAAAGTTAGATGCTTTTGCATCCCTGACTTGCTCATTCTCCCTTATTTAGCCCCTAACTTTACCTCCATGGTGTGTCCTCATATTGGTCAGTGTAAAGAGCTAATTCCTGACTATCTACCTTCTCCCAATGTCAGTTCTGCTGTAGGCTACATTACTCTAGCCCTTCTACCTGTTAGATCTAGCTATCCTTGTCCTATTTCCTAAAGGTGATAAAGACTTGGGCATCAATCTCAGAAAAGGAGCCAAGTAACCTGGTTTTTAACCCAATCCTTGAGCTCCTCAGGGCATAAAGAAGAAACTAAGACTCACACATGAGCTCCCTAGACTGTTCCATGTGGGGAAATTGACCAATGCCCTGGAAAATTAATAGTGTGCTACTGTCTGGCCAAGTCCTCCATGCATGTCTTCCTCAAAATCTGTAGTGGTAAACTGTGACTGATTAAAAATTCTGATTTTCAGGATCCCACCCATGTCTGTTCCCATCTTGAAGACACCTTAGAGACACAAGGACCAATGAACCGTGGTCCTTCCCCACCTTCCAGGAATTTAAAATCTAGTGGGGATATAGACATAAACGCAAGTAGTCAGAGCTAAGATAGATTAAGAAGATACAGGCTACTGAGGACACAGGAGATTATGATGGATTTCAACTAAAACAACAGAAGAGGCTCAGGGGCCTTAAAGAATGAGCAAGCTTTTGATTGCAAGGGAAGAAATCACATCCTAGGTCTAGAGAACAACACAAGTAGAAACTATGAAACAAAAAAGACCAGGATTTTTGAAGAATATCAATGAATAAAACACTAAGTGTAGTAGCCCAATGAGAGAAGAGGCTGAAATCGGTGCATAGAACACCTTAAATGTCATATTAAAGGGTTTGGCCTTTGCCCTTTAGAGAGTAAGCAGACATTATAGGTTTTTAAGATTTTCCCTACCTCTCCCTTCAACTCTGGACTAACAAATTCAATGGACTTGGTACCTCTACTCTTATAATTCTCCTACATATCTCAAACCTGTACATATAAACCAAAAGTCCCACATCAGTTCTTTCTGAATCTTCCCCATTTTCCTGCTGTTAGAGCCAAAGTTCTAGAAGTCACGTTTTATTCTTTTTTCCCTCTCATACCCCTCAGCCAATAGCAGCAAATTTTAATAGCTCAACCCTGAGAATATATCCAGAAACCCATCACTTCCCCCCGCCACCTCCATGGCTCCCAGCTTAGCCCAACCACCATGATCTATTGCTTGTATTACTGCAAGAGCCTCCTTTCTGCACCTGGAGTCTATTTCCCAGCCAGCAACCAGAGTGTAAGCCTTGAAAAATGTAATTGGATCATGTCACTCCTTTGCTCAAAGCCCAGGAGTTTCTTCTCCCTCAGAGTAAGCTAAAGTCCTTACCTTGACCTCCATGACCTGCCCCTACCCCTTCTCTGAGCACTTCTCCTACTTCTCCCCTCTCCCTGCATCATCCCTGGATGCCTGGCTCTTTGCTGTTACCACACTCAAGCATGGTCTACCTCAGGACCTTTAAACTTACTGTTTCCTTGGCCTAGATGGGGATTATCTGGTGGATCCAATGTAATCAACAGTGGAAAGCATATGGACACTTCACAAAGTCTCCTCTGGAGCCTCCAAAAAGAATCAGCTCACACTTTTATTTTCATCCACTAAGACTCATCTCAGACATCCAGCCTCCAGAACTGTAAGATGATAAATTTTGTGTTGCTTGAAGCCACAAAGCTTGTGGTAACCTGTTACAGCAGCAATGGGGAGCTAAAATAACTGGGGAACCTAAAATGCCTGTCACAAGAAGGGCACTGGATAAGGATTATTGGGTCACTAAGAATCCTTTACTATAAAATTCTAAGAAACTAAAGGAACTCTAAAAATGATTGCATACATGGATAAAGAAGAGTGGTCTATATACACAATGAAACACTACTCAGCTATTATAAAAGAAATAATCCTGCTATTTGCATCTACCTTCTACAGTACCTACAGATGGTGACAAGTCAGACTGTGCACCTGAATCTTCTGTCATGTTATAAACCTTTCGATTAAAAAAATAATCATCATTGAGCCTTTTCTGCTTCTGGATCTTTCCATAGCAATGCCAGGCACAGGCCAGCCCTGTGCCAGTTCTGGCCTCCTCTGCTTGTCCTCTATTGTAGCAGTAGCTTTCGGAAACATTATTTCCAGACCTGACCAATAGAAATCATCTCATTTTTAAATAGCATTAACTTTCCTAATTTTTCTTTCCTTCTTTCTTTTTCTCCCTGATTGGAGGAGGAAGAAGAGACTTCATGTCCTGAAGTAAAAATAATTACCTTCAGGACTTTCAAGACCTGATTCCCACTGCTTATGGCATCCTGATCAAAGTCAATCATGATTTCAGAACACACTGTAGCCTTCAATTCACTACTTCTTTCAAAACATTTTCTGCCTCTCCTCTTTGAAAAAAGGGAATTTAAAAACCGAAGACTAGTATTGACCATAAAGATAATGCTTGACATTTATATTCTCAAAGATCATTAGCAACGCTAGCATTAATTCGGATGACACTATGTCACTAAGTGATCAGGACCACTTGGTGCCTGTGGCCTGGGCACTGCAGGACCCAGCACTCATGCCTATACTTGTCACCCATCAGTCTCAAATTCAGGGCTGGAAACCAGACTGACAAAATCTTCGGATCTTTCCAACATATGTGGACCCATGAGTGGCCAATGGCCTCCAGAAAAGATTGTGTTTACCAAAAAAAAAAAAAAAAAAGTATCAATTAATAAAAGGATTCAAATGGAGTGTTCCCTGTTCTGTAGGAGAAATAAGACTTGTGAATAATAATCAGAGGAAGTGAATACTGAGGGCTGTGCTATATGGCATAGATAGTAAGAGCTGAGGGAGTTCAAAGAAAGGAGATGAGATTATGGAGGTGTGTCTACGTGGTGCCTTTATTCTCCATGTTTCACACCAACTAGAATTCTCATAGCACAGAGAGAAGTCCTGTATTTATACAATCAGAGCACATAGATGTTCTACCTAAAGACAAAACAGCCACGACACTCCCAGCACAAGAGAATGCATTAGACACTAGCAAATTGAGTCTCTGAGTCCCTCTGTTATACAGCTGACCTGGATTTAAGCCATCTCCTATAGCTCCAATGCCATCTCCTAATGATGGCATTACTACAAGGCTACCTGACCTGCATCCCTGCTCTAAAGAAACAAGACAGAGAGGGACTTGTAGGACTTGAAATATCTTACCATGTGAGCTCATTCTTTTTAGTAGCCCTGTGCCTCGAGTAAGGCCAATAGGAGGTGTCAGTGAGTTTTCTTTAAAAGGACAGAGATGAGTTAAATCCGTGGCTCCAGATTTTGAGATTTCACAGACCAATTAAAATTCCCCTCTCCATTCCTCCCCTGAAAATGGGGGGGTACCGGAAACTTTTTGTTTTGTCAAATAATAAAAATCATCTACTGTTACCATCATTGTCTAAAAGAAAGGGCATTTTTTTTCTTTTTTCTTTTTTCTTTTTTTTTTAAATAATAAATTTTATTTTTATATTCCCCATACAATTGCAGCCCCCCCCCCATTCTGACCCCAATCCCTCCCCTCCCGCCCCTGTCTCCCTAAAAGTGTCTCTGGTTCATAGTTTTTTGTTGATTTTGATTTTCACTTTCTTATAGTTATTCATTTTCCTGGTCCCTTATTTAAGTTTTCTAGATTCCTGCTAGGAGTGAGACCATCCGGTATTTTTCTTTTTCTAAAAGAAAGGGCATTTTAATGTCAAATAAAGTAGAAGATCCTAATCTCAGAATTCTAACAGAATTCATTGAACTCTACGAAATCTCGCTATCATGTCCTTATTTTTCCTCACTTCACTGCGGGCTGGTGAAAACATTGCAATGTTCTGGCCCGAGCTGCAGACTTGTGTTTAGAAATCGTTGGGTTAAATGCTCCCTAAGGTGTCTGACAGCTCTTAGTAGAGATTTCCTTTGTTGTTTTACCGTTTGCATGGAAATTCAAGGAAAACTATGACTCTTACCTATTTTGTTCATTGAAGCCTCAGAACCAGGTAGACTGTGCCTGCAGAGGGGAAACTCTAAGAGAACACTGTCATCCACTCACCTAGCCTCTCCTTCCTTCCTTCCTTCTTTCCACGTTTATGGAGTATCTACAGAACACCAGAGACTACTTTAGGACACAGGTAAACAGAATTTTCAAGTCTGACTGACAAATCAATCACGAAACACACAGACAAAGTTGCAAATGCACCTAGACCTGCAAATCCTGCAGGGCCATCCAGGGCAGGTCAGAGGATGAGGGGGTGCAGGGAAGGCTGGGTCTCACCTATATGCAACACCACCAAAATTTCCATCTTCCCTGCACACACCCTGGTAATGATGCTGACAGCGTATATCCTCAGATAAGGCAGACAATGATACATCCCACTGTTCTAATTCTGGAACTGCTATGCCACCTCATTAATATGTGAAAATGTGTTAAAAAGCTGCTGATAAACAGCTGCACAGCGGCAGAAATAGTGGCTCCCATCACATTTGTAAGCTTTATTGGCTCTCAAACATGGCAGGAGAAACGAAGCTTTGCCTGCATGTATAAACGGGGTAATTTTGCTGTAATACTCCACTTTATTGGTAGACATTTTGCCATATCATGTCTCCCCAACCACAGCTTAAGGACACTTCTGATTTACACAGCTCTGTAACTGCCTCTTTCTAAGAAAGAAAAGTCACATCGGCTGGCATCGTTGTTATAACATTCTAATTTATCAATAAAACGGAAGATTGACTCGCTTCCATGCATTGCACAATTTCTAATAACTGAACTTCTATTCACTCAGAGAGCATTTGATTAAAGAATTAGACACAAGTTTTACATAAATCAGTGCAAGCCCTGCATGGAGTCGACTGAATGGAAAGTGCAATTCTCAGGGCAAGAGAGTTACATTTCATCCCGGTGCAGGACCAAGTCGGGAGTCAGAAAGGAGACTTTCTGAAATGTTACAGCGGGGAGCACATTTCCATTTCTCACAGGCACCACTCCCGGAGGCCAGGGGCAAGAGCCCCTATTTGCCTTACCTTGGGGATGCCTCTGCTCCATATTTCTCTAGCTACACTTCCAGCAGGACTGAAAGTCCCCAGTGAAGCTCAATTCCAATTACCTCCTTTCTCCCCGCACCTCTCCCCTTTGTGGTGACAGATTGATGGCCTCCTCGGGTGCCTGCTGAATGCACCCGCGACAGGGCACAGCAACACTGAGCTCACCGGATTGATTTCCCCAGTGTCCGCGTTTCGACCATGCTCCTGGAGGTGATTTTCATCACTGACCTCCCCTCCCCCACCCCACAAAGGAATTACAGCCTGTTGGGGGAACTTGTCTTCTGGATAAATATTAAACTGTTTTCTGTCTGGTACCAGGTGGCAGATGCGCCTTTCCTTCTGGGTTGGGGATTATGTATTTGTGTAATTTTTATATTATGTTTGTTTTCTTGGCAGATGGCTTACTTCTTGTTATTGGGGTGGCAAGACAGGGAGAGGAAGGCTGTACCTCCAGGGGCGTGTTCTGCTGGATAAAAGGCAGATAATAAAAAGATGGGTTTTTATTTAAACACAGAGAGAGCAAAGCTGTATAATTTAACTAAACGCGAACAGCCTCGGATTCTGCAATTATCCGAGCAGTGCTTGGAGCAGGGTAACTTAGAGGAGATTTTCTTTCTGGAAGCATGTGGATGATTCTTCTAATACATACATCTCCTTTCCTCTTGCTCCCCTGGACTCTGTCACCACCCACCCGCTGGAAGAGAGCAAACACAAGCTCTGGATCAGGGTGTCCCCACATCTAGAAAATGTAAAAGCTTCCTGGCAGTGCCAAAAATGGGGGTCTTAGAATTGCAAATACAGCATTAAGTGAAAGCCCTTAGTATAAAATTTGACCTAATTAAGACACTACCAGGGCAAAGCTTTCTAATAGCAATTACACTGGCTGTAAAGGGGTAAAGTACCTTTTAAAACCATGAAATACTTCTGCCAGAAATAAGTGCCCTTGGGGTCAAATGAGGGGTTGTAAATGCACGACATCACTTGCCTTGACCTCCATCAGCTGCCAAGAAGGCTGCCTACCTGGGGGTCTCTGGCAAAAGCATGGGGCTCCTTCTTCCCAAGACCACCACATCTGTCCCATGGACAGATTCTCAAAACTGCAGTGATGCTCTCATTTGTACCCTTTGCCTCTCTTTCTAAACTCTTCAATAATTCACAATGCATCAAAAGATGCAGAGATGGAGCAAATTCTCACAATAGGATGACCCCACATGGCAACTTCTAGGCCAGAAATAATCTGTGGATATTTTCCTGCAAGCAGTTTTGAGGTTCTCCCGACAGCAAATTATTCCTCCAGGTCTGTTTTGAATATTGAGCACATATTAGGCATAGACACTGTGCAAAGTGCTGCAAATATAAAGGTGAGTACATTATCGTAACATCTCTGTCCCTGAGAAGTCACAAGTCTAATGGAAAGAACAGTCAAGTTCACGAACACTTAAGACAATGAGTAATATCGTTTGCAGATGGGTAATGGGAGGAACAGAGAATCACCCTAGCTGAAATAGTAGTTTAAGACTTCAAACAAGGTCCAGCAGTCCTGGCTGCAATTGCAAAACAAGTACAACTACCTTCAATTAAGTGAATAAGAGGTAGTGAGGATCTAGCCTCTGGGAATAGACTGCATAGGCTCAAATCTCAGTTCTTCCACTTCCTATATGATCCTGAGGAAAACTTAACCTCATGTGCCTCCATTTTTTTCATCTGCTAAGTGACCCTCATGAAGTCTAATTTCTTTGAGTTGTTTCAAGGATTAAAGATGACATATGTGAACATTTGGCATGATGCTTTCTGGCTCCATCAACTATGTGGCATGTATTAACTGAGCTCCATAACTAGATTTCTTCAAAATACCTACTTCATTTTCTCTGGAAGCAAATTTAATAAACACATACAAACTCTAAGAACATGCCTGGCACAAATCCATGGTTATTATTGATTTTTTTTTTACTGCAAACTCACCCTCAATGTCATATAAAAAAAACTATATTTGTATACATATATACATGATATGTTCTCATCTTCAAAAGCCCATCAACCTGGAAGTCAGAACTTTAATTAAGGGGACTTAGAAAAATTGACTCACCTCTCCAGGCCATGTTTTCTTATCCATGAAGTTTCTCCCGTAGAACCTTCTTGGTCATCTCCTTCCCTAGTAAGCAGAATCCAGGGTCTCCACCACACATCAGTAGGACCTGGACAACAACTGTGCTTAAGCTGCATTGTGCTTGGTCACTAAGTTTCCTAACTCATCTGGGAGTTCTTTGAAAGCTAGTACATTCCCTTCACCTCTCTAACCCATAGTCAGTCTTGATAAGTGTGTATTGAATAAATGAATCCCAGGTGATTAGATTTAAGGGCATTTAAACATTCAATTAACACTTAAAATCCAGTTTAGCTGGTGGGAGACATGAGTCTAGGACTGAAGCTCTTTTCAATCTTATTACAGTGTCTTCCCTGAGTTGACAAAATAGGTCTCTACAGAGTAATAAGTTGGGAGTGATTGTTCTCTTTGCAAATAATTCTTTATTTTAGAGGTTACCTTTAAATTGCAAACTGCTCTACTACATTTTATTTTGAAAGATTTTTATTTATGCATACAAGAATGGAGGTGTAGGCCAGAGGTGTGAGAGATATGGTGAAAGGATTCAACAGAGACAGAGTGGGGAGTATAAGAGGCAGATCTACTGAAATACTTTGCTGAGGGGAGCAGCAGGCAAGACAGGAGAGATCTGCTGTGCTGTGTGGATTGGCTCCCTGGCCGGGGATCGAACTTGTGCTTCAGTGGCTGCCAATAGTTTGATAGTGCTGACTTTAACCCCTGCGCCACCAGGGAGGCCCCTCTGCTACATTTTATTTATTTTTTTTAATTAATAAATTTTATTTTTATATTCCCCCATACAATTGCAATCCCCCCATTCTGACCCCAATCCCTCCCCTCCCGCCCCCCACCCCCCAAAAAGTGTCTCTGGTTCATAGTTTTTGTTGATTTTGATTTTCACTTTCTTATAGTTATTCATTTTACTGGTCCCTTATTTAAGTTTTCTAGATCCCTGCTATGAGTGAGACCATCCGGTATTTTTCTTTTTCTTTTTGGCTTATTTCACTGAGCATGATCCCTTCCAGCGTCATCCATGTTGCTGCAAATTGCATGTGTTTATCTTTTTTGAATGCTGAGTAATATTCCATGGTATATATGTACCACATCTTCTTGATCCAGTCATCTATTTTTGGGCATTTGGGCTGTTTCCAAAGCTTAGCTATTGTAAACAGTGCTGCTATAAACATAGGGGTGCAGGTGCTCTTTGGAATTGATGTTTCTGTGTTCTTTGGGTAAATACCTAGGAGTTGAATTGCTGGATCCTGTGGAAGCTCTATGTTTAGTAGGTCCAGAAATCTCCACACAGCTCTCCATAGTGGTTGGACCAGTTTGCACTCCCACCAACAGTGCAGAAGAGTTCCTTTTTCTCCACAACCTCGCCAACATTTGTTGTTGCTATTTTTGTTAATATGTGCCATTTTCACTGGTGTAAGATGGTATCTCATGGTAGTTTTGATTTGCATTTCCCTGATTGCAAGTGATGTTGAACATTTTTTCATATGCCTGTTGGCCATTCGCATTTCCTCTTCAGAGAAGTTTCTTTTTAGTTCCTCTGTCCATTTTTTGACTGGATTATTTTCTTTGTTGTTGTTGAGTCTCATCAGCTCTTTGCAGATTTTTGTGATCAGTCCTTAACAAATGCCAATGTATTTGCAACTTGTCTGTATTTACCTGTTATACAAAGCAAGTGCAGCTAGCTCCAGACTCAAAGTATTAATTCCTGTGTATTATTGGGATGGCTAACATCATCTATGGGTTTGAGGTTTGCTTGTTGTTTTTGTAAACAAAGAAGAAGCTGGAAAACTATATAAAGAAGCCATGCCTGTAAGACTCTGATTTGTTCACAATCCATGGGTATTTACCCAAATACTCAAGAAACAGAAATAAAAGCTTGAAGCCTAAAACTCTACTTAATTCTATTCCAGGACAATGAGTGTAGAACAGAGAAAAAGAAACAATTAGTGATCATCTATTACATTCCCAATGGCCTCCCAGGGCTCAGAGCTAGGTTTTAAAAGTCAAGGGATTTGGTTTCCAAGAACCCAGTTTTGGGGAACATAAAATATTAGTTTAAATTTTCTAAAGATTTTATATATTGATATAGGCTCTGTTACATTCTATTTTGGTATATGTGGGTCTCCTTGGGTATCAGCATAGTACCTGCTGCATGGAATTAACTGTCTCGTATATAATCCTGTTTTGTGAAGGGGGTGGAGTTTAAGTGGAAAGAGATACATTGCAAGCAGGGAACTCTCATGGGATGGCATCCCTGTGTGTACACAGACAACCACACATTGTGCCCACCTTGGACCCTGTAGCGGTGGGACGGCACAGGGCAGGATCTATATGATCTGAGCAGACGGGTGAAGGAGGAGAGTCCTGGAGTCCTCAGTGGCCTTTGCAGGCTTTTATTGGGATTTACCAAGTACACGGCAGGCAAGGGTGCCGGGGGGCCGGGAGGCTGGCAGGCCTCCTAGCCACCAGCAAATCTTCACTCTTTCTGGACTTTCCAGCCTTCTCTCGTGGCCTCTGCTTCTCTCTTTTCTCATTTCTTCTCTTTCACTCTGCTGTTCCATTCTGCTGGCGTCCCTGTGACACCGCCCTTATAAGCCCAGTCTCTCAGCCCAGGTGTACCCACTTACATATGCCCACACCCTACTCCGGGTGTCCGCCATCAGGCATGCATTCAGGACTGCAGATCTATCATCAATCCTAGTGGCTGGAGGGCAGAAAAGCCTGATAACTTTTATTCACCCTACAGATGCTTTGTAGGAAGTCCCGCTCCAATATTCACTCTCTTCCCTTTTGGCATTCTATAAAGAGCAGGAGGAAGCAAGAAGGGGATCTGGGGTAGCAGTTTGGCAAGGCTGAGTCAGATTATCTCCCTTTCAGACGACATCATTTTAGCATTAGTTATCACAATGCACTATTACCCTGTTCCTTCAGTTTCATGCACACCCACCACATCTTAATGCCATGTAAACCCTGGCCAACAGATTTGCTATCCTCCACACTAGCTGAGAATTTTACCTTGCTCTTAATCTACAAAAGGTGGTACAATTTGAATATATTACCTATTGATCCCCAAATTATATAAATACCTATGAACCACCTATATTATTGGGAGAAATCAAGACACAAAGTCCTTTGAATATATCTTTCAGTATGACAGTTCTCACCTTATGAAATTTCTGTGTTTGTATGTCTGTCTTGTACACTGGACTATGACTATTTTAAGAGTTGAGATCATCTTTGCTGGAAAAGCAGTGCAATACCTGACACAGCATTCAATCACTATTTGAATAAGTGAATGAATGCACATGTATCCAGGGACAATGTGGCTGAAAGCCCAGACTTTGAGGTCAGATAACCTGGATTCTAGCCCCATCTCTATCCTTTCTAGCTATGTAACCTTGGACAAATTGCTTTATCTGTCTCTTGAGTTTTCAGATTCCCTATCTACAATGTGCTGAAATAATGCTACATATTTCATAGGATGTACACCTGATCCAAAATAAGTACTCAATAAATGTTATTACTTTTATTACTGAAATCCAGAATGCCTGACTTCTATAGCCACTGAAAGACTCCAAAGCATTTAGCTAGTTTAATACCCAACTCTACTCATGCAAAAGACTTAGAAAAAGTCTAGCCATCTTGTAAGTATTCATTTCAAAAGCTGAGACATGATTTAATGGCCTTCTAGAATGCGAAAGAGTTCCAGGCACAGGTGGTGGTAAGCAGCTGTTTTCCATCTCCGCTGAGAACCAGCTGAGTGTCTTAAAGAGCCACATGAGTGATTTGGATATAAACTATTAGGAGTAACTTCCTAATGTGTGAGGATAGGAAATGCTAGGGTGAAACCTTAAGGGAAGCCATGGAATACCCCTGTCTTGAGACTCTTTAAAGACTGGATACTTAATCTGTTCACTCAAAGATGGATAAAGACCAGGAACACAACTTATATTAAAATAACAAGCAGAAAAAGGCAAAATAATGAGCAGTTTGCAAAGGTCAGTCAAGTTTGATTTACAATGCTGTTGACCCAGTTCCAGGGACATACTATCACTTGGAGACGCAGGCAAAAATGAAGCAGATCCCTCTACATAGTGAGATTGAAATGAAAAAATTTTAATGTACTGTGAATCCACCTTCAAAATAACTTTCAGTCTCACTGAGGAACAGTTCCTGGTGCAGGACTTGGTGAGAGCAGGCAGCTTTGGAGGCCATGTTCAGAGGCAACCTCAGATAAGTACCTAACGTCCTACTGTGTGCAGATCACACAATTTCCAGCTGAAAATGGCAGACACAAGAGTGGGAAAGCCTCTTCTATTCCACTCTCTGTAGGGAAAGTGTCAGAGTGACTTCTGTAAGCGGAGAGACCCAAATTATACACCTGTTGTTCTTTTCAAATGAAAGAGTCTTTTGCATGTTTCTTCTTGAGAAGAAAATAATCTAATTTCAGTGAAGAAGTAGATGTGGTCTTGTAGGGTAAGGTAAAAGTATCAGGCTTTTCTGCCCTCCTGCCATTAGGATAGATGATAGATCTGCGGTCCCGAATGCATGCCTGATGGCGGGCACCTGGAATAGAGTGTGGGCCTAGGTAGATGGGATACACCTGGGCTAAGACTAAGCTTTTAAGAGTGGTGTCACAGGGACTCCAGGAAAAGCCAAGAGAGCAGAAGCAGAGAAGCAGAACCACGAGAGAGCAGAGCAGCAGAGACCACCAGAGAAAGCTGAAGAGCCCAGAGTGAAGACTTGCTGGGGGCTGGGAGGCTTGCCAGGCTCCCACCCCCCAGTACCCCTGCTGTGTAACTGGTAAATCCCAATAAAAGCCTGCAAAAGCCACTGAGGGCTCCAGGACTCTCTCTTCCTTTACCCTGGTCTGCTGGATCAGAAAACCTGCTCAGTGGCCTGTTCCTGCCCCTTACAGGTCTCTTATTCTACTTCCTGATTACTCAGAGGAAGAGACCAAAGAGAAAAAAATTTTAGGAGGAAAGATAAGCTAGCAGAGGCTTTGATCCTGAGCGACCTAAAGCTTGAGTTAAGGCTAAAAGGAGTGTTTGGATAGGTGACGGACAGATCAAGACTTGTTAGCAGCTTTACAGACATATTAGGGGATTAGGCTGAAGACTGAAATGGTAACATGTGATAAAGGCTGTACTTAAATGGAATTTAATGGTTTGTTCTCTCCCAAATTATTGAACATTAAGTTTAAATGTTTTCCTATAAATATTAAAGTATATGTATATAGCAGGATCACCAATTTGCACCTTACCACGCAGTTTTTAAAGGAAAATATAACTTCTTTATTTCCTATAACAGATCTACTTTTCCTCAAGGCTCACACCCCATTGAGGAACAGGGGAAAAACAAATTTGCCAATTAATAATATATCAGACTTTTTCCTTTGAAACCGTGTTGTTTGGTAATTCCTCTTTTGTTTAAGAGAGAGAAAATTCTGTTTATTCTCTTTCCCCAATGGCTCATGATGATGCGAAAGGCCTGCAGACTGGCACGGTGAGCCCTATTCCTGTGGGTCACTAGTCTGGCCCAGCCCTAATCTGGTGTCTACTGGGCCATGAGTGGCCCCTCATGGCCTTTCCAGGTCCTGTGCAATCATTCCCTGCAGGAGACCCCATTCACTAGGACCCAAGTTTCTTCCTGAGGACATAGAAATGGTCACCCCAAGGCCATGGAAAGGTCATCCAGTCTGCCACTAATGCTAGACCATGCCCTTAGTGCCCCTGGGAACGACATTGAAAAGGTCACCCCAAGGCCATGTCCAGTGTGACATGATCCCCAAGTCTGGAGAAGTTGCTAAGGCCAGCTTCTATTCAGGCTTGGAGTCTCTCCCAGCTATGGATGGGTGCCCTCAGGTTCCCCATTGCTAGCAGCATATTTCTGTCACCACCCGCTCTTCTCCCCAGGCTGCCACCTTGTAAAAAGCAGCAAAATACTTCCCTCTTACTGCTGCACTTGCTTTGTTTCACCACAACTGCTTTTAACTAGCGGAAGCTATAAGATGGTCATAACCTTTAGCAACCCCACCATCATCACCACCACTAAAAACAGCTGACAAACAACTAAGAACTCTAAGTGACCCTGGGCAATCAGATTCTTAGTAGACCCAACAGAGGGATAATTCCTGCCCAATGAGCAATAGGACTTGTTTTAACCAATCCTCTAAGAGTAACGCATGAGTTCTGACTTTGCCAGAGTAAAGCTTCTCAATCATGAATTAACATATAAGCTACAAATGCCTCCTTTTCAAGCATACAAACCCCCCTGCCCTGACTTTCTCCCTCAGATACTTTGGTCACTGCTGCTGTGCATTCCCCTACCTGGGAAATAGCTAAGCTCAGTGTTGCTTTGTTCACACTGAGATCGTCACTGGTTTTCCTTGATTAATCATGACAGGAGGAGGAAGTAAGGACACAGGTATCTGAGTCTTCTCCTCTGGCGTTCACTCTATTGCTCCAAAGTGCTTCTTTCTATTGAGTAGGTCTTCTGAGCTCATCATTCCCAGGGGCAATAAGTGACATGGTCTAACACTAGTGGCAGACCAGATGGAGGTAGACAAACTGGCTTAGTAATCAGGACACATATTAAAAAGTAGTTATAAAGCATTATGTATACCTATATAAAAAATGAAAAATGCAGTTAAAATTAGCACACAGTCAAGATTTGACTTATTAGATTGCATACTAGTAATACTAATAATAATAAAACTTAGTGCTTAGCATGTACTCGGTACATTGCTAAGAGTTTAACTCATTTAACTCTTGCAATGTCCCTATGAAGTAGGTACCACTGTAATTATCCTCCTCATTTTACAGATGAAGGAACTGAAGCACCAGATAGTTAAGTCACCTTGCCCAGGGTTACAAGATGAACTGAATGAGCCAGTATTGAAATCTAAGCAGTTTGGTTCCTGCGAAACACACAATACTGCCACTGGGTGTCAGCATACCAAAACAAAGGAACAGCAGTTTCCTTCAGGAAGAAAAGGGAACAGGACTACTAAGGTTCTTCTAGTTACAAAATACTTATGTATACACTTCCAAATTTAATCTGAGAGGTAAATACACTTTCTAAAGAACCAGAATATGCAATATTTCATTAATGAAGTGACTAATTTGCTCCAGATGCACTTTTGACCATATTTTTTTAATTGAAAAACTAACATTAGAGTAGACCTGGAAGAGGATCAATTTCTAGATGTTTTGTTAACAAAGGGCTCTTTCCAACTATTTTCACTTATCACACAATGACCCACTATTAGAAAACTTAAGGGAAGATCCCATTCAATGTGTTTTCTCCCTGTGCAAAAACCAGCCAGAGTCGAGCATTAGCTATAAAATTATCTGGTTTAATTGCTATCAACATCAGAACCATGGGACATTAGAGTATACAAAACCTGTATGTACAATTACACATACAAAAAAAAAAATGTTCTTTGTGAGGAGCAATTTCCAGCAAGTCTGACAAACAGCAAGAGTCTTTCCTATTTTGGGTTTGAAAGGAGAAATGGAAATTTTCAAGATGTCTCCCTCCTCCTTCTGGCTCCAGTGACCCTCCGAACATCAATTTGCAAAGGCTTGAAGCAAGAAGGGCATTATTAACAATATCAGGTTCTCATTCCCCCTCTCTTATGGAAGAAGTGAATTTTTAGGAAACATTTCCCATCATTTATTATACTGATGTTCCATCCATCTGCATCATTAGGTTGAGTAGTTACCATGACAATATGATGCCTACAGCAATCTAACTTGATAGCCAGATGCCAGAATGTGAAAAAATAGGACCAGCTAAGAAAGTGAGAGAAATATAATTAATCTGAACCACATTTTTTTAATGGGCCAAAAACGAGGACCAAGAGAGAAACTGCTGAAAATGTCACTGAAGAGGGAATTATGATAGGAAACAATAATCAAGTTTCAGTATAAAGACTTGGCTAACTAGAGCTGTTAATTGGTCTGTAACTAAGACAGAGCAAGAGTCAGAGATGGTCCAGAATATGGTCCTCAATAATTTCTTGCTGCAGAGCCCAGGACTGTCTTTGTTGACCTGGGCAGTGGTGTTCATAGGCCCTGACTGTCCTGAGGGTGTGAAGCCTCCACCCTCAATACTGCTGGCACAGCATTGTGCTCACCTCCAGTCTTTGATACCAGATTTACCATCTGTGGAAGCCATTTCCATGGATCTGAAGCTACATCTTGAGAGTTAGACTGTGTTGTGCCCTAGGAGTCTCAGTCCCCTGGCCTTCTAAATGCCCAGTGTAGGAAATAGACTGGCACAGTCATCTTGAGAACCCTTCTATGACAGAGGGATGGGGGAGTTCAGAAGGAAGAACACATAAAAGTTGTACCCCAGGGAAACCCGCCTGGGGTGGGTCGTCTCATCAAGGCTGGGTTGGATAGCGACGCTGAGCTAGGCGATTGGGCCGGTTCAGGCCAGTGGTCATGGGGAGCTGGAAAAGAACAAGCATTGCACAAGATTATAGCCCCAGACATGACTCCCTTCTCCCCGGGCTGATGGTTGCATTGAGCTAGGGCGTCCTGAGAGTCTAGAACACTTCAATTGCATTTGGCTTAAGGAGTGGGGTTCTAATTATTCACTTTTACTTCTTAAATGTGGCAAGAGAAATTCAATTTTATAAAGAAGGGAAGCCCAAGTGACACATGGAAGCAGTCAGTCTGCCCCAGGCCTTGGAGGTAGTTTTGAGCTTCTCACAAAGTTTACAATGAGACCGTAGCCCAGGACACCCTGATGGCATAGTCACAGCACTGACAGCAATGTTAATGGTGTCTCTTGAGTCCTGAGACTTATGAAAGGTCAAGGGTAATGCTAGTGATAGTGACATTGATTAGGTCTCTTCTGTGTATGAGGCCTTTAACATACATGTTCCCATTTAATCATCACAGTTATCTTGTGAGGTCACTACTTCTGAACCCAGTTTTCAGATACAGAAATTGAGACAGAGAAGTCAAATTATATTCAAGGACTCACATATAGTATATCAGGTGGTAAACTGGGATTATAAACTTAGGTCTCCATTGAACTGAGGTGGAGGATTATTGAGGTTTTGGCAGTGGGTGGGTATGATAATATACAATTGCCCTAAAACATCCACAGTGTTGTAAACCAACATGACCTCAATAAATGTAATAATAATTTTAAAAACCTATGTCTCCTTACTTCAAAACATGTGCTTCTAGCCCCTCTCCTTCAATACTTCCTTACCTGAGCGACCTGAGATGGGTTGTAAAGAGGAACAGACCCTTTGAAGGTGGGGGGAGGCAGCAGAGAACCAGGATTGAAGTAGGTCTCTGAAGAAACACCCTGTGGTGGAAAATAATAGAAAATCTTATCATCACGCTGCTTCCCAGATTCCAGAACATCAAGGACTTCTCTGAGCATCAGCTTGGTCAAGAGAAGCAGATGGGGGCCTCCCTGGTGGCTCAAGGGATTAAGACACAACCTATGAAGCTATCTGCAGCCTCTGCAGCACAATCCCCAGCCAGGGAGCTACCCACATGGCGCAGCAGACCTTTCCTGTCTCATCCGCTGCTCCCGTCAGCAGTGTATTTCAGTAGATCTGCCTATTCTGCTCCCCACTCTGTCTCTGGTGAATCCTCTCACCCCCCACACCTCTGGCCTGTACCCCAGTTCTTGTATACCTAAATAAATCTCTTTTAAAAAGAGAGAGAGAGAGAAGCAGATGGGAAGGATAGAAATTGGTGGACATCCAGGAATCTCAAACCAGCCAACATGGTTGAAGTGAGCACAGACAGCCCCTAGGTCCGGAGGGTGTGCAAGGGTGGGGGAGGTAGGAGAGCAATGCAGAAGTACAGCACATCAGAAAAAAACAAAATAACTTATACAAACAGCATCACAGAAAGAAATATATTATTTGAAAATATATAAAATACTACAAAAGCGCTCTAACCAGACCACAAGAAATAAAAATGTTTTCCCAGCAGTTAGCATGAAACCCACACTGGTGTGGACAATTCATCGAGACTCTTAATATAATCCTTGTCAAGGATGCTGAGAACTCTGGTTCCAACTGAGACAGGGAAAGAGGCACCAAAGAAAATTATTGGCTCAGTTGTGTCCCCTCAAAACTAAACATGTTAAAATCCTAACCTCTAGGACCTCGGAATGTATTTAGAGATAAGGTCTTTAAAGAGGTAATTAAGGTAAAATGAGGCCATTAGTGTGGTCACTAACCCAATAGGAGAGGTGCCATTACAAGAAGAGGAAATTTGGACACAGGCACTCAAGGAATGTCAGTAAAGACTCAAAAAGAATCCAAACCTGCCAACACCTTGACCTCATACTTCAGACTCCTGAACTGTGAGGAAACAAATTTCTGTTGTTTAAGCTACACAGCTCATGACATCTTGTAATGGCAGCCCAAGCAAACCACTATAGAAGCTTTCTCCATATTCCCCATGAGTCAGTCACCTCCACCCCTTGCAGAAAGTTTAGCCCTGACACTGCAGGGATGCGGGGCTGGGGAAGTCGGGGCTAGGCCCCAGTTTCCAGGCTGCTCACCTCAGGCCCGGACAAGCCTCCAGTTTCAGTACTCTCAGCTGCTCCCCCACTGGACACCGATCCTAGGACTTCACCCCCACCTAGAAGGAGTCAAGAATTTATTTCCACTACTCGGCATGGAGGAGTCCCCTCACCCAGAAGTCACCCAAACCCCAGGGAAATGAAGAGAGGAGTGCAGTTGGCCCAGAGGATGTGAGGTTGGTGGTACCTGTGCCCCTGGGGAAGGCGCTAGTACCTGGCAGAGGCTGGGACTCTGGGAAAGGTGTCAGTGAGGGACCAGGGCCAGCCTTAGTGGGAGATGGTGCTCTGGAGGTCTGCTGGGTGGACAGAGAAAGGCAGCATCATGCATTGGTGGTTCACAAACTCATACTGGCCTACTTGTGTTCCTGCAGCTCCCACAGTGCTGCCTCCATCCTCAGCCGGCTGCTGGAGTACTCTCCCCAAAACCCCATTTCCTGGTTCCACTCTCCTGCTCAGTAACCAAAATTAGTTCCCTACTGTTGGCCTACTAAAGTTAAACTTCTTCATCCTAACATTTAAAGCTTTTCATCATCTGCCTTTGCCCTCACAGGACCAGTTTCCCACAACCTCACATCAGCAGCCTTTGCTTCATCTGGCCTGGGGCAGAATCCCTGCCAGCCCCTGGCTCCCCAAGCTGCGGAGAAAACATCAACAGAAGGAGGAGCTTCCCCGCCCTCTCACCCAGGATACCTCAGAGTCAGGACTGTCAGATGAGTCTTCATCCTCAGAGGGGGATGCGTTGCTGGGCTTCGAGCGAAACCAGCTGAACCAGCCAAACCCTGAGCTCTGGAAGCAGAAGGGGATATTTTATGGCCTGTAGTTTGATTTTCCTGCTGAATGTGAGATGAACCCACCACAATGTGATGGTGGGAGACATAACCAAAGCCAGTTGCCCACTCAGTGGCAGCCTTTGAGAAGGGAATGTGGGCAGAGGAGAAGGCCCTCACCTTTGTGTTCTCCTTCAAGTCTCCTTGCTTCTCTCTCTGCGCAGCACTTTGGGAAGCCTTTTTATCTGTTTCATCAGAGGATTCATCCCCATCCTGCTCCTTAGAATTTTCAGCAACATTTCCTGCTCCAGGAATCAGGGGCACCTAGAATTAAAGAAAATAAGAACTAACTTTTGAATAGCACTTGACAGGTTACATGTACTCAGTCGCCTAACCCAGTCAGTGAATCAGTGGGAGAGGCATACGGAATCACATTTTTCCGATGAGGAAATAGCACTTAGCCAGGAGAAATGATTTTCTGAAGATCTCAGGACAAAGCCAAAGCCCAGAACTGATCCTCACATCATTGTTAATTCTGTGTCGTTCCTGACAGCTGTGCAGCCTAGCCGAGAACATAAGGTTTCCAGAACCATGCCCATGCCCGGAGCAGGGGTACAGAATATACTGCTGGAGATAAAGAACCCAGGAAAAATCCCCACAGGACCCCAAAACTCCAAGGGATAGACAGTGTAATGTTGTCAAACCTAACTACCTCAGAGCTCAGCTCCTGACAGACTTGCTCAGTCAACTCTCCTGACCAGAGGAGAGACATTAACATTAACATTTTTTATTTTAGCAAAATATAAATACAAGCAATGTTTACTAACTAACTAACCATGGATAAGTGCTTACACACAATTTTATAAAACCATGACCACTACCCATTTCCAGAACTTTTCATCTTCCCCAACAGAAACTCTGTACCCATTTAATTTTAGCCTCTCTCCACCCTACCCCACCCTCATTTTCTCCTCTCCCAGCCCCTGGAAACCTCCAATCTTTTTTTTCTTTATGAATTTTCCTTTCTTAATACCTCATATAAGCATACCTCAAGATAGCATAATTTTCCTTTGGAAAATACTTTGGCAAACACCGAAGAGGTTTTATTTTTTATTCTAATGCACACAAAATTTACTATATACTAAGCATGATCTAAGTGCTTTATATATAGTGACTCATCTAATCCTTAAACAGTGGGGTTGGTACTACTGCTGTCATTCCATTTTACACATGAGAAAGCTAAGGCACAGAAAGATGAAGCAACTTACTGAAGGTCACACAGCTAATCAATGGCAGAATAGGAGTCAAACTTGGATGGTCTGGTTCTCTTTCTAAGCATTTCCCCCAATTGAATGAATCAAGAATAGACCAGGGTTTATACACTAGGATGCTTATCACATGTTTTATATAGGAGAGAGTAGAAAGGAAAGGAAGAGAAGAAAGGAAAGGAAAGGAAAAGCAAAGCAACACACTTGAAATGCTTAAAATGTAGGAATGACAAACTCAAATCTCAGCTCTTTGCCAAGTCTGCCAGATGCTCTGTGATCTCACCTCTCTCTACCCCTGTGGTCTTGATTCTTGGCACTCTCCCCTACTGCACCCCACTCTCTGGATACATGATTCCTGGACTCTTCCTGGGCTGTACCAAGTTAGTCCCATATTAGATGCTTTGCTCCTGCTATTCCCTGTCTTGAATTCTGTTCCTAGATGCCTACCTGCTGCATGTCCACATTCTGTTATGACCTCTGCCTTCCCTGCCACCCCCACCCCGCCATCTAAAGTGGAATCCCACATGCCCACAGTTGTTTATTTGCAGTCACCTCCGTGCATAGGCAGTACCCTGATGTCTGCCTGTGCACCCCCAGTCCCTGCAACAGTACCAGGTATGTTGCAGAAAGTCAGCATTTATAAAAGAACAAATGAATGATTGATGGTGCTTTCATACAATGGATTTTCATGCCTATATTAAAAATCGTATTTATGAATGACAGAAAATCTCACTGAATAGAATTAAATAGCAAGTAAAGTTTCATATACACATGTTCTTAACCATTTTAAAATATATGTGTATACTTGTAATCAGGGAAATGCAAATCAAAACTACCATGAGATACCATCTCACACCAGTGAGAATGGCACATATTAAAAAAACTAGCAACAACAAATGTTGGCGAGGGTGTGGAGAAAAAGGAACTCTTCTGCACTGTTGGTGGGAGTGCAAACTGGTCCAACCACTATGGAGAGCTGTGTGGAGATTTCTGGACCTACTAAACATAGAGCTTCCATATGATCCAGCAATTCCACTCCTAGGTATTTACCCAAAGGACACAGAAACATCAATTCCAAAGAGCACCTGCACCCCTATGTTTATAGCAGCACTGTTTACAATAGCTAAGCTTTGGAAACAGCCCAAATGCCCAAAAATAGATGACTGGATCAAGAAGATGTGGTACATATATACCATGGAATATTACTCAGCATTCAAAAAAGATAAACACATGCAATTTGCAGCAACATGGATGGCGCTGGAAGGGATCATGCTCAGCGAAATAAGCCAAAAAGAAAAAGAAAAATACCGGATGGTCTCACTCATAGCAGGAATCTAGAAAACTTAAATAAGGGACCAGGAAAATGAATATAAGAAAGTGAAAATCAAAATCAACAAAAAACTATGAACCAGAAACACTTTTTGGGGGGTGGGGGGCGGGAGGGAAAGGATTGGGGTCAGAATGGGGCGTTTGCAATTGTATGGGGGAATATAAAAATAAAATTTAATATTAAAAAAATATATATATAGAAAAAAAGAAAAAATAAATAAATAAATAAATAAAAATAAAATATATGTGTATACATATGTGTATGTATTTATTCACATACTAAAAAACATTGAAAGAAAATAAGTAAATATTTGACTGGGACTATGCGTGATGTTTATTTGATTCTTTATGTGATACTTTATCCTTATTTTTCAAGTTTTTATAGCAATAATATACTACTTTTTCAGTCAGGAAAAAAAAATAGAGCATAAATGCTTCATGCCTGAAGCCCTGTTACTACTTGAGAAAGTTAGGTGAGATGCCCTTCCCGTAGCAAGGCTGAAGCTTGGTCTTATGCTTGGGACCAGCACTACCCATTGCTGGGGGGAGTGGTGCATAGAGAAAATGGTTCATTAGACATAGTCACCTCCATGACCTTACAGCTTGAGCGAGAAGAAACACAGCTGCCAAAGATCCTTCTTTGAAATAAAGCGAGGTAAGAATTTAAAAATAATAAATGCCACTATTGAAAACAGCTACTTTCCATAAAGCATCCACTATGCAAAACAATGTAGCAATTCCTCAGAAAATTATTTCTATATAATCCATCTATCCCACTGTTAGGTATTTATCCAAAGAACACAAAGGTGCTTATTATTTGAAAAGAAATATGCACCGCTATGTTCATACAGCACTACTCACAATAGCAAGGATGTGAAAACAACCTAAGTGCCCGATGACAGAGGAGTATATAAAGAAGATGTGATATATATACACAATGGAATACTACTCAGCTGTAAAAAAGATGAGCTCTTGCCATTGTTGACAACACAGATAGACCTTGGAGGGATTAAGCTTAGTGAAATAAGTTAGAAAGACAAATACCAGATGATTTCACTCATTTGTGGACTATAAAGAGGGACATGAACAAAACAAAAGAATGGTTGTTGCCAGAGGGAAGGAGCAAGGAGGGAGCCAACTAGGTTACTGGAGGATATGGTGAGCTATAATGCAGTTGCTGAATAAGAAAATGCATTCCTGGAATCTACACAGTGTTGTAAACTAATGTTACCTCAATAAAAAGAAAAAGGACTTCAAGGGAAGCAAGTCTGAGGCCAAAACAAAACCCAGTTCTGCAGACCCCTTCCTGCATGGACACAGATGGGTGGGATTGAACTTGAACAAGAAAACAGCCTCCTCCCTACCTCTCAGCAGACACATGGTGCCATGGAGGGAAGGGAGCTCATGCTAGGTGCTGGACAGAGCTTGCACACATCTAGGAAACTAGAGCGAGTGGTGAAACCTAAACCTTAGCGTGGACATAGACACCCATTATGTTGTGTCCTCTCACCTGAGGCTGGGGCATGACCTTTGGACCACTGGGATGCTGGAAGTTTTCTTGAGACACCGTATTCTCTCCTGTGTCAAAAAACACAAACAAAATAGTGATATGCACTTCTGTTTGCTCCATCCATTCTGAAGAAGGGTAATGGAGACACAGTTAGCTTTCCTAACTGCAAAGCTGCTGGAGTCCAGAGCCCATAACCCCAAGCAGACCACAGTAAATGCAAAGTCCACCTTCACTGCCTTTTCGATTCCAGCCAACCCAGGATATGCTCAGAAATCAACCTCTACCCAAACACCAAGGTCATTCCTGAGCTATCCTGGAAATCAAAGCAACACCAAGCTAGATCACAGGGATCCTCCAGGACCATCCCTTCCATTGGAATCTCCCTTCTCGGACAGGGCCTTATCTAAGAAGATCTAAGATATAATCCTTCTATTTGGTTCCCAGCACTATCAGGCACTGCTTGGTATTGCAGACCTGTTGTTCAAGGTCTGATGAGCCTGAAAAACTTGGGACGAGGAAAGAAGTGTGGTCTCTGCTAGTCGCTGACACTGAGCTCTTAGATGCACGATGGCTTCTGGAAAATGCTTGACCTGCACAGCTCAAGCTGCAGGGGGCTTCTCCAAGCACAGCTTCTGTCCTAGAAACTACATAGCCCAAGGGGTGAGCAGGAGGGGCCGACATTGACCTTGGTATACTTATGCAGGCACAGAGAACTGGAATGGATCAGTACATCTCCTATGAATGAATGCAAAGTGCCAGCACATGCCGTCACACAGTAGGCCCTCAACATGCACACCCACTGGCCAGGTCCTTCCCAGCTCCACGCCCACTGACTCTCATTCAACCCCTGCACTTCCCTTGCCTGCTTCCTCTCCTACAAAACTCCTTCCCAAGGCTCCCAGCCCAGCCAGCAGATCTTACCAGGGGTTGGATACATCTGCTGGTTTTCCTCCCAGGTGCTTCCTCCAGGAGCCCCTGTCACTGCCACACTGCCTCCACTTCCAGTCCCGGGCTGATGGGTCAGGGGAACTGAGTAAAGAGGCACCGGGACCCCTGTCTGTCCTGCACCTCCTCCATATGGGTAGGAGCCCGGCAGGAGTGGAAAGGACTGCTGTGGGGCGGGCTGGGCTGGGACTGTCGGTTCTGATGTTGGCCACAGGGCTGAGCGGTCACCAAGGGCTTCTGAATCACCTTGTTGTCCCGACAGATCCTGATAGAAGGTGTTTTCTAAGGAATAGAGCAAAGAGGAAGAGGTGAGGCCTGGGATGTGCACTTGCATAGACTAATCACACCAGGTACATTCCTACCTGTGTCGTCTTTGGAAAGCAGGAGAAAGGTCAGGCTATATGACATGACTTCCAGAAAAGTGATGACAAGTGCAACACAGTGACATCAAAACACCTCTCACAGCATGGGACTTACAGTTTACAAATCACTACCCTGTATGATCACTAAGCCTTAAGCCAGAGGACTGGGGAGGCAGCCAGGGCATTCTTATTTACTGACACACTTTTTTTGGAGGGGGAGAGCCAACTCTTTCTCCCTTAGAGATTTTCTAACAGAGTTGGGTATTTCAAACTTAGAAAGTTTTCAGTTAAAAGCCAAACCATACACCCAAAACTAACATAATGTTGTGCCAATGACACCTGAATAAAAACCTAGGAAATTGATGGCAGACATGCTGGCTGGGGTATTGGGATCTTGGTGGTGTTCACTCCAGCTAACCACTTTGCTGATAAGGTGTGGTATATACAGCGCTTGGCCCAAGCTCACTGGACTGATGTGGTCAATCAACCCACCTGTCTGGCTGACAAGAGCTATGACTGCCTCCTAGCAGAAGTGGCCATTCAGAAACCCCCCAGCTCAACTCCTTTCTACCCCTTTACCACAGAAGCAGTGACATGGTGGCAAATTCGAGAAACAAAAACCAAGGCCACCCTTCTTGCCTTCCCTTCACTTATCTCTGAAGGAAGAGCAAAAGAACAGGAAATGGCTGGAAGTAAAGAGGTAAGGCCCCAACTGTATAATTGGGGAATGGAAGACTGATGTAATCAGGGATAATAATGTCAGCCTGACCCAATGCCTAGAGGCATCGTGCAGAGAAAGGAGAGATGTGTTAAAAGCACTCTGAAACATATTTCACATGTATGGCAATTGACAGCTCAAAATCTTCAGCTTCTCCTCCATCCCCAGCACCATCATGAAATACAGATAATCCACCATCTCTGACCTCAAGATTCATCTCCAGCTGGGGAGGCAGGACTAAAACAGGTGAAATAATTCAGTATCAATATAATGCAACAAGGACTAAAACCTAAATGTGAAGCAGAAACTCTAAAGGAGTGGGAATTTAAAAGTGGCCAGATGCCAGTGGCCACCGGAGCTGGCCAAAGGGTCGGGTTGACAGAGGCAAAGATGGCATTCCAGGAAGGCCAGTGATTCTGTAAGTTACATTCTCTTGTGTAATTAGAGAGTCAGTTCTTTACATACTTGGTTCATCAGTGTGGATGCCGGCTGTGGCTCTTCTGGCTCTTGAGTGAACAGAATGAGGATCCCCAGTGTCTGCTGGTACTTTTTGCTATTAAAAATAAAGTGAATTCCTTTTATACAACATAATGTTAGACAACACTAGGCAACAATGGTTTAAAAATTAAGTCAAAAAGAAATTTCAGTAGATGTGACCAGGTGAAGGAAACTCACGTGAATGCTGGGGGCTGGTGGGGAAGGTCATGGGGGTGGGGTCATGATATCAGTCCTTTCTAGGTCCCAGTTCTGCTCAGAGCAGGCAAGGACCAGGAGCCTTAGACTGTCCATCATTTCCCAGAGAAAGGGGGAGATGAGGGAACTAAACTGTAGCCCCCCCCCAGGAACATGAAAAGGTGCTCGACCTCACTAATCAGCAGGGAAATGCAAATCAAAACCACAACAAGCCATCACCACACACCTGGGACAATGGCAAATCTATAAGAGATAGCAAGTGCTGGCAAGGGTGTGGGGAAAAGGGAACCCCTATTTGGGTAGAATATAAATTGGCGTAGCCACTATGGAAACCATAAATGTTCCTCAAAAAATTTAAAATAGAACTATCATATAATCCAGCAATCACACATCTGGATATTCATCCAAAGGAAATGAAAACATCATGACTTAGAGACATCCACATCCCACGGACTTTATAGCATTGTTCACAAAAGCCAAGATATGGAAACACCTAACAGTCCATTGATGACTGAATAGAGAAAGAGAATGTGAGATATAGAAACAGATGGATGAATATTATTCAGCCCTGAAAAAGGAAGTCCTGTGATTTGCAACATCATGGATGGACCTTGAGGGTATTATCCTAACTGAAATAAATAGGATAGATACTATTTTATTTCACTTATATGTAGAATCTATATTTTTAAAAAAACTCATAGAAAAAGAGATCAATTTTATGGTTACCAGAGGCTGAGTAAGGGTGTGTCGGGTAAAGAAAATGTCAGGCTTTTCTGCCCTTCCGCCATCAGGATAGATGATGGATCCTTGTCCTGAATGCATGCCTGATGGCGGGCGCCTGGAATAGGGTGTGGGCATAGGTAGATGGGATTCAGCTGAGCTAAGACTGTGCTTTTTAAGGGCGGCGTCACGGGGACGCCAGTAGCAGCAGTAGAACGAAAGAGAAGCTGAGAAGCAGCAGAACCCAGATAGAGTGAAGACTTGCTGGGGGCTGGGAGGCCTGCCAGCCTCCCAGCCCCCCAGCCAGCACCCCTGCCTGCCATATGCCTGGTGAACCCCAAATAAAAAACCTGCAAAACCACTGAGGACTCTGACTCCTCCTTTACCCGGTCTGCATAGGATCAGAAAACCTGCACTGTGTCCTTCCTGCCTTTACAGGGTGCAAGTGGAGGAAGGTGGCCAAAAGGTACAAATTTTCAGGTAGAAGATAAACAGTACTGGGGATGCAATGGACAGCATGGTGGCCAGCATTAGTTGAAACTGCTGGATGATGTATATGAAATTTGCCAAGAGAGTATATTTCCCATTGCAAGGGAAAAAATATTTCCTTCCTTTTTTTAATATCTATATGAGAAGTTAATTCACTGTAGTAATCATTTCACAATATATGAAAGTCAAATCATTACGCAGTACCCCTTCAACAGTGCTGTGTCTGCCAATTATATCTCAATAAAACTGCAAGAAAAGAAAAAAATCCTGTATCCCCAAAGAGCACACGGAGGGAGTCAGGGGGGCGTGTGCCTTAAAAGAGCCACGGGTTCTTTCTTCAGAGCAGAGCGAGAGAGAGAAAATGGAGGAGGCCCCATTCCAATCACTGTTGCAATTACTACCAGCAGCTTTTGCAATTGTCAGAACAAAAAGGGAAGGCCCGGAAGTCTTTCAAGCATTGCCCTACTTTACATGAAAGTGACACAGGTCCACAGTGATCCATTGTTCCTAAAGGAGAGATGAAAGCTTTGATGGTCATGAAATGTATTTTCTGGGACTGCAGTGAAGGGTGATTGGGAAGAGGGTCCACTGTCTTGCAAGCAAACAAAGGCAAACATGCCCACCCAGGAGAGAAGCAGCAGCAGGGATGCTGGTGCCAGGCCTTTCAGGTCAGACTCTGGAGTAGGGGAAAGCCCCACGGTTCTCCATGGTAGTCTGGGACTTGCTGAAGTCAGTGCCTGACTACTCTGGATAGAGGCGAACCAAGAAGGAAATGAGGGGCGCACCCAGTGACAGATTCCACCCACTCACCTGGAGGGCCTTCTGGCGACTTCTAAGGCTCACAAGCCAGTCTGGCTCCTGGTCCCTGTCCCCACGGCGGCGTTCTAGCAGCAAAGGATCTGACAACTTCAGTTTCTCTGCTAGCTGTGCCAGGTTTCCAGATGTGTCCATAGGAGAGGGGAAAGGAGAGAGAGAAAAGAAATGCATAGACAGTGGGAGAACAGGCAAGAAGTGGGGAAAGAGAAAGAGAAATTTAATTCTGCTCACTTGTAAACTTAAAGAATAACTGAGAGGTAGAATATTCAGCAGATATCTTCTCAAAATTGTACATAAATAACTCAATGTGGTGTTAGATACGAAATAAAATATGAGAAACTGTGTCACCTGGTTTTATTTCTTCTGCATAGCTCTATATTAGCCCTTCTAAACTTCAGTGCACACAGGAATCCCTGGGAGGGACCTTGTTCAAATGCTAATTCTGATTCCGGAAGTCTGAGATTCTGCATTTCGAACAAGCTCCCAGGTGATGCCCACACTGCTGGTCAAGGGATCGTTTTTTGGATTCCACTGTAGTCCCCAAACTTTTTACTACCCTATTCCGGGTCCATAAGTTCCCTACAACTAGCATCCTAATGATGGAAATTTTAAGATAGGAGGACTCAACCTCGGAGAGTTGTCTGGTTACAAACCCCATCACTTGGGCCTTGTCTAAAACAAAACTAAAATTGACAGTAGTACTCTCCATCAAATGGATTTTTCTTCAATTAATTGGGACAACTATTTGCTGGATTGTTTTCTTCCCCAAGAATCTAAGGTTGATATGTTGTTTTCTTTTTAACATGCATCCCACAGAGTGCAAACTGGTCCAACCACTATGGAGAGCTGTGTGGCGATTTCTTGACCTACTAAACATAGAGCTTCCATATGATCCAGCAATTCCACTCCTAGGTATTTGCCCAAATGACACAGAAACATTAATTCCAAAGGGCACCTGCACCCCTATGTTTATAGCAGCACTGTTTACAATAGCTAAGCTTTGGAAACAACCCAAATGCCCAAAAATAGATGACTGGATCAAGAAGATGTGGTACATATATACCATGGAATATTCTCAGCATTCAAAAAAGATAAACACATGCAATTTGCAGCAACATGGATGGCGCTGGAAGGGATCATGCTCAGCGAAATAAGCCAGAAAGAAAAAGAAAAATACAGGATGGTCTCACTCATAGCAGAAATCTAGAAAACTTAAATAAGGGACCAGGAAAAAGACTAATCAAGACAAAGTAAAAATCAAAATCAACAAGCAACTATAAACCAGAGACACGCTATGGGGGCTGGGGCTGGAAGGGCGGGGAAAGGAAGGACTAGAGTCAAAATGGGGGGGTGCAATTGTATGGGGAATATAACCACAATGAAAATGCATACATCGTGCAAAGATGAAAAATGATGTAAGAATTATATCAAATAAAATATTAAAAAATGCATCCCACATGTGATAAGTATTCCATACCTTTAAAAATATTTCAATAAGGGTAATTTCCTGTTTTAATCACTAAAATAGATTTCCTGAGCACAGATTTTTATCATGAGAATGGTTTGCAGTAATACACAAATTTACTGTACCAGAAAAGCAGATGCAGGAATGGATTTCTTGTGTAAACATACACCTGGTTTCCAGTCCCCTAGCTCCCCCACCCATTGCATCTCTCTTTGTGAGGTGTCAAGCCTCTGCTTATCATATCTGGGCACGCAAGCATGGTCAAAGACAGCCGTGGGCCCGATTTTACAACATGTCCAAGGAAGATGAAATGTGGAGTTTAAGCTGCTTTAGAATAGCTTCCTCTGAACATGGAAGATAAAACACCTGCAGAGAACCTTTGAGATGCTCACCTTGATGAGTTCCACTAATAGCACAGGGTGACTGCTCTCTTCCTGGCTAAGGAGGGCTGTGCCAATGGCTTCACAGTAATGCAGGGCCTGGGATGCCAGGCCGTAATCTGCCAGCCGTGAAGCATAAAGGAGTTTATACACCTGTGAAGAGAAATAGGGCCAGTTACTTATCTGTCCAGGAAGGGAGAGAACCAGACAGGGAAATGTAGATAAGACTTCTTGGAAGTCAGCTGATTGCCAGCTTCCACTAACTCTGGCAGCCAAATAGCAAGGAGGGCCTTGTGCCATCAGGGGCGTTTTATCTGCGTGTAGACACAATTCCAAGCCCAGCTTGTGGGTCCTGCATTCCAGAGACAGGGATGGAAGCCACAGCAGGCCCATCTCCCTTGGCCCCGATCACCAGGGAAATGCACCGGACTACTTATTTATCAGGCATTCTGGAAAGGCTGATGTTTGTACGGGTGTGAGGCACAGGACCAGATACCAGCAGGGGTGGGTGGGAAAGCATATATAAAAAAACAAAAATAGGCCATAGAGCTTTGCTTACAGCCCATGGCAGAGTACAGATAGATACAGAAGCACAGTGACAGGGTCAGAAAGAATGTGAGGGCTTGGGAGTCAGAGAGACCCAAGCTCAAATCCCAGCTCCATGTTGGATGTAGAGCATTGTGCTAGTTGCCTCTGTGCCTCAGCTTCTTCATTAAAATATGCAGATAATAATAATACTATCCACCAACTGCCTTGGTTCTCATAAAGATTAAATGAAATAATCTATGAAAGTATTTAGAACAAATGGCATTCTGGAGATGTGAGTCATGTCAATTCCTCTGAACCTCAGTTTCCTCTTTTGTAAGAGGGAGGGTGAGCATGCCTTACATAATGCACTAACAACATGGAGCACAACACAAATCTCTCTAACTCACTGATCTCATTACGCTCAGGCCCAAAGACAGAGAGCAAAGAAAGAGACCAACATTTGCCCTGATTGTACAAAGCTTTGTTGGAGAAGGTGAAGTGTTTGTAAATACCTTGAAGAAAATACTCATTGGGTCTCTTCTCTCCATACAGTAGTGCATTCATTGTGTCTGTCTTGTGCTTCCTGTTGGGGTGTGTATGTGTTGTGCATTGTTGCTGTGTGTAGTCTCGATCCAAGAAGTAGTCCTTGGGAACTTAGGGTGACAACTGGGCCTTAGGTAGAGAATTCCGTCATCAAGAAGAGACTGTGATGTGGACGCCAGCTGCACAGCTACAGCCCCGAGGGGAAGAAGGACAGAGGAGAAGAAGGCCAAGGACAGAGAAGGGAGGAAATTCCAGATTGAGACAAGAGAAACATCCAAAAGAGACAGGAGAAGTAGCCCAGAAGGAGAGAGAGAAGGTGAGCAGGCCCTGGGGTGGACCCATGGCCAGTAGGACAGCTGCAGGAGCTGAGTAGATAGAGCTTTTGGGGAGAGACAGACAAGCAGAAGGAGCTGCAGAGCCTGTGGCTCTGATGGCCACATTGGAGTCAGTGAGGCTGAGCCTCCAGCAGAGAGGCCTCTGCAGTGTTTTCCTTGCATATCTTAAAAATGCAGACCTTTCGAGAACCAAAAAGAAATGCTAACCCGTCCCAGTCTCAAGCTAATGAGGAAACTTTCAGGTACTACATGTAAAAGCAAAGCTGAAAATCCAGCTGCCACAGCTGCCGATATAGCTGAGGTGGAGGCCTCGTGTGGTTCAGTTACCTGGAAAGAAGGGATGAAGGATTTGGGGCGGCCCAGCATCTGACAATACTCGAAGATCTCCGTCCTCTGGATTGCCTCCGTGGTTGCAAATGTCAAAAACTCTTGACTAAAACCAGGGAATAATAACAAAAGAGATTGACGGGTTTTGTGGGGGTCTTAACAGGGGGTGAAATCCCAGGAGATAGTCCAACACCAATTGTGTTTATTTGTGCAGTTTCTTTCCCCGGGCTGAAAGATAATCCAGAGTCCAAGTTCTGCCTCCTCTTTGTCCATATCAGGAGGTTGGGAAAGAACAGAGTAGCTCCTGTGCTCCCAGTTTCTACTGGGAGCAGAAACTGAAAGTAGGGTGTCCCCCACTTTCTTTGCTGAAGGGTAACTTTAGGCAAGCTTCTCTCCATGCCAGCTCTGGGGTACTGGGCACTCCTGTTCAACATCTGAAAGGTAACCTCAGTGCCCTACAAACCTCTGGGAAGAGCCATGCTGAGCCTGAGCAAAATAGCCCAAAAGAGAAGGGTGTATGCTCTAGCATGGCAAAGAGAAGGCACAGCAGAGGACAGGAGGGCGACTGCTGAACCAAAAGTCAAATGAAGTCCTTGTGCTGGATGTTCATTCAGCCAATAAGGAAGCAATCCAAGCAAATGAGATTTCAGGGGCTATCAGAATCCTCAGGTGCCCTAAATCCCACCTCAGCAGCTTGTCACTGTGTTTGAACCATAGTCACCAGAGCTATGACTCCAGAAATATTCTCTTACAGTACAAACAGGAGGGAGATAATGACTGTCACATTGGTGCAGATGGGCTTCTTTGACAAGTGAAGCATGAGCTACCAGAGACCAAGGTCCTCAGAGATGGTTCTTTGGACAGTGGTAGGCAGCTTAGTGCAATAGTTCAAAGCAAGGTGACCCCATACTAACTATACTGTCTTAGAAAAGTTGTTTGGGGCCGCCCTGGTGGCACAAGAGGTTAAGACACAACCTATGAAGCTGTCCGCAGTCTCTGCAGCACAAGTTTGATCCCCTGGCTGGCCAGGGAGCAACCCACATGGCGCAGCAGACCTCTCCTGACTCGCCCGCTGCTCCCTTCAGCAGTGTACGTCAGTCAATCTGCCTGTTCTGTTCCCCTCTCTGTCTCTGGTGAATCCTCTCACCCCCCACATCTCTGGCCTGTACCCCAGCTCTTGTATGCATAAATAAATAAAACTTTTTTTAAAGTGAAGATTAAAAGTATGGCTTCTTCATAGAGTATATCTGCATATACAACACACATTGTAAGAACTTGGGATCTCTTAACTACTATGGGAGGAGGCCAAGATCAGGAGCACAGAAAACAGGAAGCAAACAGGATTTTTTTGTGCATATTTTCACTTCTAAGCACAGAGGAAGGTCCCTCTGTGTGTAAAGCACAATGTTATGGTCAACAGAGAAGAAGTGACAGGCAGAATTTTGAGTAGGTTGTGCCCAGAGTCCTTGTATGGGTGTAGGGGCTAACCATATACATCCACTTTCCAGTTTTGTTCAGTGCAGGCTCTAAGAAGAGCCCCAGGGCAGCCTGTCACAAGCCTCAGTACTCACACTAGTTTGTGAGTCTCTGGCCATGGAGCCAGGGCGCCACTATGTGGCCAAGAGGGCACAATACACCTCAAATGCACCTCTGGCAGTTTCTCCAGCAGGACCTGTGATGCCCCCTGGTGGTGAGATGCGGCACCCACTGGGCGTCTCTTCACTCAGGGAAGGCGTGGTCGCCGGCCTTCGCACCAGAAAATGGAAGATGGAGCCACAAAACCCAGCAAGAGCTAAAACAATGCCTAGAAAATGTCCCTCCCTTTCTCCTTACCCCAGAAGAGCTTGTACCTGTGGCTGCTGCCCACCAAGGCCAGATGGTCTGTCTTCACCGTGTAGTAGCTGAAGGGCACGTGAGCCATGAGGTAGCAGAAGTGAGCAGCTTCCACCAGCCCTTTCCCAGCTGCCGGAGGAGGAAAACAGTCCCAGTCATAGGACATCCCCAGGCACCCCCATCATCTGGGAGGGTTGGGAGAGACTTGGAAGAGTGGGCTTGGAGGTCAGAGGGGAGAAGCCTCAGGAGATAAAGGAGTAGATGTCTCACAGCTGAGTCACAGACTCCAGAACCCTCACCCCAAACCCCTCTCCTTCATCCACTGGCATTTTTTGGCCTCTAACATTGCATTTCAATTCTCTTCAGTCAGGATGAAGCACTATTTCACATATCCCTAATGATTTTTTTATTTGGACTTTTCTGAGCATTTCAGTCCCGCCTAGGGGTGAACAGCAAGGCCTACACCTGACTGTTGGGAGTAGCCATCTTTAAACTTGACTTCTGGGGGCACTAGTGCTGCTCCTGATAAAATCAAACAATAGAAGACTTTCCCAGAGCTCATAAAAATCACATTAATTACCAAATTGTGCACACTTTTAAAATATACTCTCATACATTTTCTATTACCTCAAAATTGGATTAATCTGAGCAGGTAAGGGACCTAGCACGGTATCAAGCACCCAAAAAGGGTCTGGTCTCCAAATGCTACTCCCTTTGCACCTGTGCACTGAACTGTCTGCTGTCTGACTTGGCACAATCTTACACATGGCTATTTCAAGTTGAATAGAGCAATATTTCACAGAGTTTCACAAAGAACACTGGGATTGCTTCATGTTCTGCCCCTTGACCAAATTTGAGAGCCACTGATCTGGAACATTCGATAGCTTCTAAGTGTTTATAAGGCTGCGTTGACTGAGAGATGATAGACATAAAGACTGCACAATTACCCAGGGTAGTTCGGGACAAAATAGAATTTCCTGTGTGATTGAGTGGGGTCGCTGCAGGACTCACAGTTACAGATGAGGTGCTCTGTGCTATTTCTACCTTCAGGAGAATCTGACCAGGATTGGAGAGAAAACCCAGAAGCACCTCCTATGGCAGCAGTAACCCAGAGTCAGGGGCCTGGCCTGCACTGCCTAGCAGCAGAAATTCTGAGAAATAAGGAAACTCTGTTCCCTGGAGTTTCTGTCCCCAAAATTAAGCCCTGTGGGTCATAGAGAGACTTGAGGCAGAGGCTCAGGACCCCGCAGAACCTAAGAGTTGAAATAAAGGATGTTCAGAGCTAGCCCCGAGGTCCCTGGAGGAGAGGCGTGGATGGTAATGATGTCCGCTTACCCAGCGTGTCCCCCATGGTGACAATGGCGCGCTGATGCAGCTCCGAGTCACCACCCTGGTTTGACAGAATCACGGCCAAGTGAGGCCTCCAGTCTCCCCACTGCTTGTCCCCACAACACTGAAAAGCAGCAAAAGTAAAGATTTACCAAATAGCACTGGCCAAAGGTAGGTAAAGAAGGTTGTTGTTTCCTGGTTTAGAGACATTTGGGTGAGGCCTGTGATACTGTCTGCAATGTGGCTAGTTAGTGATTTAGCATTATCTTTTTTAAAAAAGCAAAAGTCTTTGCCTTCACTATCACTGCTTTGGGTGATGAGTCTTTAAAGCTGTTTCTGGATGTATGTCTTGTAGTGTTTTAGCTTTATTTTCTGGATCAAGAAGATGTGGTACATGTACACAATGGAATATTATTCAGCAATCAAAAAAGATAAACTCATGCCATTCGCAGCAATGTGGATGGAGCAAGAAGGAATTATGCTTAGTGAAATAAGCCAGAAGGAAAAAGAAAAATATCGGATGGTTTCACTTATAACAAGAATATAGGGGAACCATATAAGACATCAGTGTAAAAAAAAATAACAACAGTAGAAAACACAGCAAAGCAAAAACAGACAATTATAAATCAGAGACATACTGCAGGTGAGAAGGAGGGAGAGGGATCAGAGGGAGGGAGGGAGGAGCACAGAGGACTGTGGTGATGGTGCACAGGTGCCTTGGGGAAGGAAATTTCTATGGGGACTACACCTGAGGGAGTGGGGGGAAGCAAATATTGTATAAAAAATAAAAAAAAGATTAAAAAACAAGCAAAAGTCCTAGAAGAATGGGCAAGCAGATAGACAGAGACACACACACGTACACACATACATACACACAGCAGATACTGGGAGACAGATAAATAAAATGACAGATAAATAAAATCACTTACTAATTTTCAGATTTCGTCCAGTTACCTCCAACCCTAATAACTAGGGCCAAAACTCCCCATACCTGAGGGTTTGGGGGGGAAACTCTCAGGAAACTGTAATGAAGGTCAATCATCCTGGACTCACAAGGAGAAGAGTCCACACTAGTCTGTTGGGTTCCTTATTATCATCCCCAGTGCTGTGCTCTGATTCTACAAAACCCTTCCCTGTGCATCACTTATTTCATCTCAACAACGCTGTGAAGTGTTAATTCCTATAACCACTGGAAGAAAGAGGGAACTAAGCCAAGTGGCCCAGCCAGCACCCATTCCTCATTCTTTTTCTTCCAGCCTGAGGAATGTGCCTCCTCCCTCTGCTGCCCCTGCACTGTCAATATGATGCCACCAGGGGGCAGGAGAGTATTCGCAGAAATGTGAACTCAGGCAAAAGTCCTACACAAAGGGCACTTCCAGCACATCCTCTGGCCTAGGATCACCCTTTTCCTGAATGAAGGGAAATTTCTAGACTGGAAATATCAATAAAGAACTAGAATAATGTCATGGAAACAACAAGGACCTTGGATTTGCCCGAGTCCTGCCTCTTAACAAACTGTGTGAGCTTAAGCAAGTTTCTTCATGTCTTTGAACCTTTGTTTCCTCATCTCTTAATTAGAGAGCATCATTTCCACCGAACAGAGATATTGTTGATAATAAAATAAAATAGTTATGTAAAACACATAGCTTCGAGGCACCTGGTTTGTACTTTACAAATTACATGTAGGTGTGACCCCCCTCGCACCCCCCCCACACACACACACACACAAAGTCTAGCAGAGGAAAGAGGTGATTAAAAGAAAAGTCTGTCTTCCCCCTGTTACGAAAAATGGCTAGAAGAGAAGATTGACAGCGATAGCTAAGTTTTGGCAATCAAAACAGTTCACAATGATTTGGTCTTTTAATTATACCAGGAACAAAAGATGCTCTATCCAGCTCCATTTTATCCAGGCAATTGCAGTGTGAATGAGGATGATGATGATAACAAATGACAATCATGATAGCAGTTCTCATTTATCGCACTCTGACCACAAACCATTGCCTGTGCTAAGCATTTCTCATGTAATCACATGTAATCACTTGCCCTGCACGACAAGTGAACAGCCATGGTGGTGTGGATGGGGCCGGGTCTTTGGAATCAGACAGATCTGGGCTGATCCTGCCTCCACAACTCACTAGGACCTTGGATTTGCCCGAGTCCTGCCTCTTAACAAACTGTGTGAGCTTAAGCAAGTTTCTTCATGTCTTTGAATCTTTGTTTCCTCATCTCTTAATTAGAGAGCATCATTTCCACCGAACAGAGATATTGTTGATAATAAAATAAAATAGTTATGTGACCTGAGTCATTTCAAACCTGTATGACACAGTTTTCACATCTACAGAATAGGGAGAATCATTCCTACCTCTGTGTGTTACATGAAATAATATGCACAGAGTGCTTAGTGCAGGACCAGGCCCAAGGTGGGTGACTTTTCATCTTTAAAGCCATCACCTCATTCCTGAGCGTTACCCAACCCCCAATCCCCAAGGATGCTGGGGTTCAAGGAGCCCCATCACATAGGTACCGTGGCTGCCTGTGGGATCCTCCCGGACATGAGCTGGAAGAGAGTCTGCAGGGGGTCGTTGAGGGCCAGTGTGCTGGTGAAGCTGCAGAGAGAGGCAACCACCTGTCAGAGGACCAAGCCATGAGCGCTCCTCACCCACTGCCTGTGAGGCACAGGGCCTCAGAGACTCCTCTCACTTCAGGAGCACCTTCTGGAAATTGGGCTTTTCTTTTTTGCTTCTTTCATTTCCCAGGCAGGGAGGGAGGGTATTGGCAGGATCTTTGTTCCACTGAACACCTCGAATTTATCTCATTCTTGGGAGATCCTTTCTGTGCCTTGGCACTGATTCTCCAACTCTTGCGTAACGTTTCTGTAGGCCTTCTATTACAGAGATGACCCCCAACATCTAGAAGACCCTTAGAGGGCCCCAGCATCTCAGGCAAATCTCTTCTCTAAGGGTCCTTCTTGACAGCCCCCTGAACTCTCTCTCTCTTGGCCCTGCTCCATACTCAGCCCATAGCTCTCAGTGCTGTTGTTCTGGCTCATCTAGCCTGGACCTGTAGTAGTTTTACTCACAAGCACTAAATAGCCATTTTCAGTAACCAAAGAGGTGTAGAACAGGGACCAGAAAAGAGCCTGCTGATAACAAAGCATGGAATATGCCTAACAAGGATATAATAAGCTCTATCACTGATTTGAGATTTAAGCACACTCAGTAAGAGACATTTTTCACAATTCACTGGGCCCAATCAAAAATCAATGGCCCAAGGCAAAAATCTGTAGCCGAGATGTATGCTCAAATGTGGGGTTGTGGGTTGTTCGTTTCCAAAACCCAGAGGAAAATCATCTCTCTGAACACCATCTTTTATTTCATAGCACTTTTGCCTTGGGAGCTCAGAGTGCTTATCATAATCAAACACCAGTGCTCCTCACCATTCCCATCTCTGAATATAACGAAGCATATAGTGGTGTTGCTCATCCCTGGGAAGACTCAGGGTTAGAGTAGTAAAGAGACTCAACAGAGGCCATTTTGAAGAATGGGCTCTTGGTAGAGTGGGCCCCGTTAGCCCCACAGAGCTTAAAGTGGAGGTGACCTTCTTCTTAACCTTCATTTGATTCTCATTCTTTTTTGCTGTTCCATCACACTTGCTCTAAAATCCCACCTATATTTCTCTCTCCTCCTAGTTTGGGCATTCTTCCTGGCCTTCATGGCACCTGGCTCTTGGTGTGCCTATGATTACTGACTGCATGCATCCCTACACTCTTGACAACCTCCCACTGCACTGGACATGTCTTTGGATCCAATTTCCAGGCCTATAAACCCCTTCTCCAATGCAGCTCCAGCTCCTGCTGCCCCGTATCCCTACCAACTTCTCAGCAGCCACATGCTCCCTGCAAGACTAAGTAGTAGACAATTACTAACGCTCAGTCCCAAGGCTGTGTCAGTTAACCTTAAGTGATTGCCTAATTCCTTGTTGATGGAACTGTTTAGAGCAGCCCTCCCAAAGAGAGAAGGCTGCTGCAGTATAGAAACTTAATCTTTGGAAACTATGTCCTAGGGAAACATTACTCATGTTTTTTTCAACTTATCTGGTAGCAAGAACATGCCTGAGTCTAGGGGATAAGAACCTGGAGAAGAAAAATGCTATTTCCAGCTCAGAAAAGAGAAATTGGAAAATGCTTAGGGCATGGGACTTCTCACTGCATCTTGCATTTCTTCACACCCTCACCCCCTCCTCTGGTGGGGCAGCCTCTCTCCTTCTTTGGTCTCCTTTCAAGTCCCCAACTCACCCACTCATCACCCAGTTATAGGTCCTTGGGTCCATCTTGCTGGATAGGAACAAAGCATGGCCCCACAAATGGTTCTTCATGGCCCACTCCAAGGCTTCCTGGAACAAAGCATCACATTCAATGTTGAATGTGGCAACAACAAAGGACTGTGCCTAGTACTGCTGCGCATGGAGCAGGGAAGGCGGGGCTCCCAGGAAGACCCAGAGCCTCACACTGGCATGTGAAAAGGGATTAGTGGGGAAATAGGCTTTCACTGGCACACATTTCTAAGTTGTCCCTTCTCCAGCCTTCACTATATGAAAATCCATTGTGCTATTTCATTAGCTCCTTCTCAGACATAGTTTCCAGTTAGCCCGATCTCTTTAGCAAAAGTCACACAACGCTTTTATGAATCTAAGGACCAGTAATGAGAGAAGTACCTTATCCTAAGGTTTGAGTTTCAAATTACAAGAAGCAAGATGGTATCCAGACCAAAACAAACTCATAGAAATCTAACTATAGAATTGTGATGATCAGGAGAGAGGTAGAGGGGAAACAGGACGAGATGGGACTATGATGGAAGATTATGGGTGTCTAGGTGATGGGAATGGTGCATACAATACATTTAAAGAGATACGAACCTATCCCCCCACCAAACATCCAGTGATGTAAATCGACATCACCTCAATAAAATAAACATTTAATTTTTTTTAAAGAATGGAATACACCAATATGTGAATTGAAATTATTTATAAGAACAGCAACTATATCATAATAAATACTTATAGAAATAAAATAGTAAACTGACAAATAACAAAATAACAACTATGTTAGAGACTACTAATTTCCTCACCAAAGTTCATGCTCTCTTTCCTGGACAAGGAGTTGAACTACTTTTTCCCATATTCTTGCAATTGGATATGACTGAATCCTAAGCCAGGGAACAAGAATGGAAATGATATGTGCCCTATGGGGTTGGGCCTATAAACCAACTCACCCCCATCCTATCCTCCATGGCCTATCCCCCACCGGACTGGCTGGATAAATAATACATAAATAATAGAGAGGGTATATATGATATGATATGATGTGTATATATGGTATGATATCATATCATATGTGCATATATATATAATATCATATCATATGTGCATATATATTATATATACATATTATATATTATTATATGTGTATATTATATATTATTATATATAATATATTATATTTTATTATATATAATATATTATATATACATATATTATGTGTATAATATATAATATATATTTTATATACATATATATAAAACAAGCAAAGAGCTTCTAGGATTTAAAGACTATATGTTGGAGGTGGTAGAGGAGCTGACATCCTGAGTCCCTGAATGACAACATGGAAGACAACTCCCCCCTGTTCACCTTCCCCAACTCTCACATGAATAGAGAGTTCTATTCTATACAGACCAGTTTACCTACCCCAGCCAAAACTAAAATTAGTTGCTTGTTAACTGGCAAGTACCTTGTTATGTCAAATTTGTGTCAAGGTGAGATGACATTAACAGGTGAGATGAGTTAGACCTGCAATTCTAGTGCATACACATACACACATTGTCACCTCTCCATTCAATTTTTGGAGATATTTAATAAGGGTTTAATTTATATATAAGATTTTAACCTGCCATTCATAATTTCCTTAATGCCCCAAAATGATAGGATTTGGGGATAGGAAGTGATAGTGAGGTGATTCCACTGCCCAATGAAAATTTCTTAAATCACCCCAACATTCCCACCATGTTATCTTATTTAAAGAGAGAACAAATATGAACAGCCACAGTTACGGAATTCACCCCTATATCCTGCACAAGTGAAAAATTACCTTTCTCTGGTTTTGTATGTTTAAACCAACTCATAAAAATTTTAAGGGAGTTACTAATAATTGGTTGAGAATCATCAGTTTACTCAAAAATTTCCTCTTATATAACTTAAAAATAAGTGGGGGGGGGAACAAGAGCTTATATCAAATATGTCAATCTCACACAATTCCAAAAATAAGACCCCAGCTAAGTAGTAATAAGGGTCTTAAAGATACTCTGGTATCATTTCTCACGAGTCACTTTGAACTCCCATAGCTCTCTATGTATCACTCACTTACCTTTGCTTCAAGGTGTGACTGCTGGTGTGGTGGATGGTCAGAAGCCAAAGCTCAGGCTTCAGGTGCTGATATCTAAACTCTGATTCTATCACTTACTAACTTTCCTCATCTGCAAACACATAGAATAAGACTAGAACTTAACTTACAGAATTCCTACGAATATAAATGAAATAATGCAGGTTATGTGACATCTGCATATAGAAAAGGGGAAGAGATCGTCCCTGGTTTATGTCTGTATCCCCCTGGGTTCAATGCCTTTGAAGTAGTGGTGCTTAATAATGTGGGAAAAAATGAATCACAAGTGAAATTGTGGCTCTTATATAGTGACTATATATGTATATATACACTATATATTTTATATATACTATATATAAATATAAATAAATGTACAGTAATTTAATTAGATTTTTGTATTTTCCTGCAAAGACAAGGATAGGAAAATGCAACAAGTTAACACATCAAATGTTAACAGGGTATTATCTTTTAATGGTAGGGCTATGGGTGCTTTTGTTTTCTTCTTTGTACCTTGTGAACTTAAGTGCTATAAATAAGCATTTATTACTCATCTTTGGGGAGGGATAATGATGTGAATGGGGATTGCTTTTAAAATTCAGCATGAAGGAGTCACACTTGCCTTCTTCCTTCCAAAGTAGAGCAGTTTGGTGAATTTCTCCACTATCTGAGCAGGCGTCTCCACGCTGGGGGGGATCTCCCCAGTGAGCAGGTTTGGGGTCCCGGAGCTCATCACCGGCCAGTCCTCATCGGTCAGGTTGATGAGGTTCGCCACCGGGGTCTGCCTCTTGTACTTCTGCAGCTTCTGGCAGTCTTGCATCAGCAGCTCCGCAATGTCTGACCCCACCATAGACTGCAAGGCAAAGAGCGCATCCTGAGAGTGAACCCTACCAAGCTGGTAGCCTTGGCTGAGCTTCTGCCTTTTTCATGAGGACCCCAGTCGTGCCACACAAGGCAGTCCTCTCTTGGATGGGTGTACTGAAAACTTCATATTCATTCTCATGATTATTTTCTGCCTGTCAGGAGCCATAAAGCTTACCAGAAATGTGCACACGCTCATAGGCGTATTACCTAGCTGGTGCAGCCGCCCAAGAACTTGACCCTAAACCCCAGCCAGGAGAGAAGGGCTCAGAAAGGGTTAGCGTTAACTAACTGGCTCTGAAGGTTCAGCAATTTATCTCTCTTAGGTCACTGGTTGCTTCTTTAACATTGCCTTTTATAATCATGCCATAAGCCAAATCTTATCTATCCCGGAAGACTTAAATTTCAACCCAGCCAACACCAACCTACCCCCAGAGAGGCCATGCTCACCCCATTCTGCCGACAAAGGAGAACCAACAGTTGCCACAGTAAGGCCGAGTCTTTGCTCCTCGGTGTCCCAGATTTGCGGCTCTGAGCTGCTTTCTGCTGGCAAAAGGTCATGATATCCACCTTGTGTACATCCTCCCTTTGGAGAAAGTTCAAGAGGCCAAGTGAGCTGGCAGCATCTGCCCCCATAGGACCTGCAGGCTCCTATAGTGTGAGGGAGTCCAGGCTGGCTGAGAAGTCTGACTGAAAAGGACGTCAGAGATTCCATTTTACAGATGACAAAACTGAGTCTCAGAGGCGGAGATGGCTGCCGAGGGTATGAGGTAAGAACCCAATATTTGGCTTCACACAAGCCTGGGTTTAAACTACATCTGTCTATCTGCCTGTAAGAAATAGAAACAACTCATATTTTTTTAATATTTTATTTTATATAATTCTTACATCATTTTTCATTTTTGCACAATGTATGCATTTTCATTTTGGTTATATTCCCCATACAATTGCACCCCCCCTTATTTTGATCCTAGTCCTTCCTCTCCCCACCCCTCCCTACCCCCAGTGTATCTCTGGTTTATAGTTGCTTGTTGATTTTGATATTTACTTTGTATTAATTAGTCTTTTTCCTGGTCCCTTATTTAGGTTTTCTAAATTCCTGCTATGACAACTCATACTTTTAATTGAGGTTGCTGTCAAAAAGCCATATAGGGATTTTCTTAGAAGGGGAGATTCGGGAAAATGCATTTATTTAACAATAAGGATATTTGAAGGATTTCCACATACATATCTCATTTGCATCTCATAGTTACCACCTGAGTAGGAATAATCAATAGCAATGTTCTTAAAAGGAAGTTTAGGAGGTACTGAGTGAACAGTCCACCCCAGCACCTCAGTCCACCGGGCACCTCTAGCCAGTAGGATGCCTGGATCTGGAATCCAGGTCCTCAGACACCAGCCAAGACCCTCTCTACAACAGGGGGCGCCCTGGATATTTCTCAGAAACATGACCAGGAATTTAAAAGCAGTTCTAGCTCAAGCCTGCAGAGGGCAGACTTGCACATTGCCCATATCTCAGAAGCCGGCCATAATCTCTGCCTCTCCAGAAAAAGGCAATTTTCCCCCCTACTATGATCCACTTGTCCATGATTTCCCAGGCTGTGCTCCAACTTTTCCCTGCTATCTATTAGGTACACAGAACTCTAAAACCTCCTATCATGTTGCTTCTGTGAACCAGAAGTGATTTCAGATTTTTAAACCTTTTAAGTTAATTTTTCTTTTGCCCTTCAACGATCAAATTCTTGTCAAAATGACTCAGGCCACATCTGATTCTATCTTGTAGCACAGAGAATTCTACTTAAATGGGGATAGAAATTTTCTTTCAAGGCAGCCAAGAACAAATCCCCAGATTGCTGATCTGGGCATAAAGATTCTCTAGGTTTCAAAAGACTTTACTCGGCAACTCTTATGGTAATTTACCTGATTAAGGGTCCTGAGAAAGCCCTCATTTCTTCTTGTTCCTCAGAATCATTAAGAACAACCTGAAATGAAAACACAGATTTGGTCTTCTAGACTATTCAAACCAATGCCCCTTTCAGCCAAGTCCAATATCAGAAACCAGAGCCAGGTCCTGGAATATGGCACAGTGCCTCATAGAGAAGGCAGAAGGACAAAAGTGAGTTCTCCAATACTGAAAATAACCCAATAAAATCTCAGGGGAAAAGTGACTTTGGCCACTCTTTTCAAAACAGAGCTCCCCCACTCCTGCCTCCTACCTAAGCCCTGCCTTCCTGCATACACACACCAATCACCACAGGTGCACACCACACCTGAGGATGCCCAGTCTCAGGCAAAAGGAAAGCAGAAGAAGTATGTTAAGAGGAGTTGGGAAACAGCGGGCTGCATTCAGGAACACAGGATCTTGTTTACCTCCATGCTGTGCAGTTCAACAAGGGCTGTTTGTCCATCTCTGGGAGAGCTGGGACCCACACGTACTAGCTGACCACCTGGGCCAAAACTCACAGGCACATGAGGGATGTAGAACTTCATGGGTGTCTTGGGACCTCCTGTGGAGACATCCTCTGACCAACACACACAGATGGGCACTGTTAGCATTACTGCCATACCCTTCCTTACTTTAGAAATATGCCACAGACACATTTCTGTACAAATTCTACCGGGGACCAAGATAAGACTCTGAGTGAGCTACCTGATTAGAAGATGACCCCCTCCAAGTCAGATTTAGGCCTCTGAGAGTATGTCACAATTTCATGCAAGAATTTGAGGGTTTGGTCCAATGATAATGTACCAGGCCCAGTTCTCAGTGGGAGATCTTTTGTAGCCCCAAAACTCACACAAGTCTTACATCCAAACACAATTATGCTGTGTGTCTGTCTTTGCTTTACTGGCCTTTTACTCCAGTATCCACTTTTTACCTGTTGTTGAGAGCATCTCTGAAGTCTAAATCTCTAATCTCTAAATCTCTCAGAGCCTGATGATAGCTGGAGGCAGTGTTCCCTTCAAAGAATCACCTATGATGCAATTTCCATTGCAAGAGAAAAGATGGAGCCAATGCTGGCTTTTTGTCCAGGGGAGCTACATAGGAAAATGGGGTAGATAACAATCCAAGTTTGGAAATATTGGGAAAGGGTGACTTCCCAAGAGACTTGCCACTCAACCCACATCGCATCAGACTCAAGCAATTCCTTTGACAATTTCAGTACTCACCAGCCTGAATTGGACTCCAAGCTGTTGAAGTCATGGGCCCAGGTGGCTCTGTGGCATCTGCCATGTACTGACTAAGCTCATAACTGCTGGAGCTGAGACCAGACTCCTGCTGCTGAAGGAGGTTGGACTCCCTGGTCATCGATAGCTACAAGTTAAACAGCATGTAAACACTTGGAAAGAAGCAGAAGCAGCTTCAGAGAATTGTTCCTCCCAAATGTTCCTTCCATGCAAAAAACTCCAAACTTTCAAATAATTAAGTGAATATAGGTACAATGATAGGAAAAGAAGAGCCCAAAATCAAGTAAGTGGATCATGAAAATGTGGTGTAGAAACACAATGGAATACTACTCAGCAATCAAAAAGATGAACTCATGCCATCTGGAGCCTACAGAGATTATGCTAAGTGAAATAAGTCAGAATGAGAAAGACAAAATACTGAATCGTATCACTTATATGTGGAATATAGAGAAACCAAACAAAGACTTAGATGATGACAAACTCAAAAGCTAACCCTTGAAAGCTAACTATAGAACTGAGGCATCCAGCAGGGGAGGAAGAAGGAAGGAGTAAGAAGTGAGGAAGGAGCACAATGGACTATGGTGGTAGACAATGGCTGCTTTGAAGGTGGGTGCACTATGGTAACTACACCTGAAAGGGGGATCCTACACTTTCAAAATACAAACCACAGTGTAAACCAACATGACCTCAATTTAAAAACAAAAGGGAAAAGAACAGATAACTCAATTGACAGGTATTTGCTGAAGAATGCATTATGACCTCATGGAAAAAGGGCAGACCCTGGGGTCAGGGGCCTTGAATTCAAATCCCAACTTTCTCATTTCCTAGCTTCTGTGACTTTGGACAGAGACATGGGTAATTTGGGCTCCTCACCCTCATCTGTAATATGGATCCTCATATCTGCCCTACAGAGTAAGCGCTTACTCGTGCATTCATTCACCAACTCATGAACACCTACTGAGCTCCAGGCACTATGAGCTGTAGACACTGGCACAAGACATTCACAGACTTACATGCTGGAAAAATGCAAAGAAAACAATGATGCCAAAGCTCTTTGTACACAGTCAAGTGTTCTACATGTGCATTGCGGCTGTTATCGTTATTAGTTAACAGAGCCCTTCTCTGTTAAGCATTAGGTATACAGAAGCAACTATACACCTAAAAAAAAAAGTTTAATCAGGGAAACAGAATTAATACAAGACTGTCAAAAATTAAGAGCTGGTGTCTAGAGGATCTTTACAACTTTTCCATAAAGCTAAAATAAAATGTTTGCTTAAAGTAATTTAAGAGTTCCCATGTTGTGGCCCAGCTTGTATACACAGTAAAATTTTAAGAGATGGATGAGTACAGAAAGGTTTCAAGGTCTGCTTTTCAGACCTGAATTAAAAGATTCTAGCAAATTCTCACTTCTTGGGTAAACCAAATTGCTAGTCCCTGGGACACTGGTGGCAGCCTCTTTCCCTTTCCCACTTTGAAGTCACTCATGTGGCATTTCCTTGATTCAGCCAGTTTGGCAAAAATGCAGAAGAGTCAGATCAGGGCCCCAAACCTGCATGTCTGAAACAGGAGGGCAGGGAAAGAAGGAGGTACTGAAGCCCTGCCCGGAGGAAGGGGATCCTTCAGATAACTGGAGACCCCACCCCCACAGGCTGTGCCTCCACTGCTGACAGTGTCAGCTCTCACAGGCCACCAGCCCTGGTCACATCAGATTACCTTCTTTTGGGCCCCAGTTTGCAGATTCTCAGGAAACAGGTCCCCAGGCTTCTCCTGTCCAGAGTGAGAAGCAGGACTGTCTTTATAAGGGTTCCGACTCTTAGATCTGTAGCAAAATGACAGCAGGGGGTGAGAGGGGGGGCCCCAGGGAAACAAGGCTGCCTGCACTCAGCTGGAGGCTGTTCTGCTTCAAATCATGGTTAGCTATCAGGTCAACCGTGTGCCATGAAGAAAACATTGTCCTCCATTGGCCATCTCAGACTATCAAAACCAGCAAAATAGGGGCTCCTGGATCCTCCAGTGCAGTTACCAGAAGTGCCCTGGACCCTGCAGAGAAGGGCCTGTAGCCAGACATTCTGGAATGGCCTAAATTAGAACACTTGAATTGATGAGTTCCAGGGTACAGGCGCCAGGCCTCAGGGCGCCAGGGCTGATGCTTGCACAAAAGTCTCTTCTCTATTCTGCCTGATTCCAGAGGATTCTATACTCTGGGTACAGGGGTGAGCTGAGGAGACTCATCCCAGCCCCCAGCAGGAACCAATTATGAGGACTTTTGCAAGGCCACATCTGTTCTGAGGCCCACATAGAAGTTAGGCCTTTTCCTAGGATGGACCTCATAGGACTCAGTCTAGCTAGATTTGAGCACTGCCTCTCAGAGTTAAGAATCTGTCCACCCAATGCTCTGTTAACACCAGGCGCAGGTCATCCTGGGCTACTCCCACATCCCTGTGGCCAGAACAAAGGCAAAAGGGCTTCCAAAATGTGGGACCAGCACCAGATGCCATAATTTGCTTAACAAAGTTTGAGTTGGGCTGAAGCACATTAAACCAGCCTCCCCTCTCACACTTACTGGGGCTGGGTTTCACTGTTTGTTCCAGAAGGAATGCTCTGGTTTTCATGATGCTGGTCACTTAGGTACTTTTGGTCTCGATAAGCTTCGTGCCAGGTATAAGGACTCCCTTGCCTTGGCACTGCACCCTCAGAGAAAACAAAATAAAGACAGATCACTTCCTGTTCCCAAAAGCTCAGTAAGACACTAGCAAACTGTAAAGCAGAATTACTGGAATTTGGTAGGTATATATTTACTGAGCTGAATAAAATCGATGGGTGAGAGTTAATAATGTAAGTCTGGGGCCTCCCTGTTGGCACAGGTGGTTGAGTGCCACACTGTGAAACTGTCCGCAGCCTCTGCAGCATGGGTTCGATCCTGACCGGCGGGCGAGAATCCCACATGACAAAGCAGACCTCTCCTGTCTCGCCCACTGCTCCCCTCAGCAGTGTATTTCTTCAGTCTGCCTGTTCTGTTCCCTGCTTTGTCTCTGGTGAATCCTCTCACCCTCCTGCGCATCTGGCCTGTACCCCGGTACTTGTATAAAAATAAATAAATCTTTAAAGAAAAATAATGTAAGTCTGTAAGATGTCCCTAAGTCTTCTATGAACCAACAAGAATGTACTTGGTGGGGATTGAAACAGCTGTACATGGTGGGGAGTGTGTGTGTGTGTGTGTGTGTGTGTGTATGCTTTCATGTGAATGCATATTTTCTCAACACTAAAACTGATCTCTCTTTGCTAGCTGGTCAGGAGTTCCTGCAAACACACACCTAAAGCCTTATGATTGGTGTAGGGCATAAACTCCTGTTGGCATCTATCTGCCACCCTCAGGCTGATTGGTGGTCAGACTCATATTACAGCCCAGCCATGCATTTGACTGCATTGTGAAGAACTGGCTTGACCGCAATTTGGTAGAGACTATAATCTTGTCTATAATCCACAAAAATGAAACTAGACCACTACTTCTCACCATGCACAAAAATCAACTCAAAATGGATAAGAGAACTGGACATAAGACCTGAAACCATAAAATATATAGAAGAAAACATAGGTAAAACACTACAAGACGTACATCGCAATAACATCTTTAAAGACTCATCACCCAAAGCAAAAAAAGTCAAGAAAAAGATAAACACCTCGGATTACATCAAACTGAAAACCTTCTGCAAAGCAAAAGAGACATTAACCAAAACAGAGAGACACTTCACTGATTGGGAAAAAATCCTTGCACTCCAATCAGCTGATAAAGGACTGATCACAAAGATATACAAAGAACTCACACGACTCAACAAAAACAAAATAAACAATCCAGTCAAGAAATGGGCAGAAGAAGTTAAAAGACATTTCTCCAAAGAGGAAATGCAAATGGCCAACAGGCATATGAAAAAATGTTCAACATCCCTTATAATCAGGGAAATGCAAATCAAAACCACACTGAGATACCACCTTACACCAGTGAGAATGGCACATAAAAAAAAACAAGCAACAACAAATGTTGGCGAGGATGTGGTGAAAAAGGAACTCTCCTACATTGCTGGTGGGTGTGCAAACTGATCCAACAACTATGGAAAGCTGTCTGGAGGTTCCTCAGTCTACTAAAAATGGAGCTAGCATAAGACCCAGCAATTCCACTCCTAGGGATCTACCCAAAGGACACAAAAACATTGATTCAAAAGAACACCTGTACCCCCATGTTTATTGCAGCACTATTTACAATAGGTAAAACCTGGAAACAACCCAAATGCCCACAAACAGATGACTGGATCAAGAAGATGTGGCATATACGCACAATGGAATAGTATTCAGCAATCAAAAAAGATAAACTCGTGCCATTTGCAGCACTGTGGATGGAGCTAGAAGGAATTATGCTTGGTGAAATAAGCCAGAAGGAAAAAAGAAAAATATCGGATGGTTTCCCTTACAGAGGAATATAGGGGAACCAAATAAGACATCAGTGTAAAAAAATAATAACAGTACAAAACATGACAAAGCAAAAACAGACAATTATAAACCAGAGACATACTGCAGGGGAGGAGAAGGGAGAGGGATCAGAGGGAGGGAGGGAGGAGCACAGGGGACTGAGGTGATGGTACACAGGTGCATTGGGGAAGGAAATTCTATGGGGACTACACCTGAGGGGGATGGGGGAAGCAAATATTGTTTTAAAATGAACAATGAGGGCCTCCCCTGGTGGCGCAGTGGTTGAGCACTGGGCTGTGAAGCTGCCCACAGCCTCTGCAGTGCCGGTTCGATCCCCAGCCACCGGTGAGGGTCCCACATGGCGCACAGACCTCTCCTGTTGCGCCCACTGCTCCCCTCAGCAGTGTATTTCGTCAGTCTGCCTGTTCTGTTCCCCGCTCTGGCTCTGGTGAATCCTCTCACCCTCCCGTGCTTCTGACTGTACCCAGTGCTTGTATAAATAAATAAATAAATAAATCTTAAAAAAAAAAAGAAAAACTTTAAAAAAATAAAAAAGAACAATGATGTAAAAAATAAAAATAATTAATAAAAAATTTAAATTAAAAAATTAAAAATAATAATGTGGATGAGGTTTGAACGATCCATTATACTATTCACATACTGATAGTTTCAGGAGCATTTTCTATACATACAAAAAAAAATGACTTCATTCTGTCTCCTGAGGACTTCTAGCAGCAGTGTCTTTACTTTGGCCTCAGCTGGCCAAGAAGAAAGCAGATGGGAGTGGGGGCTTTGCCTCAGCTGAGCAGGGTGCCCCAGTGAGACTCTGTAGATGGCTCCTTGGTCTTTCACCTCTGCCCTATCAGGCCAGCTGTACACACCCACCATCCCCCAAAGGCTGCTTGGAAATTATTGCATACCTCTTTCATCCTGTAGCTGCTGTGGGTGTCCGTGATAGTAATAACCTCTGTAAGCATAGTCTTTCCTTAGGGTTGAAGAATAATAGCTCTGATATGGATCCTCAATGCCTGGCCTAAAATATCACAAAGGCAGTCATTCAAGGAGTATGATAGAGAGAGAAACTAGCAGGGGAGGGGACTCAACACATGAACCAAATTGACAGCAAAAGAATTATGACCCCTGTCTAGAATCTGCTTAAGCACAACAGTTAATTATAGATCCTATAAGCAGAAATTCCTGAATCAGAGCAGAAGTAGGACCTTTGCAATAAGAACAAGGCTGGAATTTTTACAGCAAAGCCATAACCATGTATCTCATTCTCCTTTTCATGATCCCTCTTATTCCTCAGATCTATACATCCAACAAAACATCACATTTCTTAGAAAACCTCTTCCTGAGTATTGTGTAAGTACTCAACATGCCATTGTCATTCCTGTGCATATTACAGATGGAAATAGGATGAAAGACTGAACTTGGACTGTCTTAAATCTGATTGTTCTACTGCTCTGTCCCTAACAAAACTTCCTTTGGAAAATCAATAATATAGGAAGGTTGCAGAAATGAATATCCTGACAATTCTTTAATAATTCATAGGGGCAAAGTTCTTTACAATAATTGTCATTATTTCAACCCTAAATCTATAGGCAGGTAGATATCCCACCACCTTGAAAGGATAAAGCAGAACATAGGTGGATTCCAACATCCCATAAGAAATCAAATCCGATATCAATCAGAACTCAGGAGCAAGAATTCCAGATTCTCCTAGAAATAACTCATTGACACCTCACCATCTTAGATCTGATCTGGAAGCTTTTATTTGCTTCCTCTGAAGTAGATTTTGGTTTTACAATTCTATTCAGTCATTCAACGTACTTTATATATATATATATATATATATATATATATATATATATATATTTTGTATGCCTATCACACTCTAAGTACTGTCCTAGGTACTGGGGATTTTCTTGGTGCTGGTAGGCAATGAGGAACTTTTCATAGGGATCCCTGGGAAGAGTTTTCTCTGCATATGTTGCTTTTGTGATCCCAGGACAAGACGGTCCCAGCTGCTATCCTGAATTTCACCATTCTTCCTGCCCTCTCCTCTGCCCCACACACTCAAGCACATTGTGATAGTTCCTTTGAGAGACTCCACTAAGAGACAAGAGTAGGGAAATACTATTTTTCAGTCACCCAAATCCAATTTGAGAATGAAAAGTATTTAGCTTAGTCAATGTAGTAGGATAGAGAAGAAAAAAGAAGGAGAACTAAAAGGAAAGGGTAGGAGGAAACCAACAATCTTTTCAGATGCATGTACGGTCTTTTCCAAGCTCTAAAACTTTACCTTGCATACAACTGACCAGGATAACCACCTTCATAATAACCAAACCCAGACACAGATGGAGGCCATTCCCCAGATCTCAATGCATAATGAGGCTGTTGGTGATCTGCCCGAGGGTCCTGCTGGGGCTGTGAGCTCCCACGGGTGTCTTGAAATTGATGGAACCTCTCTTCAGTGTGCCAAGATTGAGGCGCAGGCCGGCGGTAGCCATCTTTCTGAAGGTCACGGTCTGGACCCTTAGATGGTGTCGTGGGCCTCCCATGTGGCTGAGAAGGCTGCTGGGGAACCCACAGTTCCATCCTTGACCCTCTGAATTTCTCTTGTGTTTTGAATCAGTTGGGTAATTATTTTATCTTCCTGTAGACAAAACAAAAAGGAAAAAATATAATATCATTTTAGGCTTATGCACGATGGTTGATTAGGCTTTATGAAAAAAAGCACCCGTGATCCGTGCTATCTTCTATCTAAAACAAACCACATGGGCACTGATCTAAAGATATCTGGGAAAAATTGCAAGCAGATACAGTAATAGGCTAGACAATTATATTGATGTTGCCTTAAAAAATTTAAAAGTATATTTGGAGCAATAGATGTGGGAGGCAAATGAGACAGAGAACAGGAATAGCCGAAGCTCCAAACTCTATCAAAGTATTCCAATTAAATAAATGCTGGCTCATTTGTTCCACCAGCAAACATTTGTTCAATGCACTCTGGGAGCTCTTTGCTGGGATAGGGACAGCGTGGATCCTAGAGCTAGACCAGAGTACAAAGCCCAACTCTGACATTTTCTCACTCTTCATTGTTTCAAACTTCGATTTCCTTACCCATAACATGGGAACTAGTGACCAGCCTGCAGTGTTATTGTCAGAGTTAAACACAATGTGTGCTAACACACTGAAGATGTTTAGTAATATTCTGTAAAATTTTGGTAGTGTGAGTGACTGAAGACACTTCCTAAAGCACAAGAGGGTTAAATTGACCTTAAGAAACATCTTTTCTGAATCCTTAGTTAATCCTTAAGTTAACCACTTAGAAAAATGTGGCCCCATGACACGGCTGTACCTATCCCTGTCTCAGCCATCTTCCTGGCTACAGATTTTAGAACCAGGAAGTCTCCCCAGAAGCTAACCAGTTCCCCCACTCATTCTATTTTTTTTCAAGATTTATTTATTTTTATACAAGAGCTGGGGTACAGGCAAGAGGAGTGGGAGGGTGAGAGGATTCACCAGAGACAGAGCAGGGAGCAGAACAGGCAGACTGATGAAATACACTGCTGAGGGGAGCAGTGGGCGAGACAGGAGAGGTCTGCTGCGCCATGTGGGTATCTCCCCAGCCAGCCGGGAATCGAAACTGCACTGCAGAGGCTGCAGAGAGCTTCACAGTGCTGTACTCAACCCGCTGCACCAACAAGGAGGCCCCTGCACTCATTCTTTATAATAGGAAATAGCTCCAGAGGGCAGATTGCGTTACAAGTTTCTCCGCCCCGAGAGGCAACTGCCTCCAGTAACCGCCAAAGGGAAAACACAGACCTTCACCCCCTACTCCCCACTCCTGATCTTGCATCAGGAATGTACATTAGCTCAATCAGACCCCACGTTTTTTCTCCCTTGGGAACTATTTCAAGTAGCAAGACTCTGAGCAAACCAGTTAACTTGCTCCCACTCCTAAAACCTCCTGCCTAATATAAAAATTCCTATCAGAACAAAAGGTCAAAGGGTGTATGTTGAAATCAAGATGTCTGTCTGCTGAAATGACATGGAGCTAGGGTCCGCAGCTATGAGCCAAGAGCTGTAAGCAGAACATACCAGAAGAGCAGAGTGCAGGATGCCTTCCACCTCAAAATCAGTTGTGGCTCAGGAGAACTAGCACCTTCCTTCCCCTATCAGCCCACCTCTTTGAAAAAGCCACATGTAATACAAACCTTTCCCAGCAAACCCCAGGAAAAACCAATGTCCCAGATACAGTGAAAGTTTATGTGGACTTTTTCCAGAAAGCCATGGAACGCAATACCATTTGGGCACAAGTAAGTTCAACAAGAACAAAGCCTCTTTATCTTTGTCCTCAGATATTTTCACTAGATAGCCCTTCTCCAACGGCCAATATGCAGTGTCCAAATCTCTTTGCCAGAATCACATCATTTTGTTGCCAAGAGATACTAAGTCCAGTAGGTTATAATAAGAACACCAGACAGAAAACACCTCAACGTGAGAGCATTATATCTACTAAGATTCTCAATGTGAAAGCATTATATCTGCTACAACAAATCACACTCGCATGTTCACATAAATGACACTACCTGGCACCTTTAGGGTCAATATTGTCTTTCCTGAACTGACAGTCCAGTTCGCACAGCTGAAAGAAACACAAGAGAGCCAGCATTCCCACACACCTGCTTTGATGCCTTTCCACCTTCCTCCAGCGCAGCTTCAGGAACCTGGCCTAAGAGTCCTGCTCTCCTTTTAGGGACTGTCAAAGTCCAGGTGCCACATCTACCTAGACTTGTCTCCAATCTGCAGCCTGTCAGTTACCTTTGCAACTGCCCAGCCTCCCTGAGCTGAATCACTAGGGCAAAGTCCAGGCCAGAGGCCTCAGGCTGGGACAGACCTGACCGGTGTATTTGTCCAGAGCCCTGTTAGAAGTTGGTGCTTCTGTTTGCCTAGCCCTGGGCTGAGTCAGGTTTATTCACATGAAAAAGCATCCAAACTCCCACAGCAAACAAGGAAGAGAGACACCAGAGAGAGGAAGTCCAGAAAGCCCCAAGGCAGCCTAGCCCAGGGAGAAGGGCACCACTTAGGCATGTTGGCATGTGTCCCCACCACTGGCCGGTTCTATGACTTAACCCCTCTGGCTCAGTTTCTTCTTTCTGAAAGAGGAATAAAATACCTAGTATTTTAAATGTTTTGAAAGTGGCACATGGTCAATAAATATGTTCTTTGAAGAAGGATTATTTTTCCTTTCAAGAGATACGAGCTGATTCCACTGGCAGAGGCAGGGAGCTCACCGGTGAGTGGTAAGTACTTGGTCTGTCTGCTTTGGGTTTTTCCCATTCTTTTTTCTCACCATTGGATTCTATTTGTGCTCTCTAGATGGGAGCGAAATTTAAAAAACCCAATCTTGAACTGAAGGCCCTGAAAAGCTTCCTATTACAAGAAAATAATTTCTCATGTTCATGACCACTTTTGAATGAACATTTTAAAATTCAACAAATCATCATGTTAAACATCCTCAGCTCACACAATGTCCATGTTAGTTATATCATAATAAAGTTGGGGGAAAATAGATAAATTTCAGAATTGGGTCTTTAAAAGCCCACACCATTTATACTTTCTTTAACAAACACTTACTGAGTCCCTATTGTGTGCTGGGATTTGACACATAAATCCTGGCCTTTACAAAGCTTAGAGCAAATTAACCTCTCAAATTGTCAGTAGACCAGGGAGCCAACTATAGCTGGTCTTAGGCTCAGACAGGATAAAATGTACCTAAACTAGAAGACTTTTTTTATTTTAATAAACTCTTAAGATCTGACAGCAAAACTGAGGCAACCAAGGGGGAGGGCAGTGGCTGGGGGTAGGGGAGAGAGGGAGCCCAGTGGAACACCATGGAAGATTGTTGCGACACTGGTGGTGGGCTGGATATGAAAAGATACATTTGTAGAAGTTTGACCATATAGCCCCTGGAACACATGCAAAATGTAAACCTATTTTATCTCAATAAACATAATTGGGGAGGAAAAAGACTTTTATTTGTATTTGTTATTGAAGTAGTAGTGCATTATATGTTTTAGGTGTGCATCATTATTAGTTGTTATTATTAACTACATCATTAACTAAATCACATTAAGTTCATCACCATAGTTCCAGTTCCATCCTTCACCAGACAATTGACTCTTTTTTTACCCTTTTTATCCAAACTCCAAACATTTTCCTTTTGGTAACCACTAGTTTGCTCTTACTAAACTGCAAGATTTTCTGTGACATCCTAAACTGACTCCTAGGATCTTTACTGAATGTAGAATTCTCTGGCTCATGCTTAATGGTTTCTTACCTCCTGATGGGCTGTGAAGTTTGGCTCACAGACAAGTTCAGCCCTCCTGGGAAGAGGTATTGGAAAAGGACACACACACTGACAACAGGATTCAGACACAGCTGATTAGGGCACAGGCTCAGATATCAATTATGTGTTCCAGTATAGCACAATACCATTCCTAAGTGTCTGATATAATTCTTTTGATTTATAATAAAATGTTAATTAATTAATTTTGCTGAGCTGACAAGAGCTGTTTCGGGAATTGCGTGAGCCATGGGTAATCTGAAATCTATCATGGTGGGAAAATTTATACCATAGAAATTGGCAATTGCTACAAAGCAAGGTTGTTCTTGTGTTCAGAGAGGTAATTTACCAGAATACTGATTACAAGCCCAAAGTCCTAGCTCCTAATTCAGTGTTCTCTCAAGTACAGAATCATTATTCTGTTACTAGCTTTAGTGCACATCTCTGATTTAAACATCTAGCCCAGTTATTCCAAATACTCCTTTTGTGACATCCCAAAGCACCTCTAATTATCTCAAGAATTATTATGAAACTCTTCAAACACTCACCAACCAAAATTAATTTTAATTAGCTTTAATTATTTGATATAGACATATGGCATGTAACAGTTATATGGGTCATGGAATGAAATAGATTGTAATGGGATCTCACCACTCCAAAAGGCTTGGGATTTATCAGTCCCTGCCTTCCCAGCCCCACATATCTACAGTTGCTAAGTCTTTTAAACTAACACCTCAATTCCTCCTAGTTTCTAACCAAATGTACCCAGCTTGACAACACATTAACAGCTCATTCCTACCAGGAGGTGAGCTAAAATTAGTCTTGCCACCCCAAATCCTGATAGTCATGCCCTTGCATGATCCCACAGGCTTCCCCATGTAAGAATAGCTCAGTCCTGACCTTCTCCCTTCCCCAAGTGTCCTATCCCCATACCCAATTCTTTCTCTGCATTCCAACTATCTGCTAAAGTTGAAGCCCCGGCCATTTGTTAATTCATGTGAATTTCCATTCCCAGCCTTCCCAACTGTTAGATCACTGAGGAGGATCTTGCTTCAAACAAGAGTAACTACCCTAGCTTAACATCTGTCTAATGAAAGTATCATTGCAAAGTATGCTGCTAATATCTACCCACCAAACTAGTGCTGGTGGATGTGCATACCCACCTAGCTCCAAGTCAGGCTTGCCATGAATCCTACAAACTATGATTGAATGACTGGTAAAACTTGCAGGGACAGCTCAACATTTGAGCCAGAATTCACCCCATTTCTTTAATGAAAGTAAAAATTTAGAAAACAAATGAGAAATTCCATGTCAACAGGGAAACTGTATTTCAGTCTGGATAATGAGATTGTGGATGAATTTATTTTTCTCTTCTGGTGAATACTTTCTAATGTTCTACAATAAATATTATTTTAAAAGACAAAATCAACTATGTTATTTTTAATCAATATTATATCCAAATGTGGTGTTGTCACATCAGTAACCAATTATGCACCCAAATTCTTAAAAAAAGGCAGTGATTCCCCAAAGTATCCAGTATTGGTTCACTGTATTCTGTCTGCTCTTCTGGATTAAAGATTCTAGAAATCATTCACTCACTAAACAAATGTTTACTGAATACCAGCTATATGCCCAGCAATGTCACATGCATTGGGAAAAGAAAGATAAATAAATATAATCCTTGCCCTTAAAAAAGCTTTCAGTCCAGTGGAGAAGTAGACATTCAAATATGCAATCATAACACAATACAATAATTATTTTAATGGAGATATGACTGATTAACAGATGGTGGGACAAGACAAAATGCAAGATTAGAAACAAGGATATGTGCTATTCAAGATCATTCCACAAAACAAGCAAGACTGATAAATATCAAAATAGGAGAGTGGCCACCAGTGCCACTGAGAAGAAATATTGAGAAAGGCAACCTGTGAAAAAAGCTTTGTGTCACTAGATTTTAGAACGAGGAGGCACTATGATCAAAGAGCAACAATTTCAGTGGAACTATGGTCAAGGGAATGAGGAATTAGACAGAAATCACTTATGCAGTGAATAGAGAGGAAGGGAAAGGAGTCTACCAGTAAAATCACTCTTTCTAGAAGCCTGGATGTGAAGGACCGGGGGCAATGGGCTACTATGAGGTACTTGGGTTTCAAGGATCAATTTGAGCAGGACAAGAGGAGAGATATATACTGATTCATATGGAGAGACTGGAGAACCAGAAAGGAAATACAATTACTCAAGGAGTAAATCTCAAAGGAGGCTGGTCATACGGAATCCAAAATAAAACTAAGGGCTCCTATCCCTCTGAGAAAGAGATGAAGAAGGGGAAGATGGGTACAGATAGAGGCAAGTCTGTACAAAGAGGGGCTGGATTCTGTGGGTTCTCTGTGCAGGAGACTGCCAAATTCCACAGGTTAGGGACCAAGCAAACACGTAGTAAGAGACCTGAGAAATATGATGAAGGTGTGGACAGGTCAGTGTGAAAAACAGGCTTTAAGTCGGACGGGTTCTCAGAGGAACAAATGGACAGGAGGTGCAGCTGTTCTGGGAGCTGTTCTAGGCCAACTTGGGGCTCCCTGGAGACACTGACCTTCTGTGCTTTGTTTCATGCTGCACCCGAGTGTCCAGCATGGGGCCCAGTGGATGATACTGAAGATTTTATTTGTAAATGAATCAATGCCTTAAATTTATAGCAGCAACAGCCTAACTGTATGATGGTATCCAGTAGTTTTCACAGCCCCAATATGGAGTTAAGTTCTCTTAGAGCATTTCTAGAGGAAGTAAGAGAATATGGAGAGTGTGAGTTTAGGGTCCCAACCAGAGAGTGGTTAAAGGAATGCCGCGAGGGACATAAATGAGACAGAAGCAGGCACAAATTATCTGCATGTCTAGTTAAACAAGGTCCCTTGCAATATTAGACACACATTCCAATAGGACTGTGAAAGAAAAACATGACTTAGCCAATGTTATAACCACCGAATAATGGCCACACCTGCATTTCCAGCAACATCTGATACTTCGAGATGCTTATGCGTCAGCAAGCATGTCCTATCTTTGACTCCAAAGATGAGTCAAGGAGTGCAGGTATGTGCAGAGGCACCACACAGAGCCAGCCCTGGAGTCTCACCATCAAGTCTTGACCCCTTGCATCAGGTGAGCTGGGAGGCAGGTAAGACACAGGGTGGCCTATGACATCAGCATTTGGGGTTACCAGGAAAGGACATGTACCAGGAAGCACGGGCTGAGGGCCAGAGACAATTAGCCTGGTGCAAGGACATGAGCTACTGGTGCCAATCCTAGAACTGTTGCTTTTACTTTGATCTTGAAAGTAAAAGTTTGGGCGCAAAGCAGGTTTCCCTCAGGACCAAGGAGCTTCGTGCACGGCCCCTGATGAATGGGCTCCTTTAAATGCTACATACCTGGCTGCCTGCAAACTTGCCCACCATGCATCTACTTCTACTGCCAAGAATTTAGAAACAGCCTATTATCCAAGAAGAAGAAAGACTCCCTTCTTCTTTATCAGTCCAAGGCAGATGAAGGCAGCCCACCTCCTCTCTCGCCATCCCTCCCATTGTATTCATGGACTCTGAACCATGGGGACCTCGGTGGCAGATGGATGCGGCTGTGACTTCTGAGCCCATGTGGAGCTCCAACAGGCAAGGTGACTCACACACCTGCTAACTGAAATAAAGAGCTGTCATATGCTTGGAGAGTGTCTGAGCCCCCAAGGCCAATAGGATGTAAATTCCCCAGAGGAGCAGTGCCACTTGGTGGCCCTGGAATAAAACCATTTTTGATTCATTGTCAAATGACAGTGTGAATTTGGGAAAGTCATTCTGTATCTCCTTGTTTTCATCCATAAGATGGGGTGATAAAAGAAGCTACCTCACAGAATTATAGTAAAGAGAGAGATTTAAAATCCATGTACTAGCCACATAGTAAATGCTCAATATTTGTTAACTATTATCATTTCCCTGGAAATGCTGGAAAGGGCCCAGGAAGCTTTCTGCACAATTCACCAGAAAGGGATCAATCGAATACCTACTCTTGCTGTGAAATCTACAACTCTTCCTTGATATATAATTCAGCGCCCCCATTGAGCCACGAGATCAGGGGAAAAAGAAAAACTCGGCTACACAGCCACATTAGGAAATCAGATTGGGTTGAGGTGAGAACATCGGAATTAGACTCTTCAGCTCAGTGCTCCTCACACTGGGGTACTGTAGTCCCAGGGTCAGTGTAGGATGCCAAACTGTAAGCAAAAATTTTATTATTTAAGTAATTTTAAATAGTACTGCCATTGTAAACAAGCAAAGATATTTTTGTTATTGACTATTATGGAATAAAATTCAAATTGGTATTAATATTTACAATGAAACTGAGACTTCAAAAATGCCACACTAGCCATAGGGCAGATCCATACACACATTTGCACAAGCCCACACACTGTACCCCCAGAAATCATTCCTGCCATTTGGAGGAAATATTTGAGAGACATTTAGAACACGAGTAGATATTCAGACTCGTAGCTAATGAGCTGGAAAGAATCTCTAGAAAGAACCCAGCACTGCAGAGGAAGCAGTATCTAAGTCAGGGAGACTTGGCCCTCTCAGGCATAGAACGCTCATTCACAGCCCCATAACTCGCTAAGCTCTCTACTGTCAGATAAAAATTCCCTCTTACTTAAGACTCTGCAGGGTTCCCAGGAGTCCAGGAGTTCAGCAAGCGTTAGCTGTCCAGGGGCAGGGGTTCCTCAGGCCCTTTAGAGAAACGCACCCTACACTGGAGCCCAGAAGCACTTCCTGGTGTCACACACATGACTCTGACTTTTGTTTAGACTCTAAGTCGGGACGGACAGCCACCAAGCCACTCAGCAACCTTGCACAGTGTTCGGCTCCGGTTACATTGTTCCAGTTCTGCTTAAGTTTCCTTGTAAAATTACCTTCCACAATCATTTTGGGGAGCAGCGAAGATGCAAGCAGAAGGGATATAATTTTAACTATGCCATTTCCCAGTCATGTGCCTTTTGGGGCTAAAACCACTCCATCTCTCTGAACCCTACTCCCCTCATCTTTAAAATGAAGTTGAAAAAAATACCTCACAGGACTGTGAGGTGGATAAAATGAAATGATGTATGGAAAACACCACAGTGCCTCTTAAATACAGAAGAGGGCGGCAATATATTTCCCTTCCAGGTCCCTTACATTCTGTTAAAGGTGTAACAAACTAAACGGTCTACAAAATTAACAAATATGACAACATACAGTCGTTAAGAGCTTAGGTTTCATAGTAGAACTGAATTTGAGCCACTGACTGGCTGAGAGACCTCCAGTAAGTGACTCAACCCCTCAGGCAAAAGGTCCTCATTTGTCAAATGAATGCATCATAATATATATCAACAACAAGGCCACACAGTAAGTGAAGTGGTACACTTGGTATGGAGTAGGTGCTGAGTTAATATTTGGTTAATAGAGTCTCCCTGGTTGCACAGGGTTAAAAACACAGTGCTATCAATGTCACCTGCCACTGCAGCACGAGTTTGATTCCTGGCAGGCCAGGGAGCAACCTACATGGCCCAGCAGACCTCTCCTGTCTAGCCCACTGCTCCCCTCAGTAGTGTGTTTCAGTAGATCCACCTGTTCTGCTCCCCACTCTGTCTCTAGTGAATCCTCTCACCTCCCCACTTCGGTCCTACACCCCAGTTCTTGTATGCATAAATAAATAAATCTTAAAAAAAATTTTGGTGAATAACAGAATGCAAGATCTAGGTAAAGCACATAGCACAGTGCCTGCCATGGTAAGTGTCCAACAAATGGCTGTTGTTGGTGTTGTTAAAAAGAGTGACTATAGGGCCTCCCTGGTGGCACAGCAGTTGAGCGCCGGGCTGCGAAGCTGCCCACAGCCTCTGCAGTGCCGGCTCAATCCCTGGCAGCTGGCGAGGGTCCCACATGGTGCGCAAACCTCTCCTGCCATGCCTGCTGCTCCCTTCAGCAGTGTACTTCATTGGTCTGCCTGTTCTGCTCCCCGCTCTGGCTCTGGTGAATTCTCTCACCCTCCTGCGCTTCTGACTGCACCCAGTGCTTGTATAAATAAATAAATAAATCTTTTAAAAAATATATTTAAAAAAAAGTGACTATATGGCATAAGAGTTCAGGGGATATGCACTTATCTAGCTTTTATCATAGCAGTTCACATTTAACTTTTATCTTAGCTGGTTTTTGCTGTTGACTTGGGATGTAATCTGAGATTATTGCTTTTCTTTTCTATTCTGTCCTCTCTCCCATCATAATAATGCATTGCACTCATAGCTTGTCTTCCCCCAAGATGCCCATCCTCATCTCATTATTTCCATTATCCAGTGGCATCCATAAAGAGTTTGTCCATTTTGGGGGACAATGAAAGTGAAACTGGAATGTGCAAGAGATTTGACATTGTCAGCATCAGTCATCAAGCGAAGGAAAAAAAATCAGTCCCAGGACTTCTAATCAAAGCTTTGTTCAGAAAAGCATACTGAATAAAAATAGCCATGTGATATATTTAATGCAAAAAGGCAGTTATTTATAAACACATCCATGTGAATACGATGATTACAATCTTCAAATCTATCAGTCAGTGTAAATAGGTTCATTCAACCTATTACATATATAGGCTACATATAAATATATATTTTTATTCATAAAAATTAGAACTCAAAGATTAAATTCTTTATTTTCTCCTTGTCCCATTTGTCAGCCAATAAAGGTGCATACCCCTTTACTTGTTTTACTTCTCTTCCCACCGTTCCATATACAGAAATAGCCCATGTGTGTGCACAGCATGAGCGCATATACATATTTTAGGGCCACTCAGATCCCTGTTCTCTCAGTATGGAGTAACTGGCTGCGGATGTAGCAAAGATCCCCAGGAGTGCTGTTCTAGTGCTGAATTTAGCACACCAGGGCAATTTTCTTAGGAGTCACTCAGGATGCCAAAAACAAAATTCAAACTTCAGTTTCTAGAGGACATTCAAAGACATGACAAGAAGATGGAGAAGTTTCTTTTCTAAGCATAAATGTCTGCAGCCATCACAAGGGAGATGGCCAAAAATTCATTATTTTCTGGGAGCACCTCATAAGCAAATGTTTTAAATTGTCTGCTTGCTGAGTAAATACTTATTGTCTTTCCTGACATGGCTTTGTTGAAGTAGCTTCTGTATAAGCTTCCTAGGAATAGCTCTTTTTTCACTGAGGATGAAAACTTTTTATGCCCATGAAATCATGTCCTTGTGCCGGTCCAAATGGCATTCATTAAATGAATGTTGTCACTAAATGAATCTCACTGGGGCATATAGTCTCATCCCTGGGAGAATGGGGAAAAAATACCCTTCACTCAATCAAATAATTTTTAGACAAATATGAAATCATTACTCGTTGCATTAAAAATATTTTCTCTTGTATGAGTTGACTCCCAAAGCTCCCCTAATAAGGCTGCTGAGCGCCAGTACTATGAGGAAGGATCCCCAAACAGTTCCTGCTCCTATTTAATTTGCAAGAAATGGCTGAGGAGATGTTGTCTTTCATTGTGTATTCATTGAGGGACTACTATGTGCCTTATTTTAAGTTTTAAGGGCAGGACACACTAAGCAAACAAAATGATGTTGTTCCTATCATCTCAGAGTTTACTGTCTAATCAAGACACAGACAAGGTAACAGACAAGTCCAATAATAAATGCTGGGGGATGATGGCAGTAAGAAGCAAATGAAACATACAGCAAAAGTGCCAGACCTGGGCCTCCCTGGTGGCGCAGGGATTAAAGGCTCAGCACTATCAAGCTATTGCCAGTCACTGCAGCACGAGTTTGCCCCCAGACCAGGGAGCTAACCCACATGGCACTGCAGACCTCTCCTATCTCACCTGCTGCTCCCCTCAGCAGTGTATTTCAGTAGATCTGCTTCTCCTGCTCCCTACTCTGTATCTGGGGATTCCTCTCACCACCCACCCCGTACCTCTGGCTTACACCCAGTTCTTCTATGCATAAATTAAAAAAGCCATTAAAAAAAGTGCCAGACCTGGTCAGGGAAGGCTTTCCAGCACAAAGGTGTCTCACTGGGAGGGGTGTGTGTTAGGCTGGAAGGAGGGAAAAGAGGAGAGGGAAGAACATATTCCCAACAGATACTACAGGGACTCAGCAGGAAAGGCGAGCCTGCCATTCAGTACATCAACAGTGGGTTTTGTTAGTGTGGCTGGAGCCTAGAATGCAAAAAGAAATTGCTATAGACGGAATGTTTGCATCCCCCCAAATTTCATATGTTGAAACCTGTTCCCTGATGTGATAGGTCTGGAGGTGGGCCTTTGGGGGTGATTAGGTCATGAGGGTAGAGACTTCATAAAAAGAGATTAGTGGGCCTCCCTGGTGATGGGGGCTACATTGCAGCACTATGAAGTTCCTCAGCCATTGCAGCATGGCACAGAGTTCAATGCCCTGCCTGCCAAGGAGGTACACACATGGCACAGCGACCTCTCCTGACTCTCCCGCTGCTCCCCTCAGCAGTGTATTTCAGTCTGTCTGCCTGTTCTGCTCCCCACTCTGTCTCTGGTGAATCCTCTCACACACCCCCACCCCACACCTCTGACCTATACCCGAGTTCTTGTATGCATAAATAAATAAACTTTTAAAAATAAATAAATAAATAGAATTAGTATCCTTAAAAAAGAATCTACAGAGAGCTCCCTTGGCCCTTCTGCCTTATGAGGACACAGTAAGAAGGCCACCTCTGAACCAGGAAGAGGGCACCCACCAGATACCCACTCTACCAATGCCTTGACCTTAGAGGTCCCAGCCTCCAGAGGTGTGAGAAATAAATTTCTGTTGTTTATATTCCAGCCCCTCTACAGTATTCTATTACAGCAGCTCAAATGGACTAGAACAGAAGAAATGAGAGCTGAGACAATAGACTATTCAGCTGTCCCATCCAGCCAGGTAGCACACAGTGTGACTACAGGTCTCCCCAGCCCTAACTTGTGTACACACACTTATGATGAACATGTGTTGTTTCAGTCTGCCCAGCACCCTATGCTCTGGCTTCTGGTAATAAATCATCTTTTTTCCTTTGCCATGCTTCCCATCTTCTCTCAGTTTGTGTGTGTGTGTGTGTGTATGTGTGTAACTCACGCATCACTGTTCTAAGAAGGGACATAAATTCACACCCAGAGAGAGTCTTACAGCTCCCTAACCATAGTGATTAATTCAGCAGCTAGCATATGTCTAGGACGCATGTGCCTGGCACTTATGCTTGAACTAGCAAGCGGGAAAGCAGTGTGCTTCCTATTAGAGTTGACAGAGATAATAGAATATCAGCCCAGAGCCACAGGCAGCCATCTGGCTACCACTCATTCATTCAATAACAGTTTATTGAATAGCTATTATGTGCCTAGTGGCACATTAAAATACAAAAGGCATAATTCTGTTTCTTAGGCTTTCAACATCAACTAGAGAGACAAAGTAAACTAATCATGTAAATAAAATGTCATGTTACATAGATAATCATATGATCAGGGAATGGCAGCGAATGTAAGAAATGTTCCTGAGAAAACATTTTTTGAACCTTATTGGATAATTAGCACTTGACAGAATGAATTGGGACATGGTGGTGGTTCTAGAAGAGAAATTAGGGATTACAGAGGCATAGAGGGGAGCGTTAGCCAGGCAAGCTCTGGTGACCCACCAAATTCAATCAGATTGGAGGGTAATGGCTATTCAAGGGGGTGGGGAAAAGAAATCCAGACAGCCTTGCTGGGAACGAATCATGGAGGGCTTGGGTTCTTGCTGAATTAACTACAAGGAGCTCCCAAAAGAGTTCAAGCAGATGGATGAGACCATCAAGTTGGCCTTTTAGAAAATCACACAAATCATAATGTAGAGAATGGTTTGAGGAGTGCCAGAATGCAGGAAGGGTGAGCCTTAGGGGGGAGCTGCAACATCTTCCTTTTTAAAGTCAATTCAAGTCAAATAAGGATTAGGCAAAGGTGAGCAGGTCCTGAGTCTTAGATTTTCGAGAGGAAAACTGGGATTTCCTGGTTAACTGAATTGTGCAGCTTTGGCCTGGTGAGGGTCAAAGTGATATCCCTGATCAAGATTAAATACAGGTGGAAGACACAGGTTGTTCAGCTTGGGCCATGGTAGGTTGAGTTTCTGCAGGGCAATATGCTGGGGGTGTCTGAGACAGTGAATATGAGTCAGGAACTCCTTAGAGAAGTCTTCAGGGACTCTGGGGCCCCTGAGAGAGGTCTTCAGGTGGCATTCACTATTTCTGCAGTTTATATGCATGTTTATATGCACTGTCAGTCAGATATTGGCAGCATACAAGTCATAATTAAAATCATGGATATGGATATGGATGTGATTGTCAAAGAAAAGCAGATTTCAAGACAAGAAAGTAACAGTTTTAAGTAAAAGGCAGAGGGAGAAAAGTTCATGAAAATTGAGAATCAGAGGGCCTCCCTGGTGGCGCAGCGGTTGAGCGCTGGGTTGCGAAGCTGCCCACAGCCTCTACAGCGCCGGTTCGTTCCCCGGCTGCTCCCCGGCCACTGGAGGAGGGTCCCACATGGCGCGCAGACCTCTCCTGCCGCCTGCTACTCCCCTCAGCAGTGTACTTCGGTCCTTCTGCCTGCTCTGCTCCCCGCGCTGGCTCTGGTGATTCTCTCACCCTCCCGAGCTTCTGACTGTACCCTGTGCTTGTATAAATAAGTAAATTAATTAAAAAAAAAAAGAAAATTCTTAAAAAAAAAAAAATTGAGAATCAGAGCTGGAATACCATGAAGGGAGTCAAGGGAGGAGAAACTAAAGAGAACAATAACAGCAGCGCAGCAATCCTGACGTGTCCACTGCAATTCATAGGGTCGGTGGATTGGTCAGAAAACAGGTAGGAGGGCCTCCCTAGCAGTGCAAGGAGTTAAGCACTGCGCTATGCAGCAACCCACAGCCTCTGCAGCACAAGTTTGATCCCCAGCCAGCCAAGGAGCTACCCACATGTCGCGGCAGACCTCTCCTGTCTCACCTGCTGCTCCCCTCAGCATTGTATTTCAGTCAGTCTGCCTGTTCTGTTCCCCATTCTGTCTCCGGTGGATCCTCTCACCCCCCGCATCTCTGGCCTGTACCCCAGCTCTTGTATGCATAAATAAATAAATCTTTTTAAAAAAGAAAAGAAAAAGGGTAGGACAGTAAAGAAGGACCATGAGTGTTTGTTCATTGGCTGGTTAGTTGGTATAAAATAGGAGATGCTCTGACATGCCTGCCTTTGGTGTAAAGCCAGTGTAGAGATGAAAGAATAAAGGAAATGAGTGATGGATGTGGTCCCTCAGGGGCCAATGGGAACAGAGCTCATTGTCCAAATGACAGGAGAACTCTGGGGTCAAGAAGTACATGTCTGCCATTGAGAAGAGGGAAGGAGGCAGCTGGGGATGGATGAATGCCTCTGTGGATAATTTTGTGAGTAAGGCTGGTGGAAAAATGTACACAAACTAATTATATTAAACAAAGTGATTCTAGGGCCTCCCTGGTGGTGCAGGGGTTAAGTCTCAGTGCTATCAAGCTATCACTAGCCACCTCAGCTTGATCCCTGGCCAGGGAGCAACCCACCTGGCACAGCAGACCTCTCCTGTCTCGCCTGCTGCTCCCCTCAGCAGTGTATTTCAGTCAGTCTGCCTGTTCTGCTCCCCACTCTGTTTCGGTGAATCCTCTCACCCCCTCACCTCTGGCCAACACCCAGTTCTTATATGGACAAATAAATAAATCTTTTTTTAAAAGTGATTCTATTTATTATTCTATTAAAATATGTTCATGATTTCCAATTTCCAAAGCCAAAAATGACTGAGCAGAAGGGGATACATTTCAGGAAGCTATGGATGAACTGCACAATCCCTAACGGTGGGGATTTTCTATTATTTTCCTCTTTTGTAATATTTTTCTCTTCTATTTGAAACCATAGCCTGGCTTATTTTTGACTCCTTGTAATTTCTTTCAAGCTGTAGCCTGTAGGTTTCACCTATTTTAAGCAATTTCATTTTCCTGAGTGTCAGGATTTTTGTGTGTTTTTGCCCCTCAAAAATGAGCAGCAGTTAGAAAGATACTTGTTCCAATCAATAACCATTTGGAGATAGAAACTCAGATATTAAAGATCAGTGTGAGTTGCTTCTCGGAAGCAACCTTTCCTCCTACCAATATCATATCATAAATGTGCCCACCTTGGAGGATGCTTCAGGTCTCTGTTACTCACAACCTGAGTAGGTCTGGATGGTGACATGGGATCTCCAGCTCATATATAAAGGCCCCCTCTTCAAATTGGATATGGAGCAAACGCAATGCTGTGTGGAAAGCTGCTCGGCCAGGGAAACACTCACACTAGGGAAGGAATCACTCTCTAAAGAGGTTATCCTTTCCAATCCATTCATGTTAAGCACATGAGCTAAAGCCCAGGTTAATTGGAATGGAGGGGAGAGCCTGAATTCAGGTCTCCCTGACACCCCACCCACCACTTACTCCGCCTCTCATAACTTCTTTTTTCCTGTTGGGCAGCAAACTCAGCAGGGTCAGAGACCTATTCCATCTGTTCCCTTAGGTATCCCCAGCATAGAGTTGACAATAAATATCAGTTAGTAAAACACCCAGGATAGATCTCACTTTGTCATTCGTGAGGTTTCATGCAGAGCTGAACACCAGGGTAAATGGTCTCAACAGAAAGAAAAAAATCACAAACACTTGGTTTATGAACTCTGAAAATGCCAGAAATGCCAGATGTGACTTACATGGTGGAAACTCTAGGACAGCAGCTGTATAACCATCTCTTGCTAAAAGATCGTGTCAGGGTTTCATTTGGCCTAGGGTTGGCAGACACCACACTACTAGTTATCTATATAGCTTGAAAACAGAAGTTTCCACATTGCCTTTAAGTCAACTTTAATGGACTTGAATCCTTCTTAAAATATTTAACAAACTCTCTTCTCACTCCCCAAATACTGTCACTGCTAAGCCTCCTTTCATTTTCCCTCAATCAAGCCTGCCTAACATTTTTATGTAAGTTGAAATCCCATATCCTTTTATACCTTAGTAAAGCAAACCATTCCATAGGGGCTAGCCCCTACCAAAGTTTGCAGAGTATACAGGTTCTTCAAAGAGTTAGGGTTTGAAAGTAGCATGAGACACAGCTGAAGTCAGTTTTTTCAAACAAGACCCTGTGAAGTTCTTCGTTTTGCTGAAAACCATGTGCCAGCCTGATGCCTTTTTACCCTGGTTGAGACCAAATTCTTCTCAAATGAATCTGCTAAAAGGGTCTCTGGGGAGAACTGCATTCTCTGTTAGCATTCTTCAGTTTGGGTTTGCTTTGGGTTAATTGGTTAATGGTGAAAATAAGTACTTACATCTTTGGCCCCTAAATCAGGAGTGGCTGCTGCTGCTTCTGCTACATCCCATCCTGACAGCCTGCTGTTACTCACAGCTGGCAGACACTGTGAACTGTGTTGCCACGTCAGCTGCCCAGAACCTTTCTGCTTCAGCCACAGTTTCCCAACGGGATGATTTTGTCTGTACATCCTGAGGCTGGAAACATGATCTGGCCACCATATTGAGAAGGTCTGGTGAGGGAAACCACGACCTGAGATGACAGAAAGAAACTACACATTCTCTTTCATGTGCCTAAATAAGAATTTCAAGGAAAATTTCAACATTATATTGACTTTCTAAACAATGATGACAGCAAGTTAATAGCTGACAAAATCAAAATCAGGATTAGAAATTGAAAAAGTAAAGTTCAGGGATTCAGCATTATGGATTTAAGTTTATTAAAATGCTTTGAAAGGCAAATCTGTTGAAACAGTGAATATTCATGAATAGGGAAATAGTTGAATAGATTATGAAACATTTATGAAATGGAATATTAGGATATCTAGCAACAAAAATTAAGTTAGGTCTCTATCAATTCACTTGGAGGAAGTTCTACAGCATTTATTGAGAAAAAATATATAATACCATCCCATCTGAGGTATCTATAACACATTATTGTGTGAAAAAGTAATTATCCCATGTGCTGTTATTATATATATATATATAAAAAACTGCATGTGATTATATATGAGTATTTATGCATCTATTTAGATAAAAGTACATAAAAGGTATATGTCTAGCAGTTAATAATAATTCCTTTGTTTGAAGTAGAGAGTGTACAAAGGCAGTGGATGGGGTGGAAGTAACTTTTTTAAAGATTTCACCACACAACAGCATTTATTTCATCCCATTCCTTTAAGATTATCTGTATATGAATGAGGTTTGTGCTTAAAGAGACATATATGTAGGTTGACAAAAGTGTTAATTATATACCTTCAGGTGGAAGGATTCAACCATGGCTTTTATTCTCTATAATTTTACATATATTTCCTTTTATACAAAGAAAAATGTTATTTATGTGATCAGAAGAAACAATAAAGCTGTTTCTATTATGTAGAAATTATTGACAAGTGGTAATTTGCTTGAATTCTTATGTTTCTAAGTCCTTCCACCAAATCTTAAATAAATGTGGGTTTTCCCCTTTCTGTGTTCCAAACACACTCAAGAATTCTAAAGATGTTCTTGAGTTTATACTAAACAAACAAGCCATGCCAAGGAGAAATGTAAAACACTCTTCCAACCCAACCTCACGCAACCCAACTATTCTTGAAGATTGATGTCAAAGCTGGGTACCAGCTTGTCCTTCTATGATGTAGGCTGCAGAGGGAAGGCCACCAGAGCACGTGCACACACAGAGATGTTAAAGGCTTTGCTCTTCAACCCATACAGCCTCAGGGGTCACTCAGAAATCATTTGAAAAAAATGCCAATTGAGGGAAAAAGAGGGAATTAGAGTAGACCTACCAATCCCTGCATTTCAGCAATAGAGTAAGAAATAGGAAATATACTCTTAGTGGTCAATGATCAACTAACCAACATATTTTACATCATTAGAACACAGGAAAAGTCACATTTTCTGAATTAAAATGAAGTATATTAAAATGAAGCATATGAATGTACCTGATTGTTAAGTTGTCTTATTATATGGCCAACATGGGAGTGTTCGCTTTAACTGGGGCAATCATAGAAATTCAAGATGTCCTATTGCCATCAGGACCGTGTATCCACTAGATATGTGAATGCATCAGAAGGCATATGATGTATGTGTGTATTCATTACCTCAGAGTGGGGGGAGCTCTCAATTTTAAACGTAAGTGGGGAAAAGGCCTGCTTTAGGTAAAATTTCTGAATTATATAATTGCTTTAAAAGACATCATTAAAAAGAAATGTTCTTTTACTTTCAACTACAAAAATAATCCAAAGTAGAGTTCAAATTTTTTTTATACTAGAAGTATCTTTATTTCAACCTATCATTTTAGATAGAAATAGATTCAGAATGATTGAATAGCTTGCCTAAGTTCACACAGTAGAACTTAGGGCCTCTGGCTCTCAAAAATCATCCCACAATGTTGAGCTGTAAATAATAAGAATAGATCCTGCCTAGCCTGACTTGTTATAACTAGACAAGGCAAATAGAACCTCCTTAGATTTATGCAAAGGATAGTTAAATAAGAATAGAAAATTTAGGATGGAGGCATCACAACACTAGAAACTGGAAGTGGGGTTAGAAATGATTGATATAGTTTTTAAACCAGCTATAAAGTGAAAAATCCTTAGGCTCAGCCTACTACAAAAAGTAACCAGAGGCTCAGACCAGAGGTGGGGATATGGAGACGGAGGACCATTAAAGAGAATCCCCTCTCCTTACAAATCAACCAAGACACACCCTAGAAGTGATTAATTTAATAATAGATAGCAATTCCACAAATGAATGAACTCCTCTCCAAAAGAACAAATAGAATCAGTACAATTTGCACTGGCAAAATGAAGTTCTCTGCCCACATATGTCTATACAAGTGTCTCTCTTTTCCTTTCTCCTTTTCATATAAATCTGCCCTTTAAATGTAGGTTTCATTGTTTTTGTTGAGTCTCATCAGCTCTTTGCAGATTTTTGTGATCAGTCCTTTATCATTAGTGTTGGGTGCAAAAATGTTCTCCCAGTTGGTGGAGTTTCTCTTTGTTTTGGTTATTGTCTCTTTTGCTGTGCAGAAGCTCTTTAATTTGATGTAGTCCCAGCTGTTTATCTTTGCCTTCACCATCACTGCTTTGGGTGATGTGTCTGTAAAGATGTCTTTGAGGTGCACGTCATGTAGTGTTTCGCCTATATTTCCTTCTATATATTTTATGGTTTCAGGTCTTATGTCTAGTTCTTTAATTCATTTTGAGTTGGTTTTTGTGCATGGTGCGAGGTAGTAGTCAAGTTTCATTCTTTTGCATGTAGCAACCCAGTTTTCCCAGCACCATTTATTGAACAAACTTTCTTTGCTCCAGTGCATATTCTTTGCTCCTTTGTCAAAGATTAGTTGAATGGGCAGAAGAACTAAAAAGAAACTTCTCCGAAGAGGAAATGCAAATGGCCAACAGGCATATGAAAAAATGTTCAACATCACTTGCAATCAGGAAAATGCAAATCAAAACTACAATGAGATACCATCTCACACCAGTGAGAATGGCACATATTTAAAAAACTAGCAACAACAAATGTTGGCGAGGATGTGGAGAAAAAGGAACTCTCCTGCACTGCTGGGGGAGTGCGAACTGGTCCAAGCTCTATGGAAAGCTGTGTGGAGATTCCTCAACCTACTAAAGATAGAGCTCCCAGATGATCCAGCAATTCCACTCCTAGGTATCTACCCAAAGGACACAGAACCATTAATTTCCAAAGAGCACCTGCACCCCTATGTTTATAGCAGCACTATTTACAATAGTTAAGCTTTGGAAACAACCCAAATGCCCAAAAATAGATGACTGGATCAAGAAGATGTGGTACATATACACCATGGAATATTACTCAGCATTCAAAAAAGATAAGCACATGCAATTGGCAGCAACATGGATGGAGCTGGAAGGGATCATGCTCAGCGAAATAAGCCAAAAAGAAAAAGAAAAATACTGGATGGTCTCACTCATAACAGGAATCTAGAAAACCTAAATAAGGGACCAGGAAAAAGAATAACTATAAGAAAGAAAAAATCAAAATCAACAAACAACTATGAACCAGAGACACACTATGGGGGGTAGGAGGAGGAGAAAAGAGGGGTTGGGGTCAAAATAAGGGGATTGCAATTGTATGGGGAATATAAAAATAAAATTTAAAAAATAATAATAACAAACAAATGTAGGTTTCACCTGCTTATGTCTGTGCAAACGTCTTTGTAAACTTGTCATGCCCTGTGTAAACGTCTAGGTAAACTTGCCATGCCCTGAAAAGGGAACTCTGATGAAACTTTTCCAGAGGTAATCCAGAGATACTGCTCACTGAACCCCAAACCTCATCAAAATGACAGCAAGTATGATCTGCATTTGTCAACTTGTCTTATGATTCCTTTATTCTCCTTGACCTTGTTAACAATCACTAACTCACTCAACTAGATGAAACAAAGGATACAAATTAAAATCCATAAAAAAACAGATTGTAACGAAATGCCAAATATGTGAAGTCAGCTGTAAGTGCTGAGAGTTCCAGAGAGGAAAATTAACCAAGGTAATTTCAAGGGATAAGAAAAGAAATCTATGCAAAAAGTGATAGGAAAGCAGATTCAAAACATAAGGTTTCTTCTCCGAGAATATTTGTACTGTTCAGGCTTTCACTGATGATAATGAGCCTTGTTTACAAGGGACTTGAGGCCCCGTTCTGCAATCTAGCTCTCTCATTATACACACATGCCCCTTATTTAAAAAGAAGCACGTTTGGAAAATGTGCAAAAGGCATACATCCATATATTCATGAACCTGCATTCTCCTTGGCTCAGATATCTAGGATAAATTAAGGAAGTTACTAGACTTTTCTATCTGTAATTAAACAACTGAACAAAAAGTGGAAAATGCAGTAACTGCTACAAGCCCAAACACATACCTTCAGGGGTCTTATAGGCACATAGTTTCCAACCCCATCAACACATTAGCTCAGACTTCACTGAGCCAAAACCCACAGCAGAAAACAAGTATAAATATTTCTTCTTGAAAGAAGTTTAAGCTCCAGCCCTTAAATGAAATTACTTGCATACAACAGACCAAAAATCTCATGTTTACCCACCATAAACCAAAGTCATATTATAGGAAAGTATTTTGAACTCCCGAGAAGAGACTGTGCAAAGGTAGGAAGCCCACTTTTTAAGCAGGTACCACAGGACAATACTTATGTATGCTGGGTGCTGAGAACTCACTGCTATACTGGGATCCTGGCTCTGCCACTCTTTAGCTCCATGGATATTGGGAAAATGACTGACTCTCTTGTATCCTCAGTTTCCTTACCTGTAAAGTGGGCTTAATAGTAACTATGTCAGAGATTGTTTAAAAGAATAATTGAATAATTAAAGGATTCAGAAAGTGCTTCAGTTTATGGTTTATACCTATACTCTATTATTATCAGCAATGGTTATTCTAGAATTAGCTATTAGCTTAATAATTACTGATTATTATAATAAAACATCATAATATATAATTATAACATAACAACAATATTATTTTATCATTAAACATTTGTACAGTGCTGTTAAATGGAAATAATGCCTCAATGATAGTTGGACAAAGAGTTTATTAGACAAAGAGAGGATTCAAAATTGGGAAGCAGTCTGACTTTACTCTGTGAGAAGTGGTCCAATAAACACAAGTTAGAGTTTAGTTTGTATAGGTAAGAACAGTGAGTCATTGACATTAAGAACAATTATTCTTGACAAGAGGTACTTCTAGTTCTAAATTGTTCCCAAAACTGAAGATACACTGATTCTAGTGGAAGACAATGCAGGATTTAGTTTCTTCCTTTCTGCAGAGTGCACTGCAGGGCCTCCCTAGTGGCGCAGGGGGTTGAGCACAGCACTGTGAAGCTGTCCACGGCCTTTGTGGTACAAAGAGCAACCCACATGGCATGGCAGACCTCTCCTGTCTCGCCCGCTGCTCCCCTCAGTAGTGTATTTCAGTCAGTCTGCCTGTTCTGCTTCCTGCTTTCTCTGGTGAATCTTCTCACCCCCTGCAACTCCGGCCTCTACCCCACTTCTAAAAAAAAATTTTTTTTTAAATGCACTGCAGAGATGAAAAGGCTGGGTACCCATTGTTCAATATACTCTGTGGTCATCAGTGGGTGTGAAAAGACTGGCTTTACCTTCAGGCAGTAGAATTCCTGCACAGGCTACAGATGGAGACTGTTCACACTTTAAGTCTTTGCTCTCTTGCCTGCTAGAGGAGGGAGGGGGTCCCCAGAAAATTTTACAATATGTTCATGGTGCTCACAATGTGCCAGGCATTGTACTAATGTTTTTCACATGTAATGTTAAATAATCCACACAGCATCCCTATGACCTAGCTCCTGTTATCAATCCCCTTTCTTTACAAATGAGAAAACTGAAGCTCAAAGAGTGAGTAATTTGTTCAAAGTCCCACAGCTAGCAAAGACATACAGAAGCAGACTTTGAATTCAGAGTGATATGGGTCAAAAACTTGAATGTTTAATCACCACTTAGAAGGCCTCCCAGGTCAGCAGCTTAAAAATACAAATATAGATCCATCCCTTTGTTGGTTCATGTATTCATTCACCCTCATTCATTCATTCTCTGGGAGATTTCTGTGTGCCTGGTTCTATACCTGGTGTTAGAATCTAGACTTGAACTGAATAGACCAGGAGGGGACTGGCTGCTAAAAGCCCACGTGCTAATGAGGGAGACAGATCAGTGAACAGATTCATTATGTGATATCAGATGGTGGTGAGTGGCATGAAGAGAATAAAAGTCAGGATAAAAAATGTGGTGGGGGGCCTCTCTGGTGGCGCAAGGGGTTAAGACGCAACCCATGAAGCTATCCACAGCCACTGCAGCATGAGATCGATCCCCAGCAAGGAAGGTGACCCACATGGCTCAGCAGACCTCTCCTGTCTCACCCGCTGCTCCCCTCAGCAGTGTATTTCAGTCTGTCTGCCTGTTCTGTTCCCCACTCTGTCTCTGGTGAATTCTCTCATACCCCCCACATACCTCTGGCCTGTACCCCAGTTCTTGTATGCATAAATAAATATATCTTTTTTAAAACTGTGGTGGGAGTGCTGTTTTAGGTAGAGGAGTCAGATGGTACTTTCATGAGATGGTGTGAGGGAACCAGTGACAGGTGTCCCACAAGACTCCCTGGAGGGAGAGGGAGTGTGGAAGGCAGTATGAACAGTGAAATGCAAATGTCAGTGCAAATGTCTTGTTAGGAGCAAGATCAGCCTCCTGGGGGAGTGAAAGAGAAGGCCAGAGAGGCTAGAGAAGCTGGTTAGGAGAGAAAGTAGATAAAACAGCCTCCCAAAGAATTAGAAAGGAAAGTAGCCAGGGAAATGGTGGCGCTGCCAGGTGCCGCTAAGCAGCCACTTGGACTCTCTGTTGATAAAATTCAAGCCAGCAAATCAACTGTGTATTTTTAGGCAGCCACATTCTGAGGTTTGGTGCTGGGACACAGCTATGATTAGATAAGGAGAGTGTTATCAAGTCTGGGGTTTGCCAGGAGAAGGCAGCAGAGGACAGGAGACGCAAGAGAGGGGAGCCTGGGCCCTGGACTCCGGTGGGGTGAGGGGAGGGGAGGGGAGGCCTTACAGGAATGTGTAAAGGTGCAGGGATGAGGGACCACGGGGCCTGGTAAGATTAAAGCATGGCAGAAGTTGGTGCTTTAGAGAGAGTGAGCTGGAAATGAGGAAGTGAGCAAAGGGGGACGCCAGAAATCAACATTTTTGAATTGGGGTAAGTGCAGGCAACGACAAACACCTAATGTCACTGTTTGAGCAGGAGGATGAGGCGAGGAGGGAGATGGATTTCTCGGAGTAAGGAAGATAGGGATCTCAGAAGCCAAACTATTACTCAGATCACCTCCACCAGTAGTTCCCACACCTGGGCACATACTAGAATGGTTTGGGGAGTTCAAAAAAACATACAGGCCTCCGACACTTCAAAGATTCTGACTCAACTGAGAAGTACGAAGTGTATTCCCTCCAGTGTTGTTTTTAATTTTTTATATATATATTTTTTACATAATTTTTCATTTTTGCACAATGTATGTGTTTTCATCTTTGTTATATTCCCCATACAATTCCCACCCCCCTTATTTTGACCATAATCCCCCCTACACTTCCCCCCAACCCCCGTAGTGTGTCTCTGGTTTATGGTTGCTTGTTGATTTTTATTTTTATTTTATTATAAGTAGTCTTTTTCCTGGTCCCTTATTTAGGTTTTCGAAATTCCTGCTATGAGTGAGACCATCTGGAATTTTTCTTTTTCTTTCTGGCTTATTTTGCTGAGCATGATCCCTTCTAGCTCCATCTATGTTGCTACAAATTTATCTTTTTTGATTGCTGAGTAATATTCCATTGTGTATATGCCTGAGGTATTTAAAGTCCCAAATGATTTTAAAGTCGGTCAGGATTGGCACTGACTGATCTAAGTGGACTGCCCAGAGTGAGGGCAGGAGAGGTGGTGAAGAGAGGCTAGTGAGCTGGACTTCAAGTTTCACTGAAGAGGTTGGCAAATGACAATGACAGTAGGAGAGTTTATGAAGTATCAATGGCCTGTGCTTCCAAGCTGGGGGAGGGCCAGGGAGACACAGTGGTCTGGGAGGGACCATGAGGTGCACAGCAGATGCCTACCCTGGCCCTGGGTCACTGGGGGGAGTCTTCACATCCCCAGGAGTGAGTTACGTATAGGAACAAAGAGGTGGGGGACATTAGGAGAAGAAATTATAAGGACTCAGAGGAGGGCTTGGGGTTATGGGGTGCTAGAGACAGTTAAATAAAGAGACATATGGAACCCTGAGGGGAGGAGAGCCCGAGAGGCTGGGACTAGAGTTGTCACCAGAGAAGGGGAGTTAACACCAAGGCCTTTGAGGGATGATGGGCAATCGATTCTAATTAGAGCCTCTCTTTTATATTTTATGGAAACTCTTCGCCAGTGTATTTGTTTCCTAAGGCCGCCACAAGTTACCGCAAACTGGGTGGCTTTAAACAGCAGAAGTTTATCTTCTCACAGTTCTAGAAGCTAGAAGTCATGCTCCCTCTGAAAAGGAGAATCCCTCCTTGCTGCTTCCTGCACTCATGGCTCCACAATCTTTGGCCTGAACTACGTCATTCTGTTCTCTCTCTCCATCTTCTGCCTTTGTTCTCACAGGGTGGTGTGTGTCCAAGTCCCCTCTACATGTAAGGGTACCAGTCGTTGAATTAGGGCCACACTAATCCAGTATGACACTAATCCAGCATCTGCACTTGATTACGTCTGTAAAGACCCTATTTCTACAAAACGCCACTTTCACACTTTCACTGAAGTCTAGAACTTCAACATATATTTTAGGGAGACACAATTCAACCACAATAAGCATTTGGAGGTGATACGACTGCCAGGGAACTTACTCAAAGTTCAGACACTCTCTGGGCCACTGTGAAACCCACTGATAGCCATCACGGCAACCAAGGGCCAGCTATTGGCCTCTTTATAGACCTTAGTGCCCAGGCAAGGAACAGGTTCTCAAGGGGCCATGCACAAGCCTGCCAGAGTGAGAGAACCTAGCTGATTCAGGAAAAAACTATCTCCTAGTAGATACACAATCCAAAAAAACTGCCTTCAGGGTAGGTCAGCATATCTTTGAGTAGCTGTTTAGGATATATTTGATGAGAAGCTACAAATTGACAAGATAACAAAAGGCTCAATGATTTCCCACTATCTCACCATTAGCAGCAAGCAGTAAAGCTGAAGAAACAAAGACAAAGAAAATAACCTGTGTTGTAGAACCCAAATCTGGGTAAACCAGTAATGTACTCCATCAATCAATGATCAAGGATTAAGTGCCTATTATGCCAACATGGATACAAGAAAAATAAAATGCACAGGTTGGTCCTGCAAAGCAGCTTTCCCCACCAGCGGGGGCTGTGAAAACAGTAGAGCTACATATTAAAGACAAGGTTGAGTTCATTGTTAAATCGTGTGGTGTAGATAGACTGGATAATACAGAAATCCAAAGATAGAGAAGATTAATGATTCCAGGGTTACTCAAATTGGGCTTTCTGGAGTTTGAAAACTATTTTCCTGGTGTCTATTCTGTATATTTCAGTCACTAGGCTGGACCCTAAGCTCTGAGCTTTCATTCAGTGATATTATTAGCATCTCTGCTTTCAAGAAGAAGAACCTGAGGTTCACAGACAGAAAGTGACTTGCCCGAGGCCAGAAAGGTTGTTAATTCCAAGTCAGGAACTGAACCCAGTCTTTGATCCTAGAGTCCATGGCTTTGTCTACAATGCATTGAAGGGTGGGGTTTGGATAGGTAGGAAAACAACAAGAGTGTTTTATGTGTGGGAACTAGGATTAATATTTTATTAATACATTTAGCTCATCGGCTCCTGAGAGCCGGCCACTATCCCCAGATGAGAAGCTGCTGTCAATCCTCCAGCTCTTAAAGTATCTAGGTCAGTGAAAAGAGGATCATAAGGTCTCCTTATGGTTATTTTTAGCTTTAAAAATAACTTTTAAAGAAAAGGAGAGGGTAAAAATGAAAAATATCAGAAATTTTACAAGCTGAAGTCAGAAGAGAGCTTTTCAATAGGAACAAAGAGGTCACTGACCTTGACTTGGAAGCTGCAGGGAGGGCTCACTGCTGGGTTGCTGCGGCTCCATCAGGACTGAGAAAGGTGGTCTGGAATCTACATCAGACAGTGGACCTCAGACATGAGCACAAACCAAGACAGAAGATGCTCAGGTGCTGGGGCTGCTTCCCCACATCTGCCTTCAAAGACACTGCCCTTGACCCTTTCTTCTCTGAAAGAAATTCATGGGCCTGATCCAGCTTCTACCACCTGCTTTTGTAATTTTCAGAACAAAAGGAAAAGAGGGAGACTCTTTTAAGCAATACCCTTATGCTACATGAAAGTGGTACCAGGTGACATGTGAATGCTGTTCTTATGAGAAAGATAATCTAAGGGCTACTTTATTCTTTTTTGAAACGCATCAGCAAGAATATACACCCCCTGCACAACTTTCCCATCAACTCAAAGATACCAGGAAGGAGGATTCTGTAAGTGCCAGAAATTTTTTATATGTTTCTGGGGACCTCAAAGGGAAAGTTTCCTGCAAAGCATCCCACTGGTTCATATGTCAAAAGCAGCACATAAGAAGAGAAGTTGTCCTCATGTAAGAGAGGCAAGACAGGCACGTTCCTGCACTGGATCCCACTCAGGGAAAAAGTGTCAGAGACAAGCCCTGAGTATAAAGGATGTACTCCACAGTGGCTCTCTCACCCAGTGCCCTGGTGATAACAAATGTTCACTAAATGTGGAACTTCAATGGCACATAAGACTAACACACAATGCAACAGGACAACATGCAAATCCCTGGCAATCTCAGGGCTGAATGATTGGTTTCACTGAGGAAACCAGCCTGCAGCTGGGCCCTGCATGACTATAACTGCCATAGAAAGTGCATGATAAGTACTTGCTGCAGAGTTTCCTCAGGCACTATGGGTCATCACAGACACAACAGTGAGCAAGCACACCCTGACCCCTGCTTCCACCGAGGTGGCGATCTCACAACCCAACACCTTGGAGCAGAGAGTGCTGATCGGTCATGACTTTCCTTCAGGACCAGTGACCTGTTGGACAGGTCTGCTAAGTGCTTCACAGATATACAGTTGACCTTGAATAACGTAGGTTTGAACAGCATCGTTCCACTTATACGGACATCTACAATATCAATAAATACAATCCAGTACTGCAAATGTATTTTCTTTTCCTATGATTTTTTAATGTTTTCTTCCCTCTATTTTACTTTATTATAAGAATACTGTATATAATACATATAACATACAAAAGATGTGTTCATCGACTGTATGTTATGGATAAGGCTGCTGGTCTACAGTAGGCTATGAGTAATAAAGTTTTGGGGGAGTTAAAAGTTATACATGGATTTTTGACTATGCAAGGGGGTTGGTACCTCTACCCTCGATTTTTTGGGGGACCAGCTGTAATCTGCTCAGAACAGCTCAAAGATAGGGGTTTACTATCGTCACCGTTTTATGAAATGGAAACCAAGCCCACACAGCTAATTAGTGGAAAGAATAAATTCAAATCCAGAGCTATCTGACTCATGGGACAGTCTCTTTCAGCTCTTCCAGATCTCATACCCCATGGGAAATGAGGCCAGGGAAGGGTGCATGTTGAAGAAATTGGAAGCCAGGTGAAGCCTTTCATATTTGCATGGAGGAAATTAGAAGTTATTTGTTCTCAGTCCTCTTTTCCTACTGTTGCTGTACCCCCTTTGCCAAAGTCAGATTCTCAAGGAATACACACAAAATTGAGAGGACCTGACACATTTCACCTGTCCACCCACCTCCCAAATCTCCATCAGCTTTCCCACCCAAGTGAACTGCCATGGCCATTTGGAAAGAAAATTTCAGACCCATATTTTCCTCTCTCTCTTAAACCCTAAAACCTACAAGCACTCCTAAGAAAACAGTCCTCATGTTTTTTCTCACCCCACTCTTGAATTGGCCTTTTTTGGTTTTCCTAAGAGTCACAAGTACCCTCCAAATCACCCAGAGATTAGAACACTCCAGTCTTGGAGGTGGCATTTTTTTTTTTTTTTGATGGATAAGAATGAGGAATTTTTCTTACTCTCCCCTCTCTAAAGGAGGGATTTTTTTTCTTGCCCTCACAGTCCTCTCCTTCATTTCTGAGTTGGCAAATACTGCTCCTGAAGGAGATTAGAATCAGAAAGGATAAGGTGAATGTCAACCCACCTGTAGGGCCTAGAACTGAAAGTGCCACAATAAAAATAGAAATTATTATGCTCTTAAGGATCTTATCCATTTATCTACAAAGCACTTCCAGAAATATCATTTCATTTAAATCTTTTTAGGGGGATCTTTAGTGTTCGATAATCTTCAATTTTATTTCTGTTTTTAAACAGCATCTAACGATTTGCAAATGTCTCTAACAGCCAAGACTAGCCCCATGCATTCCCAGAGCCTCCCCTAGCAAGGGCCCGGGTCCAGGCTCCAGCAACTCCCGGTCACCCACACCATCAGCCCTATTTTCTCTCCAGAATCTCTTGCAGTACTTAGGCATTAATGTTGAATTGTTTTTTCCCTTCTTTCTTTTAACATGTGAGGAACATGAGGCGCATAAAAAGAAGGTGTCTCCCTATGATTAGAGAGGTAAAATTTGGACCTAAACCATCTGAGCCCAAAATCTGGGTTCTGTGTTCTCTGCATATACACCCAGGTGAGCTGCTTTGGACACAGGTATCAGACAGGAAAGCTCAGTGATTACTCCCTATGGTGTCATCCTCCAGGATGGGAGAGATTTATCCTAATAATTTTCAGTTCATTTTCTTTTTTTTTTAAAGATTTATTTACTTATGCTAACAAGAACTGGGGTATAAGCCAGAGGTGCGGGGGTGAGAGGATTCACCAGAGATAGAGTGGGGAGCAGAACAGGCAGATGTACTGAAATACATTGCTGAGGGGAGCAGCGGGCGAGGAGGAGAGGTCTGCTGCCCCATGTGGTTTGCTCCCTGGCCAACCAGGATTGAAATTATGCTGCAGTGGCTGGTGATAGCTTGATAGCACTGTCTTTAACTCCTGCACTACCAAGGAGGCCCTGAGTTCATTTTCTAATCTCCTGTAAAACTATCCTCCAATAATATAAGTCTTTCTTATAGAACATTTGTTTTTGGTCCCAGCCAACTTTGAAAGTAGCAAGTTCTGTATTTATACCATCGCTGTGCAAAGAAGTTCTATTTTCACTTTGCCCTAAAACTATTTATTTATAATAATAAAATTGGTCCTAGTTTCTGTGCTGCAGATAAATTCATATGTTTATCCTGTGATTTTCACTATTGTATAAATTCCAATCATATTCCCCTCTCAACCTTGTCTTGCTGGCACAGTCCTAATTGTTTTATCATCCCTCAGAAAGAACTCTCTCTACTGTCTGCATTCATTTAGGCTTCCTTCTCTAGACCTTCCCTGGCTCTGTGTGCCTCTGGGGTACATCAGGTCATCAGGTCCCATCACTTTATTCATTTTTATGAAAGAACACAACGACCTCAACTAAAATAAAATGTAAAAATATTTTATTTAAAAATCAAACAATTCTTTTGCACTAAGTCAACCCAGCATATGCTGAAAAAATAAACATTTTTGCTTCAACTCTGAAATGAATTTGAACATGCTGGCACTAGGCAACCTTGTCATCTATTATGAAAATGACAATTTGCAAGGCAATTTCACATACATTATCTCATTTGACCCTCACATGAACCATGCAAGGTAGAAAAAGCAAATTATTATCTTCTTTTTTCACTTGAGAAAAGTAAAATGATGAGTTTAGGCCAAGGTCAAACAGCTGGAATTAGACCCCAGTCCCTGGCCCTCCAGAGAGAGGAGGGTGTTTCATTACCCTCTGCACCATACAGCCTTCCTTAGAACACATGTGATGGACAGCTCAGTTGTGAAGTATTTATAGTTCTATTGAAAGGAAAGATGTTTGAGGCTAGTTCAGACCCTCTTCCCTTCTCATGCTCCCCGTGGGCAATCTCAGGCACCTCACAAGTATCAGTAACTCCCAGATTTATGTCTCGAGGCCCCATCTCTTTTCTGAGCATCAGGCAAGTATGTAAAAATCACACACTTGACATCTCCTGCTGTCTTAAAATGTGCAAAGTTTCATCTTCTGCTCTCACCATATCTCTTGCACTGGGAAAACACAATTCTCTTTGGACGTTCCTCTTCTTAAATATCACCAGGAACCTAGGAGTCATCTTGACATTTCCCTCTCTCTCCCCAACTCCACCCCTATATTCAATGTAACACCAAATCCTTTTACTTTTACTTCCTGCACAGCTCTTCATTCTATTTCTCTCCCTCCCCATCATCACCATCTCTGTCTAACAGCTCTTATCTCTCACTTGGACATTCAAGGACTCCTACTTGGTCTATTCCTCTCCAGACATTTCTCCCCACTACAGCTGGAGGGATTCTTTCAGCCGGTCTGGTCATGCCACCCCCCACCCCCACTTCTAGTTACAACACATCAATGCTTTTAGGGTAAGGCAAACTCCTATAACTGGCCACAAGCCCCCAACTAATCTGGCCCTTTCTCCAGCCTCCTCTCCAACATCTGCCTGCATATCCCACCCCCACAGACTTCTTTCAGCCCCTTTTGCCAAGCATTCATTTGCTACAGGGTCCTAGAATATTCTCCCCTTCTTCCCTGCCTATGTAAATTCCTAAAATTAAATTTCAAGAAACCTCCCTCTTCAGTTAGAGATTCAAGGAACTTTCCTCAAAGAAACTATTATTGACCAACCTGAATTCAATACCCCCATTTTACTTTATACAGCACTGGTTTGGCATGGTTTTGTATATTAATTAATGACCATTTTACAAAAGATTTGTAAACTTTTGTTTACCATAATATTCCCTATGCTGTGCTGAGCTTAGCATATAGTGGCACATCAAACAATTATTTATTGTTCAATAAATTAACAAGTTTGTGGATAAGAAAATAGTCCTATATGATATAAATCCTACTCATGGAATACCTAAGCAGCTGTTTTTTTTTTTTTTAAGAATGAGATAACTCGATGCTCAGTAACATGAATGCTGCCCATGACACACAGCACTGAATAAACACAGTACATCACAGAACAGTATGCACACTATAATCAGTTATTCTCAAAACTTATTTCTTTTTTTTTAAACTGCGTATATATGTGTTTTCAAAGGTGTATAAGACTAACACCAATTACTTACAGTGGCTTCCCTGAAGAATAAGAATGACACAAGATAGAGAAAAACAGGTTCACAATCTCTACTCACAAACTTCTTGCTGGTTTGACTTTTAATGAACAGGTGGTATTGTTGTGACATCATTTTGAAAATAATGATGCAATTCACCAAAGTGCAATAAATGAACCATCTCAAAATACAACCAAAAAGGGGGAAAAACCACTTTGTGTATGATTCTTCAACAATGAAAATGTTCCAGAAACAAGCATCTTTCTAATTCAGACCATCTATCTAGCAAGAAGCTATGACAAAGAAGGGAAATGGAATAGACATGCCAGCATTTGTTGGTTTAATTAGGTCTTCCCCTCATGTGACTTTTGTAAAAAACATTTTAGTCATTTTTATAGCCATTAAATATTCATTTATACAATCTTAGAAGAAATAAAAGTGTGAATTTTCTTAGTTAGATTTTTTTTTTGTAAAGTAAAAGTGATAATGCAAATACACCTTTATTTTCCTTTAGTTGGCAAGTAGCAAATCTTTTGTTGTCTTTACCATAGCTCAGAGAGAAAAGATAGCTTTCTAAAGCCACACAGATTATAGTGGAAGGAACAGGGACAAATATACTGATGATATGTAGACAACATTATTCCACAGTGAAAAGCACAAAACCTTACTTTTGGCTGTTAAGTAAGTGTGTGCAGGTGGACAGACCCGCAGTTACTGAAAACGGAGAGGTAGGTGTGTGGGCGTGATTTTTCAGCAGCCAGCCTACTGGAAAAAGCTGGGAAAATTCTGTGAATATAGAATAAACGCTGTCACTTGGAACTGCATTGATTTCTTTTTTCAGACCAACTAATGGCTCAGATGGTAGAACAACCAAACAATGACTAAAATATGAGTCAAATGCTTTCAAATCAAAGCATTCCAATGAAGCAGGAACACAGGCGAGCAGAGAACAGGTCATTAGGGGTTCCAACCAATTCTCATTAAGCCTGAAGAAACTCACTCTCCTTAATGACTGCTTCTTTCCATCTAAGTCACTTTGGCATGGTGACCTGGCGACAATCTTTACCACTAGTGACACCTACTGATCAACTCCGCAGAGTGGAAAGGTTGTCCCAGTCCAGACTTGGCCTCCTTCCTTCCTGGATCTAGCCAGCAAATCTTCAATTATCCCAAAGGGTGTCAGAAATCCTAAGATGAGCCTCAAAGTTAGTGTCTTGTTATTTTTGAAAGGCAACTTTCATTTACATACAAAAATAGCTCACACTTGGAAGAAGTCAGGTGGGGACCGGGCAGGTGAGGAGAAGCATACTGGACACATAGGCCCCAGGAAGTTAAAAATGTGGCAACTGGGCAAAGCAGAGGCAGCGGCATGTGCTCTGGCCCTCAGGCAAATACCACATGGGCCCATCACATGTGGGTGGTTTTTCTGACATCTCTCCCCTCTCCCTTCCTTCTGCTAGTTTCTCAGTTTCAAATTCTTCCTGAAAATGTTCACTCCCTGTTTTACAATTCAATTCTTCCAGAAGCTTACTTGGTGAGGAGCCTCTGAGAAGACAGGTGTGTTCAAAAGATCGGAGGTACCTATCTAGAAAACAAAGCCTCTCACCACAGTTATTGGAATAGGACTGCAAGAATAAAATCTGATACCCTTTTCTCCTTTAGTTGAGTACTCAGATGTCTGTCTGTCTGTCAGATGTCTGTCTGTTTCATCCCCACCCAACCCTCCTCCTTGTTAGTTTCCGGCAGCATGTGCAGGAGACCTCCCCCCACAGACCAGGGCTCACACGGAGCCTGGAGCTCTCACAGTAGGCATTTGACTAATACTCTGTTCTCATCTCTGAAGGGATTCACTAAGATGTGAGGATAATAGATTCTTATTTTTTAAAACATTTTTGTGATAAAATATACATAACATAAAATTGACCATTTCAACCATTTTTAAGGGTCCAGTTCAGTGGCATTTAAGTATATTCATATTGTTTTGCAAATATAATTACCCTCTATCACTATAACTTTTCACCTTCCAAAACTAAAACTCTGAACCATTAAATAATAACTCCCCATTTTTGCCTTCCCTGGCCCCCAGCAGCCACCATCTTAGGCTCTGTGAATTTAACTTCTCCAGGAATCTCATATAAGTGGAATCATACAATATTTGTCCTGTCATGTTCGACTTGTTTCATTCAGCATAATGTCGTCAAGTGCCATCCATGCTGTTGCATATGTCAAATTTCCATTTCTTCTGAAGGCTGAACAGTATTCCACTGTATATGTAGACCATATTTTATTTATCTGTGAATCAATCTACGGATATCTGAATTCCTTCCAGGGTAACATATTCTTTACTGACTCTCACAATTTAATACTTGCAGATAATTCAATTTCAATTCGATTTATTGATTATTTACCAAGGGTAAGTCACTTTGTTAGGCATAAAGGGCAGTACAAAGATGAATCAGGCATGGTACCCACTCTCAAGGGGATAAAAAGAGGAGAGAAAGAAGAGAACATAACTAGTGTTTGTTAATTGTTTAGCATGTGCCAGGTGCTTTGCCCAAGGACAACCCTTATGGTAAGAAGACAGCTCAGACATCTTAAATAACCATCTCCAAGTAGTGAGACTGGGATTCAAACCCCTATCTTGGATTCCAAACCCTTTATTGATGCCACCAGACATGCTGCTCCCTATGATGCAAGGCAGACTGTGACGTAGCCTTGGGAGGAAGCTATAGGAAGGAAGAGGGGGAGAGTAGAGATGACCCTCCTCCTTCAAGGAAAGGCTTGTGGCAGAGGTATATCTTGGAGGTCAGGAAGGCTTATGTTTGGCAAAGATAAGGGAGTAGAGAAAACAGCCTGAGCAGAGCAAGGAGAGGAGGTGGAGGAGACAGGAAACCTAAGAGTACACTTGGGTACAGGTGGCACTGTGGAACACAAGGCTGGGAAGCAGATGCGGGTAAAATCAAGGTCATAACAAAAAGCTAGTTCAAGGAGTCTATACTCCAACAGGCAACGGAGATCTGTAGCAGGTTTTTTTGAAATGAGACATAGCTATAATTGTGCTTTGGGAAGGTCACCATGGCAATAATGTAAAATAAGAATGGAGGGGGTAGGGATAATTGAAAGGTAGGAAAGCCAGTCAGGACGTCATTGGAAATAGTAGATGAGACATAATTACTCAGGATGGGAAAACGATATGGAATGAGAATTAGCTTTTGGTGAGGATAATAGAATTTGGTGATTAATGTATTATGAACTGCATGGTAATAGAGCCTAGTTGGCCAAGGCTGTTTTCCTAGTGTGATTATTAATAGCACCTTTTCATTCTCAAACAGGTCCAAGTTTGGACAAGAAATTATGAGCAAAAAGAAAAGAGAATCAAAAGATGACAATAACAGATTTTGAATGTGGATTAATAAAGGAAGGTAGGAACACCTTAAAAACAGAGGAGGGGGCCTCCCCGGTGGCGCAGCGGTTGAGCACTGGGTTGCGAAGCTGCCCGCGGCCTCTGCGGCGCCGGTTCGATCCCCGGCTGCTCCCCGGCCACCGGAGGAGGGTCCCACATGGCGCGCAGACCTCTCCTGCCGCCCGCTGCTCCCCTCAGCAGTGTACTTCGGTCCTTCTGCCTGCTCTGCTCCCTGCTCTGGCTCTGGTGAATTCTCTCACCCTCCCGCGCTTCTGACTGTACCCAGTGCATGTATAAACAAAACAAAACAAACAAACCAGCAAACAAATAAATAAAAGCATGCCTCTATTAAAAAAAAAAAAAGTTAAAAAAAAAAAAAAAAACAGAGGAGGGAAGTCAGATTTCTTGAAAAGATGAAAATCTTAATTTGGACATGCTGAGTTTTCCATGGAGGTGAGGACTTATTTAAGAGAGATAAGCACCTTGCCCGTGGATTTGCGCTGTATCACGTGAAAGAAAGCCTCATTGACCTAAAAAAAAATCCAAAATTTGTGGTCAGACTTGCATACATGCATATTTCAACAAATATCTATTGCTGGTTCAATTCTTAAAATAGCTAAAGGACTGTAATATGTCTCCCATGAGCAATATATAGTTCACTGTGCAGTGCCAACTAACTAACTAACCACCAAAAGAATGAAAGAAAAACAGTATTTAAGTATATCCCAACCTCAGATTTTTTTCTCTCTAAAATATGCTTTTTTGATATTTTCAGATAAATTATAGCAGTAAAATGTCCTCAGGCCTGTTCATAATCTATTGTAATATTTCTGTGTCCTAACATTTTTAATTTTTATATATTTATATAGACATTTTTTACATCACTGTTCATTTTTGTACAATGTTTGCTTTCTCCTCTCAGGTATAGTTCCCATAGAATCCTACCACCATTCACCCGTGCACCATCACCACAGTCAACTGTGCTTTTCCCTCCCCTGTTCTGATTCCTTCCCTTCCCCCTTCCCCACAAAATGCCCCTGATTTATAGCTGCCTGTTAATTTTGGCTTTTATTTATGTATTGTTATTTTTCCACTGATCCCTTATTTGTTCCCCTATATTCCTCCTATATGTGAAACCACCCGATATTTTTCTTTTTCCTTCTGACTTGTGCCCTAATTTTTTGAAAGAGTTGAGCCACTGCCAGAAGAGTTAATATCACAATTTTTACAATGTTTATCTTTTTATTAAAATTGTCCTGTTTCCAATCATGATTAAAACTATAATCCAGTTCAAATCCTTTTTTTAGAAATTCAAGGTTAGAGAGCATAAATTAAAAAGTACAGAGTAATCAAGACAATGTGATATTCGTGAAAGAACAAATTGATAAAAAGAATCAGAGAGCCTAAAAATACAGAAACAGAGTCAACTGATTTGACAAAATAGTAAAGACAATTCAATGGAGAAATGAGTCTTTTCAAGAAATGGTGCTTGACCAGTGAGAATGGCACATATTAAAAAAAACTAGCAACAACAAATGTTGGCGAGGGTGTGGAGAAAAAGGAACTCTTCTGCACTGTTGGTGGGAGTGCAAACTGGTCCAACCACTGTGGAAAGCTGTGTGGAGATTTCTGGACCTACTAAACATAGAGCTTCCATATGATCCAGCAATTCCACTCCTAGGTATTTACCCAAAGGACACAGAAACATCAATTCCAAACAACACCTGCACCCCTATGTTTATAGCAGCACTGTTTACAATAGCTAAGCTTTGGAAACAACCCAAATGCCCAAAAATAGATGACTGGATCAAGAAGATGTGGTACATATATACCATGGAATATTACTCAGCATTCAAAAAAGATAAACACATGCAATTTGCAGCAACATGGATGGCACTGGAAGGGATCATGCTCAGCGAAATAAGCCAAAAAGAAAAAGAAAAATACCGGATGGTCTCACTCATAGCAGGAATCTAGAAAACTTAAATAAGGGACCAGGAAAATGAATAACTATAAGAAAGTGAAAATCAAAATCAACAAAAAAATATGAACCAGAGACACTTTTAGGGGGGCGGGGGCGGGAGGGGAGGGATTGGGGTCAGAATGGGGGGGCTGCAATTGTATGGGGAATATAACAATAAAATTTATTAAAAAAAAAAGAAATGGTGCTTGAACAAATGGACAACCACATGCAAAAAGTAAATCAAAACACCGTCATTACATCTTACACAAAAACTAATTCAAAATGAATATGGGAAGAACTTTTACCTAAAATAGACAAGGAATTCTAAAAATTCAACAATAAGAAAACAACCTAATTAAAAAACAGCTAAAAATCCGATAGACATTTCACAACAGAAGATTTATAGATATCAAATAAGCACATGAAATGATGTTCAACATCTTGTCATTAGAGATTTGCAAATTAAAACAGTAATATACTACTATACACATAGTATGATGCCTAAAATCCTAAAACTGATACCACCACCAGAATGTGGAGCAACATTATTCTCATTCCTTGCTGGATGAAATAAAAAAGGTACACTCGCCCCCCCACCCCGACTCCGGTGGTGCAGTGGGTTGAGCACAGTCCTGTGAAGCTGTCCGCAGTCTCTGCAGTGCAGGTTCGATTCCCTGCTGGCCAGGGAGATACCAACAAGGCACAGCAGAGCTCTCCTGTCACACCTGCTGCTCCCCTCAGCAGTGTCTTCCGTCATTCTGCCTGTTCTGCTCCCCACTCTATCTCTGGTGAATTCTCTCACCTTCCCGAGCCTCTGACCTGTACCCCAGTTCTTGTATAAATAAATAAAATCTTTTTAAAAAATTTTAAAAATTGGGCCTCCCCTGGTGGCGCAGCAGTTGAGCGCTGGGCTGCAAGGCTGCCCGCAGGCTCTGCAGCGCCAGTTCATTCCCCAGCGGCCAGCGAGGGTCCCACAAAAAAAAATAAAATAAAATAAAATAAAAAAATATTAAAAAAGGTACAATCACTTTGGCAGACAGTCTGGCAGTTTCTTACGAAACTCAAGATAGACTTGCCCCATGATCCAGCAGTCATGTTCCTAGATATTTGCCTAAATGAGATGAAAACTCACATCTATGTACCAATACTTAAAATGTGCGAGCAATCAAACTCTCCCTGAACAGATGAATGGGTAAACTGTAGTTCATCCAGATAATGTAATATTATTCACTGATAAGGAAATGAGTGGTCAAGTCACAAAAAGACATGGAGGATACAAATTGCTAAGTAAAAGAAGCCAGTCTGAAAAGGCTACACACTGGAAAAGGCAAAACCCTACAGATAATAAAAAGATCAGTGGCTCCCAGGGGCTGGGGTAGGAGAAGGGTAGGGTAAATATATGGAACCCAAGGAATATTTTAGAGCATGAAGCTATACTGTATGATACCATAATGGTGGTTACATGACATTATTCCATTAGCAAAACCTATAGAGCTGGACAACACAAAGAATGAATCCTAATGTAAACTATGGACTTTAGTTAATAATAATGCATCAATATCAGTTTATCAACTGTAGCAAATGTAACACACTAATGCAAGATGTTAGTAAGAGTGGAAATTGGGGGACTCCCTGGTGGCACAAGGGATTAAGCACAGCACTATGAAGCTATCCGCAGCCTCTGCAACACAAGTTCGATCCCGGCCAGGGAGATACCGACATCGCATGGCAGAACTCTTTTGTTTTGCCCACTGCTCCCCTCAGTGGGTCTGCCTATTTCAGTCAGTCTGCCTGATCTGTTCCCCGCTCTGTCTCTGGTGAATCCTCTCCTCTCCCCAACACCTCTGCCCTATACCCTAGCTCTTGTATGCATAAATAAATAAATCTTAAAAAAAAAAAAGAGTGGAAACTGGGAGGTGGGTGGGGAAGGGAATGATGAGAACTCTATACTTTCTGATGATTTTTTTCAGTAAACCCAAAACAAATTTAAAATAAAGTATATTAACTGTTTGATTACTTTAATTAATGATATAATATGTAGTTATAGTATATAATTAGTAAATTAATTATATTGTTTGAAATAAAATAAGCAATAACTGAAAAAAATTGAAATAAGAAAACAAGAATGGAAGAACATAAAAATAGTTATTATATTTGGACAATATAATAATCTATATTGAAAAACCAAAGTGACAGGCAAAAAAGGTAAGCATAATTGTTAGATACGAGATTAGTTTACAAAAATTACTGACATTTCTTTATATCAGAAATAATCAACTAGGAAAAGAAATAAAATATATAAAACAGTAAAGTACTTACAAATAACATAACTAAGAATAATCCACAAGACTTTATGAGGAATAACTTTAAACTCTATTACAATACATGAAAGATCAAAAAAAAATGGCAGTATCTGTGTTCGCAAATGAGAGAACTCAGTAATGGTTAAAGATCAACATGCCCCTAAAGTAACCTATAAAGTCAATGCAATTCCATTAAAAATATCAGTCAGATTATTTTTGAGGAACTCAACAAATTTGTGCTGAGATTTGGTCCAAGGGAGAAATGTTCACAAAGCTAAGACAAATTTGAAAAAGAATAAAATTAGAAGGATTATCCTTCCAGATATTAAAACACACCTGAAAGCTCTAAACATAAAAACAGTATGATACAATTTCAGGAATAGATATGTGAATCAAGGGAATAGAAGAGAAAGCAAAGAACTTGAAATATGATGAAGGTTTCCCACTCCACAAATGAATGGAGAAACAATAAACTATTTGGTCTGGGGAAACTAGCTCATTATAAGGAGAAAAATAAAAATCGGTTATGTAATTTGTGCCCAAAATAAAGAATAAAGTTAGTAGAAAAAACTTAGAGAAGAAAGTTATTATAACCCAGGGTTGACAAAGGACTCCTTAAATATGTTCTAGATATCATTAACCATAGGCAAAATATCAGTGTGTTTGATTGCATTAAATCTAGACAAAGGTGACAGATGCATGGCAAATTTGGAAGCACAGACTTTTGCAAAATCTCAAAATAACCCTTAAAACCGTGGTACTGACAGGGTAGTTCAAGGACCACAGGTTCCTGCACCAAACCATCAACTGGGAACTTATTAACAATACTCAATCTTGAGTCCAATTCCACTTAATGAATCATAAACTGCATCTTAACAAGACCTCCAGGTGATTCATATGCACATTAAAACTTGAGGACTATGAATTACATGTAGAACTTCTGCAAATTGGTAAGAAAAATACCGGAAGCCCCACAGAGAACTGTACAAAGGGCTTAAATTGCAATTCAATGAATGGGAAAGCTTAAGGTTAGGAAATATATAAAGAGATGCTTAAATAAACTAAAAATCAGGAGGAATACAAATTAAAACAATCAGATTCCTCTTTAAGCCTATTAGTTTTAGAAATTAGGAAAGTGGTTAATGTTACATATCAACAGGGCAACAAATAATAATTCTTGCCCATTGCTCTTAGGGGCATATGCTGGTCAGGTCATTCAGTAGAGCATTTGGCAGTCAAATTAAGTGTACATACTTGCTGTGACCCAAGAATCCTACTCCTAGGAAAATACCCCCAAAGCAACACTGGCACAAGCCCCTACGGTTACCTACAGGGGATTAAGTGGACCTTGAAATTTATTACTAGGAAATTAGGGTAAGTGAAGATTGCTCAAGCTTTTGCAGTATTGACTATGGTGGCCATCACCTGCAGCCTTGAATGCAGGAGGTGCTTATGAGCGTGGGCTCAGGGTAAGCATGCCTGATGGACACCTGGAGCATGGTGTGGGCATGCGTAAGTGAGCACACCCGAGCCGAGAGACGGGCTTTAAGGGCAGCATCACAGAGGATGGTGCAACAGAGGACTGTGTGGTGGAGTATAGTATAGAGCCGTGGCTAACAGCTATGAGAGGAAAGGGCAGAGCGTATAGAGATTCGCAGGGCACCCAAGATGCTGTCTCTCTGTTGGCTTGTTTCCCCTGTGTACTATTAGAAAGCTTGTGGGGATGATGCCAAGGCCTCCAAGATACTCTTGTAAGCTGCCTGAACTGACAACGAACCTACCCGGCCTGGCATGGTTGCAGAACAGGACTAGATCTACAAACTATTATGGATGGACACCATGAACTACTATGCAACAATGAACTGGATATAGGACCAGCAACACAGATGGCTCTTTATAAGACAGTGCTGGTGAAAAATTAAGAAACAGAATAAGGTCTACAGCACAACACCATTTACCTTGAAAATAAATTAGCACACAAAATAATTCTGTGTATTTTACAAGGAAATAAAAATCAACAGATATGCGTCACACATATTATAGAGACAGACTCTGAGGGGATAGCAGGAAAAGAGGATCAAGGGAATAAAGTAAGTACAATAGCCATAAATATACAGACACAAAATGAAAGAAGGGCTTCACATGATCTGACAATAAAAGTGTTTGGCAAATAGGATTAGAATTAACTAACACTCTCCACTTGAAATTCTCACCCAAAACACTAAGAATAATAAAGAAAAACAGGCAGAAAAACAAATTGTGGCAATCTCTCTGCAGCTTGACATCCTGGTTTCAAAGACATCTACCTTTTGGGACTTTGTGCCTTGCTGAGACCAATCTAAGTAAATTTGGATTCACTCACAGGAGGTGGAAGAGGTCTGAGACAGATATTTGAAACACTCATCCCCAACCTGTCAATCACTGAAAGCTATCCAGGTGATTCACAGCTGCTTCACTTTCCCTGTCAGCTACAAGTTGCTTGTTGCCAGACATCTGCCATAGCCCAGCAACAGAAAGTACTTGGGAAAACAAGCATAATTTGAGACAATGGTACTCTCCTCACCTGGCATCTTAGAGAAATGAGGACTTTCCTGCAAATACATGTTAACATGAAAAAGAAGTCCCTTCAAATGCTAAAGCTTATTTTGAAATTTTGCATATAAATCTTTATGAAATGTAGTACCTATTTACCTGATGTCTTTAGAAGATAATATTGCAGGGAAAGCATGACCTTTGTGTACCATGACTTGGGAATCTCAATTTTGTACACCCACAATGTCACGTTTAGTTTTTCAGATGTTCCCTTACTTCTATGTTCAGCTTCTACTTCAGTGGCCACTTCTAAAAATAACCCAATTCTATCCCTTTCTGCCTGTGGTTTCTACCTGGATTGTGAAAGCCAACAACCAGAGGTGTTAAGAGTTGGGTGTTCCTTTAATAAGAGAGACAAGTAAAGTGCATGGCTTCAGACTGCAGTGTTTTGATAGCTTAGTTGGATGCACAGGAACACTGGCCTCTGCAATCTACCAGCTGTATTGCAGAGCAGGAGGCTGCTGTATACCCATGCCTAGATAAGATACACAGGCTGCTCCCAGATCCCAGTTCTCTGCCTCACAGAGAATGAAGCCATAATTAAATTTGTCTCTAGAGATATGCAACCTGGAATTTGGGGGCAGAGTGAAGCTACTGCTTTTGTTTTAGGTTCTGCTGTTGGAATTTTTAATTAGCCCATCAAACAGGAATAATCAGAGTAACCTATCGTTGCCTAAATATATTATGCTGACTCATGCTTCCTATTAGACACCAGCTCTTTCTTTTCTCTAGCAGAGCCTTGTCCTGAGATCTTCCCAGTTCAAAAATAATTCCTCAAGTCTTTTATTTTTCTTGACTGGCATTCAAAATGCACTCAGTAAAAGCTTGATGAATAAAATAAACTCATGAATGAATGGATATATCTGGAACTAAAAGGAATTGTTTCTAAAAGATAGAAGCATTTAGTTAGTGACACATTTGCCCTAGGTGAATTACATTCATCATTATGACTGCTCTCATGCAAGTTGATCCGCATCCTTTTTTTTATTTATTTTTAAAGATTTATTTATTTATTTATACAAGCACTGGGTACAGTTATAAGCGCGGGAGGGTGAGAGAATTCACTAAAGTCAGAGCGGAGAGCAGAGCAGGCAGACTGACGAAGTACACTGCTGAGGAGAGCAGCAGGTGAGGCAGGAGAGGTCTGTGCGCCATGTGGGACCCTTGCCCAGTGGCCGGGGATCGAACCAGCGCTGCGGAGGCTGTGGGCAGCTTCACAACCCAGCGCTCAACCGCTGATCCACATCTTTTTTAAAAGGCAGTCAATGCATTTCACCAAAAAGGAGGCACAGATGTCAAAGGAGCATAAGATACTTAAGACCCTTGTTCACGAAAGAAATGCAAGTTAAACCTTGCAATCAACCACCACTGCACACCTTTGGAATGGCTCAAATTAGAGAAACCAACTGATAATACTAAGTTCTGGCAGAAGTAGGACAACTAGTACTCTTATACATTTTGGGTGGGGATGCAAAATAATACAACCAAATTGATAAACAGTTTGATAGTTTATCAAAATTTAATCATAGCAGCAAATTGGTTTAAATAAAATCCTGAAACTTTCAGACAGTGCAAGCTGGAGCAATGGTTTCTAATGCAGAATATATCAACAGAAAAGAAAAGAAAGAAATTCATGTGCTGTAGTCTTCAATAGGAATACAGTCAGAGTAGTCTTTTCTGCAAAAATCATGAACTGTGGAGACTGCAACAGAATTATTTCTCAATAACTGAGGCATATAGAGAGAGCTGCTGACAGAGCAAACTTGCCTCTTCTGAAGAGCATCAACAAGGGTTTTTTGTAAGATTTTGCAGTGATATATTTTAAATTGACATTTTTCTCTAATGATGTTATCCAGGAATCATTGGAGACTGGGCGGAGGGTTATGAATCCTGCTCTGTAAATAAAGTCAATTAAATGACTGTAAATTAAGATTTAAAAAAAGTTAAACATACACTTAGTACATGACCCAGAAATCCCAGGCCCTCTTAAACAATAATAACATGTCTATACAAAAATTACAAGTGAATATTTATGGGTTTATTCTTAATCACTGAAAACTGAAAATTATCAAACATCTCTTAATTAGTGAACAACAAAATAAACTGTGGTAACTCCAAACAATGAAATATTATTCAGTGATGAAAAAGAACAAATGACTGAATATATAAAAGCATAGATGAACTGCAAAAGCATTATGCAAAGTTTAAGAAGCCAGATACATAAGGATATGTACTGTATGATTAGATTTCATGATATTGTAGAAAAGGCAAAATTATAGGGAGAGAAAACATATCAGTAGTTGCCAAGGGTTGTGGAATAGAAGAAGGGGATTGATTATAAAGGGCCCCAGTGAACTTTTAGAAAGGATGAAAATGGGGCCTCCCCGGTGGTGCAGCGGTTGAGCACTGGGTTGCGAAGCTGCCCGCAGCCTCTGCAGCACTGGTTCGATCCCTGGCTGCTCCCCAGCCACCTCCACCGGAGGAGGGTCCCACATGGCGGGCAGACCTCTCCTGCCGCCCACTGCTCCCCTCAGCAGTGTACTTTGGTCCTTCTGCCTGCTCTGCTCCCTGCTCTGGCTCTGGTGAATTCTCTCACCCTCCCGCGCTTCTGACTGTACCCAGTGCTTGTATGAATAAATAAATAAATCTTTGAAAAAAAAGAAAGGATGAAAATGTTCTATATTTTGATTGTAGTGATATAGTCATATGACTAAAAATGTCAAAACTCAGAATGAATTTTACTGTTTGCAAATCATGCCTCAATAAACCTGACTTCAAGAAAAAGAAGTCAAGCCATGTATTATAAGACATAAAATAAACGAATTTCAAAATTAAGTGTCAGACAGGGTTACTTAGAAAACAGAACCAAACCAAGCCAAAATATATGCCCCACTGTTTTACTGCAATCACATGGAGGTAAGGGTGAGGGGAAAAGTGAAATAAGTCAGGGACGGAGGGAGAGGAACCACAAGTTTTGGTTGTAGGTGCAGCAAAACAGTTGTGGGTGTCAAAACAGTCCAGTGAGAGGAGGAAAAGGATTGAATGACTTATCTCCTGCCAAAGCTTGGCCCCTGAGACGAATCCACCAATCCTTCTGGATTGTATTACCCAGATCCCCAAATAGAGTTTCTGGGGAAGCCAGAGCTTCAGTGGGCTTTTCAGAACAGATGTCTGTACCAGAGCTGCAGCAGATCCCGCTCTGATGAGCAAAATGGAGGCCTTGACCCCTGGCAAAGCAAAAGGCCACCAACAATGCTAGGCAATGGGTGGGCTCGGGGCTGCAGGACCGCAGGGATGGACAGTGTGGCCCAGCAGCAAAGACCAATGATAAGTGGGCTGGCAGATATGGGCAGGGCCATAAGCCAGATGTGAAAAATGGCTTAAACTTAATGTACTATGTAAACAAAAGGAGTAATTTTTATGAATTTTTTTAAAGGTTTATATCCATGGATATATTCAGAAAACTTCAAGCAAACAATTTCTATCCACTGATTGTGGCTTTGCCACAATGAGCTTCATTCCCACTCCAGGTGGAGGCAGAGGCGCCTATCTAGTGCATGGCCAAGCTCATCTCATTCTCATGGCAGAGGGAAAAAAGAAAGAGCTGTTGGAAACATACAGTATGTCAAATGAACATCTGAAATACAGCACTTCTCCTTGGAGGAAGGTGTTCTCTTATAATAGAAGAAATCACTGGGAAAATTAATGCAATTGATAGTGTTCAGAAACTGTTTCTTATTAATAATAATCTGGAACCTAACTTGGTTCATGTTTCTGTCCACTTGCTCCTTATTCATTGGGGTTTTGAATTACAAATAGTATGGCAACGGTCCTCTATATACTGAAAATAAAGGCTTATAGGTTAAGTAATTTATTTTTTTTTTAATTTTTTTTTATAGAGGCATGTTTGTTTATTTATTTATTTATTTGTTTGTTTGTTTGTTTTGTTTATACAAGCACTGGGTACAGTCAGAAGCGCGGGAGGGTGAGAGAATTCACCAGAGCCAGAGCGGGGAGCAGAGCAGGCAGAAGGACCGAAGGACACTGCTGAGGGGAGCAGCGGGCGGCAGGAGAGGTCTGCGCGCCATGTGGGACCCTCCTCCGGTGGCCGGGGAGCAGCCGGGGATCGAACCGGCGCTGCAGAGGCCGCGGGCAGCTTCGCAACCCAGCGCTCAACCGCTGCGCCACCGGGGAGGCCCAGGTTAAGTAATTTAAAAGTAACAATTTCTATCATGAACTCTGTTTCTGTAATGATTTCACTTGACCTTTATAAACTGGACAAGTTCAGATCTGTGAGATGTAAGTACTATGTCAGGTCTGCATAGGCTTGGGCAGCTCTGTACAGAAAAGAGATGTGGCACTTCTAAACAATGCCAGCCTCTGAACAAGCCATGGAGCTAATTCATGATCCACCCATCATGGCTCAGACATAATCAACAACAAATTCAAAATCTCAGGATTGTCTCTCTAACCCCACCCTATATGTCAATGCAAAAGTGTTACAGGCCAAGGGATCTGAAAGGCTCAGCTCCATATTTTACAATGGCTATATATTTTGCTTTAAAAATAAACTGTTCACTATATGCCTTGACATGTAGTATTTTATTTAATCCTCATCTGCATGCTGGGATATAGGGTGTATTACTGCCTCAACACAGACAAGGAAATTACAGCACTAAGATATAACTAATTTGCCCAGAGGCAGAGAAGTGGTAAGGCCAGGATCTCTGGTGGTCTCACCTTAGAGCCCCATCTCTCAGTCATTCAGCAGATATGTGTGTGCCGACCAGAATCTAGCGTCACAGAGATACATACAGCACTGGCCCCTCCCCATACAGAACTCATGGTCTAAGGAATGACAGGCATCACCAAGTCATTTCAAGTAAATGAAGGAGAAGCACAGAATGCCATGGAAGTTCATATCCTGTATCTGTTAAAAAGACTTCATCAAAGGTCCTCCCTGGTGTCACAGGGCTTAAAATCTTAGCACTCTCAAGCTATCACCAGCCAATGTGGCCTGAGTTCAATCCCCAGCCAGGGAGGTGACCCACGTGGCACAGCAGACCTCTTATCTTACCTGCTCTCCCCTCAGCAGTATATTTCAATAGATCAGCCTGTTCTGCTCCCCACTCTGTCTCTGGTGAATCCTCTTACTGCCTGCAACTCTGGCCTACACCCCAGTTCTTGTATGCATAAATTTAAAAAAAAAAGGTTTCATGGGCCTCCCTGGTGGCGCAAGGGTTAAGATGCAAACTATGAAGCTGTCCACAGCCACTGCTGCGTGAGTTTGATCCCCGCCCAGTGAGCTACCCACGTGGCACAATAGATCTCTCCTGACTGGCCCGCAACTCCCCTCAGCAGTGTATTTCAGTCAGTCTGCCTGTTCTGTTCCCCACTCTGTCTCTGGTGAATCCTCTTACCCCTCCAACACCTCTGGTCTGTACCCCAGTTCTTGGATGTATAAATAAATATTTTTTTTTAAAAAAAGGCTTCATCAAGAGATGAAAACAACCTAACTGACATTGACAGATGACTGGATAAAGAAGATGTGGCATATATACGCACTGGAATACTACTCAGCTATAGAAAGATGAAATCTTGCCATTTGCAACAATAGGGATGGACCTAGAGGATATAATACTGAAATAAGTCAGATGGGGAAAGACAAATACCATGTGATTTGTAACAGGGTGGTCCCCAGGAAAAAGGGAGGTTCCAGGTTCCCTGCCCCACCCAAGGAAGGGTGGAGCTAAGCAGGGAGGAGGAGAAGCTGGAGAAGGAGGGAGGAAGGATGGAGAGCCAGAAGGAGACCTGGAGGAGGCAATTGGAGCAGAGAGACATGTGAAGAAACTGAGCTTGCTTTTTGGTCCTGGACTGGTGGAAACAGATGTGGGTGAGAGACCCATGGGGAGGTAATGATGGCAGTTCTGATTTTGATTTTGATTTTGATTTTGCTCTTTTCCCCCCAGACTTGTCTGGCTGTTTCTGACCCTTTTCCATGTGTCCCGGCTAGAATGTGCCTTAGACTTGTGGCAGGCTTTGGGCCTCAGAGGCCCTGCTTTCGACTAACCCTCTGTGGCTGGACATTTATCAACAAGGGGATAGGTAACTTTGGGTGCCTGATTTGGAACCTATATTGTTTGTCTTTTTTGTTATTGTTGCACACTAACTGTATTAAAGTTCCTTTCCATTAGTGGTCTTGTGCACTAGAGTATGTTTTGTCTTGATATGGCAGATGGCAGAACCTATTTAAAGCAGACAGGTTTAAGGGTTCTGTGGTGCCTCTCTCCCTGTCCTGTAATAATTTCACAAACAAACAGATGAACTAAATAAAACAAAAACAAACTTTTAGATTATTAGACCAAGTAAGTGGTGGTCAGAAGGGAAGGGGTAAAAGGAGGAGGGTCAATCTTGTACAAGGAGTCACTGTATGGTATAGGATAGAATTGAACTTTTAGTGGTGAACTTAATGTAGTATGCAGAGACATGATTTATAATGATGCACAGCCAAAACTTGCATAATGTTATAATGCAAGTTTACTTCAATTAAAAAACATTTAAAAAATGTTTAAGTATAATAAAGTGAAAAAATATGGTACAAAGTATGTGGTCATATTACCAATTTTTCTAAAGGACAAATCTTTAGGTCCACATATTCAAGAGAAAATATAAGCTAGGAAGCAACAGTATCTCTGGAACCTTACACACACACACACACACACACACAAACACACGCACACACACAGTGGCCACTTTCCAAGAAGGTTGTGATAAATATATTAATTAATTTACATGATGACCCAGGATTTAATGTTAATTGAAATGAATTAGATATTCACTTAATCATCTTCACTTTAACAGAACAAATTATAAATTCTGGTACACTCAGGAAAATTCAAGATTCCTGGTTGAACTGTAAGATAGTTCTTTTATATAGAAAAATTCTCCAATAGAGGGATAAACTTCATCCTCTAGAATAAGGGGCCAAAGAAGGAACTTCCTGGCTTATTTGCAGAGAGTTTGACAGCCACTAGGCATCCAGATTCTGTAGTCAGACCAGCCTGGACTAGATTCCAGCTCTGTCACTTACTATATATTATTAGGCAGTTTGCTAGCCTCTACAAGTATTGATTTCTTCAGCTGTAAAATGCGATAAAAATGGTTCCTATCTCAAAGGGTTGCCGTGAAGATTAAAATGAGAAAATGCACATCAAATGCTTCCACGGTTCTTAACCCATAGCAAATAACTAATGTATGGGAACTACCATAATTATTATTATCATTATTCCTCTAAATAGTCTGCATATTGAAAGACACAGAAAGAGAAGAAACAGTCAACAAATGGTAGGTGAATTCAATGGCTGAAATTGTTAGGGAGTGTGGCCACAGAGAGCCCGCAGGTAACAGGGAGAGCAACAGAGTGGAAAGAATTAGATAAGTCCTGTGGGCAGAGCCCTGATTGGAAAAGAGAAGGGAATGGAAGCTGACAGGAGGATAGCAATTAGACAGTTAATTTGTGTTTAAGAGGAGAAAGAACTTCAATGTGAGTAATTAAAACAGTATTCCACCTCTGGCTTTCCCTCATGCCTGAGCAACACCCAGAACACTTCAATGGAGAGCAGAGACAGGTCAAACAAGCGTGCTTTTCTATTCCTGTTCTGCCTGATCATCCTTATCCTATCTCAATAGGTACACATGAGCATGAAGTAAAGCTAACCTTTGTTTACAACGCTACATGATCAAAGCCACAGATGGAAGGGGACCCAGTAATTCTGTAAACTGGTAGTTCTCAAGTTCTTAAGCCACACAATCTTCACTTAAAAATATGAAAAGTAAGAAATATACAGCTACTCAGGTCCCAGCAGAGCTGGGGTTCCAGAATCCAGGCAGCTCAGGACTACACCTGCTCACCCCCAGATCCCAAGTCACACTTGCCCACCCACCTACTGTGGCTCCTGAAACATAAACTGAGAGTCATTGATGCTGTCCTATCCCTCAATTTTATTGATGTGGACACGTAAGGTCAGAAAGGTGAAGAACTTCCACAAAGTTACAACTGGGGGGACAGGGAAGAAGTGGGCAAAGCTAGAACTAATATTGAACCAGTTTTTGATGGCCAGCCAGGTTTTCCTTTTACCATCAATGCTACCTTCTTGATTTACATGCCAAAAAGATAAGGAAGAAAGGAAACCATATTTGAAAAGAATGTGCTTCCTCATAGGAGAAAAAACATAAAAGTGGAAGGCTGGTGAGCAATGCGGTCTGGCAATGACAGCTTGGGCTCCACTAATCTGCATTTGAACAAAACATCTTCTTCAATGGCTGACTACAGCTACCAAAACAGTTTTTTGAACATTAAAATAAATTAAGCCAAAAAAAAAAAGAAAAAAGACTTCACAGTTCATGCCTAACAGATTCGCATTTACAACTATATCACATATGCATGCACACAATTACACTTTAGAGGAAGTTTAAGCCACATTAGTGGGCCTGTGAGGGAGTGAAAAAAAAGGAGTGACTAGCCAACATAATTAACTACAGTGACTAATGGATGAATTATAGTCCTACGATGCCAGGCATGATTTAGTGTTTTGATCACAGAACCCCAGCCTAGATCATCTGGTTGTACTTTAAAGCGTCTGTATTCTAAAATCAAAGGTCAAGTTAAATGCTTCCTTCTTGAGCTCGTATGTTGTGGAGTTCAGAGTTCATATCAACACATGTAAATTATTCTCTAGAGTACTGTGGCTTTCCTCTGTTTGAGGCACCAGTGATATAGACAGAGCCCTCAAAGGTCAGCTCCTTCACAGCCTCGGCATATGCTGTTTCCAGGGTGGCTTGCTAGGCCTGAGTCTACAGTCACACAACAAGATAGAGGAATCCTGGCACCCTGCAGCCTGTGAGACCCCATGAGCCTGCACTGCATTTTTACATTTTTATTCCAGACAAAGAGAATGTATAGCACCCAGAGAAACTGTCTAGTGGCTTGAAGCAGTTTATTTCCTTGACTTATCCTTATCACATCCCTTAAGAGCAGCTCACCTCCTCCAGCTTAAAAACCGCTCCTATGTATGGCTGGATGCGCCCTTGCTGACAGTACTGAAGGGCTGATGACAGACTCCTGGAGAACACAGGAAAGTCCTCACGTTGGTATCGGCCCCAGTACAGTCCCAGGGCAGAGACATTCTTCAGGAGGAGAAGGTTGGCTGGCAAAGATGCAATGGTTCCTCCAGCAAAACCCACCACCACAATCCGGCCTTCCCACGCCAAGCTGGAAGGAAAGAAGAGAAAGAAAAGACATTACAAAACAAGTTACATTCACAACCATTAGGACTCATAAGGGAAAAAGAAGAAAATAACAAGTGTTGGCAAGGATATAGAGAAACTGGAACCTTCATCCATTGTTGGTGGGAATGGAAAATGGTGCACTTTGGAAAACGTATGGAGACTCTCCCAAAAATTCAAAATAGAACTCCCATATGATCCAGCAATGCCACTTGTAGGTATATATCCAAAAGAACTGAAAGCAGAGTCTGAAAATATATTTGCACACCCATGTTCACAACAGTGCTATTTACAACAGCCAAGAAGTAGAGGTCACCCAGCCGTCCATCAACTGATAAAGGCATAAACAAAATGTGGTTTATACTAGAATATTATTTAGCCTAAAAAAGAAAGGAATCCCAATATATGCTGCAACACTGATGAACCTTGAGGATATTATGTTTAGTGAAGTTAAGTCAGTCACAAAAAAGACTCTGTATCAATTTCACACAGATAGAAAGAAGAATGGTAGCTATTAGAAGCTATATCAATGGATATAGAATTTCAGATTTGCAGTATTAAAAAATTGTAGAGATCTGTATCTAATGTGAACATACTTAACACTACTGAATCGGGCACTTAAAATAATACAGTAAATCTAATGTTATTATATTTTTATGGTAAATGGTAAATATTAGGTTACATATAATTTGCTGCATTTTTTTTAGAAAACAAAACAACATGACTTAAACCCAGAGCGAAGAACTCTTCTTGATCTGACAAACTGGCAGGAATGAACCATTATGAACCACTTCTGTGTGCACTGATAGGAAAACACAAAAATAAGCCAAAAGGAAGATAGTAGAGAAACTAGATAGTTTTATAAGGAGACCCACTTCAGAATCCAGCTGTCTATTTAGCTGCCTCAACTACTTTGAGAAAGGTATAAACAAATATCATTCCCTATGCTGTTCTTTAAGACAACTCAATTGGAAGATTTTTTGAACTTAGGAAGCAGGAACAAGAAACTAGACACTTGAGGGAAGTATCATTTGCTTTATACAAAGGTTTACTTTAGAACTCCTGTAAGTTATGTACTTCTCTAGAGAGTTTTGAATAATCTACAAACATTCACAAGTTTTCTGCACCCATTATGAGATGCACCATACAGTGCATGCTAAGTAATGTGTTATAAAAATAAATTCTGTAAGCATCTTTGATATAAAATATGTTTATGTTTATTTGCTTTTTTGCTTTTCTTCTTTAGATGGGAAATCAGAAGCTGTTTTCAAAACACAATGAACAAGAAGGCAAAAGAAGGTATTAGCAGCCCTCAGCGCTGGGTCTCCTTCCTTTGCTTCTTGAAGCACAATACTGGGCACAGGGCAGCAGCACTCAGGAAAAGTGGAAGCACTGCTGGTAAACTGCTCTCTCTTTCTTCCACTTTAAGCTGAGATTAACTATAAAAATTAAAGTGCTACCAGGATGATATGAGAAACAATGCCACTATTATGAGATACTATTGTTCTGACAGATAGTATTATCAATATTATTATTATTTCGACCAGAGTTGTGGGTTGCAAACACAATGAGAATTGGTGTGGCTATAGCAGTCCTACTAAATGCCCAGTGATATATATTTTAATAAAATAAATTGAGGCGATATATACAGTGCTGGCTGCTTCAGAAACCAGTAACATCAAAAGCATCTGTACCTGGCTGTCTGTTGAACTGGGGAGCAGCCACCCTAGTAATTCTACCCTCTGAAGAGTGGTCTCCTCAAGAATTACCCACACCATGTATATAAAGTAGTTAGTGGGGGCTGCATGGATGAATTCAACACAAGTATAATTTTTAAAGCATCTGACATTGCCAACCAGAGAGTCTGCAGTCATTTTTTGGATATCTTCCAGTGGGTATTTTGTTTTTGCTATATTTAAGCATTTCCTGATTTTCCCTCTGCTTCTATTCCTTTTCACCCACCCACTCAGCTGTCTGGTTGATGCCGATGCCTACAGGAGAAGTGAGCAGCAAAGAAGAAAAAGAAGCATGGCCAGAAGACAGTCAGGGTCTGGAAAGGGCTCAGAAGAGTCTGGATCTAGCCCACTGATAAAAGGCCACCTCATGTACCTGCGGACAGCGTCCAGGAAGATGTCTCCTCCCACAGTGTCAATGACCACATTCACCCCGCCACTGCCCACCAGCTTCCTCACGGCCTGCTTCAGGCCTCCCTGCCCATAGTTCAGGGCGGCCTGTGCTCCTCTCTGCATCGCCAGCTGGCACTTCTCGTCACTTCCGGTGGCAGCTATTACCTGCATAAAGAACACAAAGCTTCTGATGGCCTCGAACATGTACTTAGAGGACTCACCTAACTACCCAGCCTCCACCTAAAGGGCACTAAGCAAGGAGACCAACGTGACCCTGCTGTCCTGGCATCAGCCTCAATCCCACACTTCAGACCCAATACATAGCATCTACCCCTACACTATCCTACCCCACTGGCCATGAATCCTGGAGCCTCAATGGGTCTAGCTCAGAGAGGGTTCAGGAGACACTCAATAATCTTCTGCAAATGCAAGTTAAAGCTGCCATTTATTGGGCCTCCCCAATAAATGGGGTTAAGCACAGGGATTAAGCACAGCACTATGAAGCTAACCGCAGCCTCTGCAGAATGAGTTCGATCCCTAGCTGCCCAGAGAGCTACCCACATGGCACAGCAGACCTCTCCTGTCTCACCCGCTGCTCCCCTCAGTAGTGTATTTCAGTCAGTCTGCCTGTTCTGTTCCCCACTCTGTCTCTGGTGAATTCTCTCACCCCCCACACTCCTGACCTGTACCCCAATTCTTGTATGCATAAATAAATACATCTTTAAAAAAAACTGCTATTTATTGAGTATTGAGGGAAGTAAAAAGGATGCAAGCTAAATACCAAACTTGGAGCCAAGAAAGCAAGGTAGAGCAGTATGATGGGGGGAGAACAGAGGGTTCCAGAAATGCAAACAGGAAGTACCCACCAAATCCAGATGATTAGGAAATGTATCCCAATGGGTAATTCAGTGAAAAGGTCTTGAAGACAGGCAGACTTGAGTTCAAAGCCTGGCTCTGCCACTCTCTAGCTGTGTTACCTTAGGTGACTTACTTAGTAAGAACTTAACATCATGCATACTATGTGCTAGGCACGATTCTAACTGCTTTACATATATTCGCTCATTTAATCTAAATAGCCCAATAATATACACACTATTATTATCCTCATTTTAGAGGTGGACAAACTAAGACAAAGGTTGCCCAAGATTTGGGAGGCAGAACTGGAATCCAAACATAAGTAATCTGTCTCCACAGTTCATGCTTTTAACCTGTACACCTCCAGTCAACTTCCCTAAGCTTTGGTTATCTGTAAAGTAAGATTTATTTTAAAAATTTAAAGGGAATACTGTATGTAAATCACTTGGAAAACAAAGTATAAGATAAATTGAATCTATTGTTATATATATGCAATCATTTATTCTCTTTAAATCTCATAAGAATATTATAGGGGAGGTACAATTACTCCCATTCTACACGTACATGGCGTTACAGACTCCAAGAGGTTAGTAGTTAACCCAGAATCATCCTGGCAGTAGGCAGTAGAACATTTATTTAAACCTAACATCACCTGACTCAAAAGCCCATTCATTTCCACTCCATCACACGAAGGCCTGGCAAAAATGGCACAGATAGCTATGGCCACACTGTACAGAAGTCTGGGGTTCAGAAATCCCTAGAAAAGCTCCAAATGCTCCAGCATTGTTTAGAGGGGCCTCATCACTGGATAGCACCCACCAGCTCAAGATCTTTGCCCTCAAGGTGACATTCAGGACTTGCATTCACACATTGCAAGAACATCAGAGCCCATAAAAGATTCCAAATGCACCTATAGCTACTTGAAACAGAAAGTTATCTTCAAACCCTCAAATAACTGTGGTTCAGTGCAGGCTATTAGCACCCAAAGGGGGGCAGACACAGGCTAGGGTCAGGCACCCCAGGATTCTCCCTGGGTCCAGGTGAGAGCTACCATGAATTCTTTTCTCTCTTGGTGCCTCACTTTCTTTACCTGTGAAATAGGGATAATAAACACCTACATTACCCATCTCCCAAGGGTTTTGTGAGGATGGAGGGTAAGATAATTGCTAGAGACCACTTTGACAACAATATGAAATGTTGTGAATGGAAGGTGTTATCAAATGGCCTGTTCCAAGGAGGTGGCGTGATGCCATTATTTTTATTCTTTTTTTGGTTTGCTTTTGCTGAAAACCTTTATTGCAGTTAAGGAAAATACATCTTAGAATAATTTTAATATCTGAATTGAAGTGAATTTTTCTGTCTATTTAACCTTCTATAACTATTTGCAACAAATGGTACAATTTTCTGAGAAATGTTAAATAGTCTAAGGTTCTAAACAATGGAACTAATTTTGGTCTCCCCCACTACGAGAGGTGCTAAAAGCCCTCCTTTAAACATGAAAATGTGCTAATATTCCATGAGGAGACCCAGTATATTTAGGATGGTTTCAGAACTCACAAGTTTTTCCCAAAAGGGACTTAATGTATTAAAGGAGAGACACCACCTGAAGAAATTTCAGATCGATGTAATTATCTCCAAACTTGTCGGTCTTGGTGCTTTCTGGACACTGCAGTTGCATGTTCCACAGGAACCTCACACTCCACAGTACAAAACTGAGCTCACCATTTCCCCATGCATTCCAATCTCAATAAATGGCAAATCCGCAAGTTAACCTAGTTTGCTCCTACCCACTCAATGTCTATTAATAACAGGATCCCTTTTTAAGAGATTTTTACCAACAAGCCATGCGTTCTAATAGGCACACTGCACGTGTAATCTCAATATTGTCACAACCACCCTAAGAGGAAAGCATTATTTCGCAAAGGAGGGACTAAAGGTCTTAAGCTAGAGGTAGAGCTGGTATCTGAACCTAGGTCAGCTTAACTTTAAGGTCCATGCTATTTGGATGCTATCCAGTCACCACATTCTCTATGTTCTTCAACTTGAGTATTTTCCAATTCATTGCCTTGACCTCAGTTCAAATTTCCTCTGGAATTACTCCTAGCATCTGCCCTGCTGCCTTCAAACCAACCCTGAACTCTCCCCTCTCCCCCATTCCACTGCTACCAGAGTGAACTCTGTAAAATGCAAAACAATCATGTAACTTTCTGATTCAAAATCTTCAATCGCGTCTAATAAAACTTCAAATGCTTGAGTCTGTCCTGCTCATGCCTGGCATCTTCCACCACTCCCCACACAGTTCCTTTGCTCTGCAGATGGTATTTGCCATTTCCTGAATGCATCATGTTAGTTCCTATTTCTGTGTCTTCCAATATGTCTTCCCATCACTAAAAAGGCCTTTACTTCCCTTCTTCCTCTTCTCAGCTACTCTCATTCCTTCAAAAGTGAGTTTAAATGCCCACCTGCCCCATGAAATCCTCCTTCTCTAACACGCTCAGCCTTGAAGAGAGGCGCCCTTAGAGACGTGGGTTTCTTTCATTTGAGAGTGCTCAAAATAGACCAGCTCAAGATTCTCAGAGTTGGTCTCCTCAAGAAGCCCTGCTCTGACATTCAGATTATTCTTATGTGAGAGCAATAAAGACCCTAGAGGCTAGGGAGAAGGCTTGCCTTGTCTTTAATCCCTCTGTCTTCCTCCTAATGAAGAAGTGATCACTGCTCCTTTTAATTACATAGGAGAAAGTAGTTGAGGGCTATCATCCAGGTGAAGGTTTATCTGCAGATATGCTCCCTCTATCTTTCAGAGTTAAGATAAAATCATCACCTCCTTGTATGTGAAGTTCCTCTCATCACTCCTTCACTCCTCTTTGCTGTCCCTGGCTCTCTCGCCTCATCCCTTGGCAGAAATTGGGACCTGCAAAATTGTTATAGTCCTCTGCACACATTATTAAATTGATCTTTTTCCTCTGCCAACATATTTAATGCTATTTTGATGACTCAACCAGTCAGAAAACAACCCAGAAGGGTGGGAGCATCTTCCCCTGAACTTGGGCACATATGTTCATTCATTCATTCATTCATTCATTCATTTGTTATTGCATGCCTGCTATGCTATAGGCACCAAGGTAGGCCCTGAAACTATCTTGAACCAAACAGACACTGTCCTTGCCTTATGTAGATTACAGTTTAGCAGATGGGAGACATTAATCCAAAAATGACTCAAGTAAACTAATACCCACACACTGAGGTGTCTACTATAACAGAGAAGTAGAGCGTGCTATGAGACCATATATAAGTGGGGGGAGGAGATAAACATTGCCTGTGGGACAGAGACTACTTATCTGAAAAAGAGCCATCTGAGCTTAAATTTGAGTACAGGAGGAAACAACTCAGGTAGAGTGAATAAAATCTGCACAGATTGTAATGCTAGTTGTACCTCACCAGGTTTTAACACCTGATTTACTTCTAGGGGCCCCCCTAAATATAAGCAAATTAAAATTAAAGTCCAACTCTAGGTTACCTTATAAAGCCCCCTCCCCCCATTGCAATGCATAATATTTTTTTAAAATAAATTTTATTTTTATATTCCCCATACAATTGCAACCCCTTTATTTTGACCCCAATCCCTCCCCTCCCTGCCCCAATGTATAAGATTTTAAATAAATAAATGAGCATGCTCATGTTTGAAAAATGAAGGTCTAGGTTGTTCCTTTTAATGGAGAATCCAAAATGCAAATACCTTAGCCTGAAGAACGTTTGTTGCCACATCTATCACGGCAAGGCCCGTGGCTCCAGCTGCTGCTGTCACTAAAACAGTTTCTCTGTACCAGAGAAAGATGAGTGTTACTTCAGAAACCTTCAAAACTCAACCAGTAATGTGATTCATGAATCACCTTAGAACTAGGACACTTTAAAGCATGAAGAGAACATGGAGGCCATCTTTTCCACCCCATTATGTGCGGCCTGTGCTGTAGCCTTTAGGGCTGTGACTATAGATCAGAGCTATTTTGGTCTAATTTTGAAACCTCCGGGAAATATGGTTCTTAATTATGTAGCCTCTTTCTCATGCCGGTGGCGACCCTTCCTTTGCGCAACCACACTGATCTCTACTTCTGAAATTCTGTCCCCAAACCATTTGCATACCAACCACTGCTGAATTTTAGAAAGTAGTGATGACATAATAGCCACATTGCAACTAAGCCCCTCTCCCTGGAATGATTCTGAAGCTCAGCTATAAAGAGTGGGAAGCAGTGGAAACGCTCAGGTAACACAGAGACTTCAGCCCCTCTGCAATGGAAATACATTAGTTAGGCACACCAGCCAGGCCTCACAGAAGCAGATACCACAGGTCTCCACTAAACCCACAGTGAAGTGAGGTTAAGTAAATCAACTCTCTAAACTTCAACGTTCTCTAGAAGGCAACCTTCAGTGTGGCCAGGTCTGAGAGAGCATTTTCTCCAGATTCAATTGGCCAAGTGCACAGCTGCTTGCTTCCTCTCTAACAAAATATCCTCACCATCACCAGACCCCAGCATTAGGTCAAGAACTTCCCTTGGCCTTTCCTCTTACATAGACTGAACATGCAGTAAAGGTCAGGGGAGGGAAGGTGCAAGGCCTTGGTGGGCAATTTTGACATCAGAAACAGAACCCATCTAGCCCTCTGTTGTCTACACAGTCCTTACCCAGGCTGAGTACATGCCCTATGTTCCAGGGCCAAAATAGCAGTACAATAAGATACAGGCAGGGTAGCAGCTTCTTGAAGGGAGACCCTATCTGGAATCTGCCATAGCATCTACAAAAAAAAAAGATAACAGTGATTTAGGGATTAAGCGCATGTACCTGGTCATAAGGCTGCTCAGTAAATATAAGGATTTGACTGAGATTTTGCAAAGAGAAAAGCATTAGGAACCAAGTCCAGAAACAGTCAAGACCAAATAAACTGTGGCTAAGTTCAAGACGTAGGTGCATCAGACTTCAAAAATCCTGAAGCTGGCACCTGGCTCATGAAGGAACCAATTTATGCAGAATTGAGTACAGATAATGGGCACTACAACAGATGAATTGAAAAATGTGCAGATTTTACCTCAATAAAACTGAGAAAATAAATGTACATTGTTTACCACTAGGGGGCACCACGCATGCCCGGCCACCCAGGCTGGCTCCACTCCCAGAGCTATCTGTCTTTCTCAAGCTTTGTGTTGGGAGAATCCATTACATCCAGCTCAGAGCCCACACCATATCCAACTATGGGTCAATTGGACAGCCAGCCAGCTGCTCCAGGACTCAGAAAACAAAATGCCCCTCTTCATTAAACCACTCCACAGAAATTTCTGTGCAAGGGTTGCCCTCACAATATAGAAAAGGAGGTTAACATTTGAAAGAAGTTCTTGGCTGAGAAACAAGATACAGTCAAACTTACACAAAGAAAGGGGGCAAGAAGGAGCATGAGGAATGAGGACTAGGTGGGAATTAAAGAAAAGAAAGGAAGGGGGAAACCTCCAAGCATTAATATTAAGTGGTGGAGCTACCTTCTGGTCCATGATGCATTCTTCAGCCATACCATTAAAGCCACTCACGCCAATAACTCGATCTCCCTGAACGGAAAATACTATTAAGGGTATGTTCAAATGTTCAAATGCAAGGACTATTGAAGGTCCTTGTCACTGACTTCTTCCCAAATAATACAGAAAGTCTGTCATTCTGACTCCCTAAGACAGAGGTTTGCCTTAATTATCTATTCAGAGTTAATGTTTAGTAAGTAATTCAGTCATTTTCTCAATACCCCTACCCTGGTGCCAAGCCAATCTGAGCACATTTTGGACAATGATAGGATAGAGAAAGGAAATAGTTGATGTGAATTAGACTCCCCCAGTTAATTTCTTTCATGAGTCTGAAATTTGAGAACTCTCTATTTTCTCAGTAACGAAAGACCGAGGTGCTGCCTTTTATTAGTCATAAAAAGTTTAATGAAATCAGGAACTTCCACTAGCTTCCTTCCCCCTATTCAGAATAAGTTTCTTCCTCCCCATCTCATTTCCCTTTGCCCAGGAGGAGCCAGACATTTTGGCTACAAAGGAGCTTAGCATAGTTCTCATAGCCACACAAACAGCACAATTCCCGAGATTTCCACTGCTTTACCTCTTTCACTGTGCTGACATCTGTGCCTGTCTCCAATACTGTCCCAGAAAACTCCATTCCTAAAGCAAATTGTTTAAAGATTAGGTTATCTGCAAAGCCCAGTACCACAGAAATGGGGACACTGACCACCAGCATCTTACCAACTTTCTGGAGCTCAGAGAGTTTGTTTCCCCAGGCCAAGGAAGAGGGAAAGGAAGGACATTGTACCCAGAGTATAGGAAAATGAACTTAGAGGCCTCCCTGGTGGCACAAGGGGTTACATCTCAGCACTATGAAGCTATCAGCAGCCACTGTAGCACGAGTTTGATCCCCAGCCAGGGAGGTGACCCACATGACACAGCAGACCTCTCCTGTCTCACCCACTGCTCTCCTCAGCAGTGTATTTCAATGAAATCTTCCTGTTCTTGCTCCCCACTTTGTCTCTGGTGAATCCTCTCACCACTCTGCACCTCTGGCCTACACCCCAGTTCTTGTATGCATAAGTAAAAAATCTTAAAAAAAGAAAATGAACTTAGGATTTTAGGATCACAACCCAAAATGCTCTGGCAGTCCCACTCTTACTGTGACACAAATGTAAATTTCAAGAAGGGGCAAGGACTCACAGGTATACAGATACTTTTGACCCTGATCCCTGAGGCTTTGCGTTCCTACAGCCCTCCAGTTACAATGGTCATATCGTATTTATCTGTTTTCATATGTCCTCTTTTGGACCATGAAGCAGTCAAGGACATGAATTCTATTTATTTACAGTACTTGACTCAATGGAAGAATTGGTATTGTCTGCCCATTCTTCTCCCACCACCCAAAATCTCTGAATTTAATGATTATACATTTCTGACTTAAGCTGCCAGAGGAATAGCTCAATTGAGTATGACATCTTCCCCTCTATTCAGCATTTCAGCAAATACAAACCAAGCGAAATGGTTCCAACTGCTGAGATATAACCAAATACCCACAGGGCAAAACACAACAACTATTTTGCAATCACTGTATCCTTAATAGTATCTATCTGTATAAAATATGCATATAATATATGTACACTAAGCTATACTTACATTCCTTTAAATAAAGTTTCAAAACCAATAACCACTCACTTGTCCACATATCCAGGATCTAAACATAATCAGACTGAGCATGATATAAACCAGACAGTGGGCTGCTAAGAAAATTATAAACTCTTTTTCTTCTTTCTGATCCTTTGATACAGACTTTCTTTAGAAATGCGTTTGTGAGGACTGGGATTTCTAGCTGCAAATAGATGTTTATGACCCTTCAGTGAAAACACAAAATCAAGGCACTATCAAGGACAGAAGGGCATGACTAGGGCCAATGACAATTCTGAAAAGCAGAATTCTGGTCAACATAGTGACATGCAAAAATTCATTTGTTCACTCATCCATCTTTTAAGTATTTATTGAGCACCTACTATGAACCAGGTACATTGCTCAGACAGTCATAGGGAGAGTCAAAAACTCTCCCTCATAGAGTTCACAATCTAGTGATGTTAATTATTCATGAGTTAGACATATCTGAGGCATCACCGATGGCAAGCAACATATCAGGGTAAGGTCTGAGAGAAAGTGCTTGGTTCAGAAAATCCTCTCTATTGACTTTTTCTAAAACAGTTAAGTTGGCCCCTTTATACTCACCGGGTGTAAAGGGAAGATGGGGCTTTTCCTGATACTGACCACGGCACACTAAAATATCAGCAAAGTTAACTCCACAGAAATGGACACCAACTCTGACCTGCAAAGGAAATAAAGCAACAAAGAAAAGGAGCATGGAGACAAAGCTCAGTCAATTATTTAATTGAATATTTACTGAATGCCTACTATACACCAAGTACTGAACTAAAAGCCTTGCACAATCAAGAGGTAAACCGGGGGCCTCCCTGGTGACGCAGGCCGTTGAGCGCAGCTCTGTGAAGCTGGCGCAGCCTCTGCAGTGCCAGTTCGATCCCCTCCAGTCGCAGAGCAACCCACATGGCGGGGCAGACCTCTCCTGTCTCGCCTGCTGCTTCCCTTAGCAGTGTACTTGGGTCATTCTGCCTGTTCTGTTCCCTGCTCTGTCTCTGGTGAGTCTTCTCACCCTCCTGCACATCTGGCCTATACCCCGGCTCTTGTATAAATAAAATAAGTCTTCAAAAAAAAAAAGAGGTAAACTGGACAAGGTTATTGGGTCACAGAACTAAGCCAGATGTTAAGCAAATAATTATAAGCATTTATGTATTAAAGTATAACTCCTATAAAAATTGTTGAAGATGTGGTGTTATGATTGCACATAAGGTAGGCATTTGACCTTTTAGGAAAGTGAGGAAAGATCCCTGAGAAAGTAACACTTGAACTACAAACAGTTAAGAGCTAATTATTCAAGTTAGAGAGGGAGGACGAAAGCCTGGCATAAAAGCAATGCCAAGACAAAGGCAATGACAAATGCAAAGGCCCTGTGGCAGGAACAAAAGAAAATTCAGTGAGCCTAAAGCACAAAGAGGAGAAAGAGGTGGTATTGGAGAGCCCAGCCCACAGCATCCAGGGTTTTATAGGCTTTACTGAGGATCTTGGTCTTTATAGTAGGAACAATGGGCAGTCGTTAAAAGATTTTCAGCAGAAAGGTCACAAAGATCAACTGTTTTGGGAAGCAGAAATCCTAGCAAATAGTCCAAGATCCCTAATGGTGGTGTTTTATGACAGTGCTAGAGGTGAGGCAGACCTTTAGCAGGGTAATCAGCATTTTCTCTCAGATCTTGTAAGTAAAGTGGTTCTTAAAGTATGGTCACCAGACCACCAGTTTCAGTGTCACCTGGGAACTTGTTAGGAATTCAAATTCTCAAGCCCTACCTACCTAATTAAAAACTCCAGGGACAAAGCCCAGCCCTCTGTTTTAATGAGCTATGGGTGATTCTGATGCAGGTTGACATTAGAGAACTATGTTAGACTAACCCATCTCAACAGGGCTTAGAACACAGGAGGAAATGAAGATTGAGAGACAGAATCCATGACACTTAGTTATTTGTTCTATTTAAACTGTCAATTTAGTACAGAGGTGGTCATATTGGTAAGAAGACATTTTATGGACAAAATGCACACATCCAACAACCTTTTAAGCATCGGTCACATGCCAGGCATTACTTCAGACTACAGGGATTTAACAGTGGGTAATTGCATATAGTCCCAGGTATCATGAACTAACAAGGCAGTGTCTGGGCAAATAACAGAACAAAGGAGGCCACACATTGTGTGCATGACACATGAGTTGCTGATGTGGAAAGTACACATATGTCAAGTCACTCTCCTTGACGCAACTATGAATGTCAGCACCTGAATCCCAGAAAGCAGACTAAGTGACCGAAGTTCTCCATTCTCCCTCTCCCCATAAGTCCCCAGGCCTGAGATTTACTGACTGCTTCCCCTCCTCAAGGTTCTCCCCCTCCACACCAGATGACATTTTGTCGACCACCAGGGTGGTCAACAGACAAGGTCAAAGGGACCTCCACATATCAGTGGAGGTACCCACAACCGTAATCTAATCCCATCCCAAATCACTGCAACACACCAGAAAAGGTTACAAGGCATATTCATATGGAAATACAGGCATTACCAGACTGTTTTGGGGGAGGAGAGAGGGCGGATAATTAGATGCTGACACGAGGGGGAAGTAAAGGATGGGGTCCATTTATCTGCATTAAATCAATAACTTGCAGTGGATTCATGCAAAATCATGTGCACATCAGAAATCTGTTTCTAAGGCAACAGCTCTAGGGCCTTCAGACAGAGGCCTACATTTCAGTGTTTGGGGGGAGCCATCTTTCTTTAGCACTTTTGGCCTTTTGGTGAAGTCTGAAAGGGCCTTTGTGACCCAGGACAACCTTTGTGCTCCCAGATCCTGTCGCCGCCTAGGGGAGCGCTCGGGAACTCAATTCCGAGAGGAAGCCTGCGATCCGTGTGGCGCCTCGGGAAAGAGGGGGGTGTCGAGGATTCCCAGGGATAGGCCAGCCCCCCTACCTCGTGAGGCTGGACAGGACGAGGGGCGACCTCCTCAATGGCCAGGGGCTGCTTCAACTGGGTGCAGAGTGCGGCGCGGTAGTGCCGATTGCAGCCCTGCAGGGCTTTCCTGCAACAGGGAAAAAGGGTGGGTTACTCGGCCGAGCCTGAGGCTGACTTTTGGGGCTCAGCCAAAGTCAGGGCCGCCCTGCACTTAGGATTTCGCACCTGCAGAGCCACGCCCGAGGGAAACACCGAGCCCGAAGTACCGCCGCCATGGCCCCAGCAGTCACGAGAGCGGGGTGGTCCTACCGCCGCAGGAAGAGCCGGACGCGCCGGCCCCGCCCCAGCCCTCCGGGGAGAGCGGAAGAGCCGACCCCGGGCGTCTGGAGGCGCGGCCGGCGGGGCTGGCTGCGGCGACCCCGACCGCGCGGGCGCCGTGCTTAAGCGGGGGTGCCTGAGCAAGGTGCGCGGATCCCGGGGCGCCCGAGCCTCTTCCTACCCGGGCCTCCAGGGAGGTGGTAAAAAGAGATCACCTACCCGAAATTAACTTTGCTACTAGCATTTTTGCAGCCTAATTAGGAGACTTAAAACCACACTTGGCAGCATCTAAAGAGCTGTGCTTTGGGGCCTCTGCATGTGAGAAAACGTAAATGCAAGGGTTTTTATGTCTGCATTCCGCACAGTACTAGAGTTCTATTCTTGTTACTAATTTTCTCACACTTATAGGACCATTAACAGGAAAACCATATGTTACTAGTAATCCAAAGTTGAATGATACGTCACAAATCTGAAGATTATTTCTAATTATTTCTGGTCAGGCCAAAACCATTCCATATTTCTGATGCCTGCATTATACCTGGCAAGTTGTGGGTACTCATTAACTGATTCTATGACCACATAATTCCTAGGTGATTAGGTATACTCTGGGAAAAAACTAAAAACCGTGTAGTCTGTAAAATATTATAAAACTGTTGCAACCGTAACCAAATATTTGTATATTGGAAGTATAAGAGAAATAGGTGTTATCCTAGGAAGAATATTTTATTTGACAGGTAGCTCTTGAAGACAGCATGAAGTTTTTAGAGGACATCTTGTGACAGATTGCAGCCTCTCAGAGTCAAGACAGGCTCTACCACCTATTCTTGTGGCAATGGTATTGACACCTGAGGCTGTGGACTGCTTTTCCTCCTCCATAAAGTGAAAGCATTGTGCAGGGTAACCCCCAAGTTTCTAAATTATTTCAATTTTTTGAAGGAAATAAAAGTCCAAGATAGCAAATGATTTGGGAGGAATGATCAGGAATGGAATAAAGGAAAAATAGCAACAATGAAATAGGAATGAACTGAGATTATGGCCTACAGGCTTTGGTAGGAAAGGAATCTAAGAAGCAGTGTGCTACCACCTGTATGTAGTAGAGGTCACTGTTTTCTTAAAGAGCATTCACATGGAATTAGAAAAGTCTTTTGGGCCTAAGAGGAACAAGGACTAGAAGGTGAAAGATGAAAAAACAATTCTTTCAAATGAGACATTTTGTAAACTCTTTGTCACTAGGCACATAAAGGCAAAGCAAGAACAATGAAGAAATATTAACATTACCATCATCAAAATGAATACTCTGGTTGCTAATAACATTGAGCAACAAGAAATCTGAACTTTAGAAAATGTGAAACCAGGACTGATTACTCTGAGGCTGAATTGTCACATGTGGAAATGTTTTGTAAATCATTAGCTATTTATACAAGCTATAAGGCCAGCAATTTTTAACGGAACTCCTTGAAAATAGCAACCATTTCTTAATCCTCATGATATTTGCAATACTTTGCACAATACAACACTTTGGGGCATTTAAGACATGTTTATCTAAAGAGTTGTTGAATGAGCACTCAGTTCTCTGGTGTGAATTTTTCAGATAATTGAGAGTATCTTTAAGCAACAAGTCTTTGTTTTATTTTCAAGTCTTTTATTTTCCATTAATTATTTTTATGGGAATTTTTTCTATTATGATAGTCATAATAGGCTTGTCATTCTCAGAAAATATGAAAATCTGTGATTTAGAGAAATCACCTGACAATACTATATTCTGCATTTATCACAATATCAGAAGAAAATAGAAAAAGCCCCTTTAAGAAGAATTCTGGAGGGAGATGAAAGTATCTTAGGTAATAGAGGTGATTTTAAGCACTCATATGCAAAATAACTTTCACATTTCCAAAGAGCATAGAGGTAAGCGACAAGGCATTTATAGTAGTTGCTATAGTAGCAAAAGAAATATTTAACCTATCCATCAAAGTGCTGCCACCACACAGCATACGGTCTAATTTTTGTTACAGTTTCAGGTTGTTTTGTCTTATGGGCGGAAGGAGGGGGGGCAGGAAAGAGGACAGGAAGAATAAAATGTGAGCCCTCTTGGAGAATAAAACCAAGCTGCTGAAAATGAATTGACCAGTCCTCAGGGAAGAAAAAAGAATCGATAGCTGCTCGGCAAACCAGTTTGAGGGCTCATTAGGAAGTAAAAGAGGAACAGATGACTCTTCCTTCTGGTACAACTCACATGAAGAGATAATATTTAACATCCAGAAGCTGCTGGAGGGCTGAGGGTGGAGAAGCAAGTCAGTGCTGAATACACAAACAGATATGTTTTCATAGAAGAAGAGTCAAACAACGTATTACCACACAGGACTATGCTTAACACATATATGAATCCCCCACAGTTAAAAATGCTTTATCCAATAGCTTGTGGACTCCTTGAGAACAGAAACTGGGTCTTAGTGGCCCAGAGTTGACAACCGCATTTAGTACGTAGTAGTTATTCTATATGAGGCAGGTAGGAAACAGGAGCTTTGCAGTACAAGAGAGCTACCAGCACATTCCTGAGACATGAATCCAAAAAATATTAAGGGTTCTTGCACCCAATTCCCTGCTAAGCATTCAGCTTCTGGGCATTGTCATATTAATTATCTGACCAGTTGAGAATTACCATTATAGATACGTTATCTTCTCCACACCGAGGTTCTCTAATATTTGTGACGTATGTAGGAGCAGTTTACCTTTTCTCTGAATTTGCTTAGACGCTCTTTCTGATTGTTGCACCAGGGGTTAACATTTATCAGATTCAGGGATGAACTTGGGTCACTGATGTATGTAGGACCTATTGACCTACTCTATTGGAAGAACTGTGTCAGATATGCTGCCTAACTTATTTGTTCTAATGCTCATGGAATTAAAGAATTTCAGAGCTGGGGGTGAATAAGGAAGATAGTCTATTTTAACTGCTTTATTTATAGGCAAAAGCAAAAGTTTGAGAGATTGGCCCAAGGTCACACTGCAGATTAGTGGTAGAAGTTAGAATCTGGCTATTCTGATTTCCTGTTCACTTCTCTTTCAACAGAGCCATTTGAATTTAACACTTCAACAATATATACAATAATAATAATAGTATTTCATATTTGCCAAATACTTCATGTTTCAAATCGGTGTCACCCAGATTCTTTCTTCCTGCCAATGATGAGAGTAATAATTATCATTACAACAGCACTTATTGTTAACTTATAACAAACCAGTCACTAAGTGCTTTTGCATTATTTCATTGGTTCACACAATAGTCCTATTACTAGGATGCCATTATTGCCACTCTTTTATAGAGCAGGAATATAGGCTGAAGGAGGTTAAGGAACTTGCCCAAGGCCATATAGCTAAGAAACGGAGCAGTTTAGAAGTCTCCTAATTGCCTGATGCCAGAGCCCTGACAATGGTATCCGGCAGCCTACTGTGCCTTCCCTCACAAATACTCTGAGAGCAGACAAAGAAGGTATTGTATGATGCATGTTAAAGCAGTGCTTTGCCTGTAGTTTTAACCTTAATTTTATAGGAATTTTACAGTAATTCAAGCCTAGAAAAGAGATGAATGCCCTGAAGGAGAGAATATAAAGAAAATAACCTTCAGCATTTAAGAGACAAGAGCAGGAAGAGATGCTAACACATCATTAGAAGTTACTACCCTATTCTGTACAACCATAACTTGAAAATGTATTGATTTATTTAAACTTAAAGTTAATTGTGTAAAATTAATACTGTGATTATTTAGTCTTCACACACACACATACACACTTCTACATGCAAATATGATTTTAATGAAATAATGTTCTAACATGTTACCATTACTTAGCAGGCAGCAACAGATATTCGAGGTAAATTCCTGGCATCAGATAGACCAATTAGAAAGCAGTGGTGACCTGGGCAATGGTTGCCATTGTCCCCCAAACTAACCACCACTATTTGATGCAGGAGCCTGTTTCCCACCTTAAACCATCATTATGGAACCAACTTACAAATTCTTGAGCATTCTGGTAATTTTTGAAGCTTTTCCAACCCCCACCTTCCCCAGAGAGAACAAATTCTTCCCCTTCGTATGTACCCCCAAAGAACTTTGTAGAAACCTGTATTAGCTCACTAATCTCATCACCCAAGTGGATTTTATCTGTTTATCTAGCTCAGCATCTAAGCTGTGAGCATTGTGGCTGGTTCTGATGATAGCATAGCAAAGTGAAAAGATTTTTGGGCTTTGGAATCAGATGTACCTATGCGTGATTCCTGGCTTAGCTGCTTATTCATTGTGACCTTGAGAAAATTATTTTTACCTCCCTGAGCCTCTGTTTCTTCTTCTATAAAGCAGCTATAACAAGGGTCTCCCTGGTGGTGCAGCTGTTAAAGTCTCAGTGCTATCAAGCTATCGCCAGTCACTAAGGCATTAGTTCAATCCCCAGCCAGGAAGCTAACCCACATGGCACAGCAGGTCTCTCCTGTCTTGCCTGCTGCTCCCCTCAGTAATGTATTTTAGTACCTATTCAGGTCTCCACTCTGTCTCTGGTGAATCCTCTCACCCTCCCCCCACAACTCTGGCCTGTACCCCAGTTATTTTATGCATAAATAAAATAAATCTTTTAAAAAAAGCATAATAATACCCCACTCCAGTGATGGCTGTGATAATTAAAGGAAGCCGTACTCAATGAATGGCAGCTCTCAGGAATTCCAGCTTCAACTCTTTCCAGCCATGTATCCTCAACCAAGTGACTTCTTTCTGAGTCTTTTTCCCATATGTAAAATGAGTGTGATTACACAGACTAACCTATGTAAAATGCTGGCACAGAATATACATGTAAAGAACAATAGCAAGAATTACTTATCTGTTTATCTAGAATGAGCTTGGTGGTTGACCCCATGATATATCCTCCTTTCGATGGAATCAATGAAAGGATGAATTAATTGGTGAGTTCATTCACTAACACATATTTATTAAACACCATCCAGGTGGCACACACTGCCACAGTTACTGGGGATGTAGCAACAAACAAAAAACCGATAAAAATGTCTGCCCTAGAGGCATTTGCATTTCCTGAAAAGAGATGGCAAAGGGTCACAGGTGTGGTGAGAAGACAGTGTACTTCTTAGCCCATGTGGCTCCAGAATTATCTGATGAAAAGCTAATGAGTTGACAAAACAAGATTCCAAGAGGTCTGGGTGTGAGTCCCACCTTCTAACAAAAATGAGGAAGCTCTTGTCCCCTCCCTTAATCACTTATCACCCCCAGCTTCCTGTTGTGATCCAAGGGAACTGGTGAGTTGTGTTGTTTGGCAGGAAGAACTGTCAAGGAGGGCTCTATTCATTCTTAGGCTGTAAGGTCTAATGCAATGGCAAGAGGAAATAGGAGAGCAACAGTACAAAAAAGTTATGGAAAGGGAGATTTGCCTATCTTAGCAGCCAAGCGATAAGTGGGTTCAAATGCCCTGTGATGCATGGAGGTTTTATTTCAATAGTAGGATAATCATACTTCACTTTTACGCATCTCTTTACAAAACCCTTCACCTAGGGGATTTCCTTTAATCCTCAGAAGAACTCTACAAGGTAGGTATTAACCCCATTTAATCCCATCTCTCTCCCTTGAATTAACTCCTCTCTCTCCACTGCCCCCTTCCCAGGAGTATAGAACTATGCCCAAGTTTCAGTCATAAACAAAAGCAACTAACTTCTTCCTTCACCCCTCTGGAGCCAATACCCTCTTCACCTCCTCCTCACAGCCAAGTCCTCTGAGATTACAAACGTGTATATATGTTGCTCTCCTTCACTTCCCACTGGGATATTCCCCGAAATGCCTCTGAAACTGTTCCTGTTACTGTCACCAGTGATTTCCCTTTGCTCCATGGTGGGGGAAGGGGAACTTATCAGAACTTACTGGCCTCTCAGCATTTGAAGCCATTCTAGATAACTCTCCTCCTTCCTCTTAGTCTCCTACCTCCTACCTTCTTTCCTTCTCAGTCTTGTCCTCATTTCGTTGCCACTGCTTTAAATGTTGTCCCAGGGTTCACTCACCCTCTCCTTGCCTTCAAAATTCTATTCAAGCTCCTGATTTATGAGGCCTTCCCTAGCCATCACCTCATCAACTCTGACCTTCTTCCCCATCTAAAAAATACACACTCTCCTTCCTTTTACTTTCATGGCAACTCTTCCAGAGTTTTGTAATGCACATATCACATTGTGTTGTAATAGTTCATGTGTCTGTCTTCCCCACAGATTATGAAAAATTTCAGGGTTGGGGCAGTGACTTCTCTATTTTTACTTTCCTCGTGCCTGGCACTCAGAGCCTGACACACACACACACACACACACACACAGTAGGCACTGGCATTTTGAAGTGTTTTGTAATTCTCAAGAGTCAAACAGCCAGCAAGCAATCAAGGTAGAACATAAGCCTAGTCTGACTTTAAAGGATATAGTCTTTCTACCTCAGCAAAGGACAGTCAAGCTGCAATTACTTGATTGTAGGTGCCTCGACCCCAGCAAGTTATATAAACCAAGGGAAGGATTTCCTTTTCCCCACAAACATTGCCCCGCTGCCAGGTGTAGAAGGATTGTTTGGTATTTGTAGTCTTCCTTTTGCAAATTCCAGGATTAAAGAAGAAGAAAAAAAGCCCGCCTCCCATCTCTTCCTCCCAGTGGACGATCACCACCATCACTTCCTTTCCAGCCAGAAGGCAGGAAGCCTATCGGAGCCCCTGACTTGAGTGGGGTAGAACAGTGACTTAATAGGACACTTTGTAGCTGGGCCATCCCCCACCCCCTTAAGATGGCTACCATCCTGAAGTAACACTCCTGAGGAGACCTTCATAAGGTGGTCACAGATATACCTGCAAGGAAGGAAATCTGCCCAGCACCAGGAACAAATAAGCTTTCTAAGGAGAGGCACTGAAACCAGACAATGTGTGCATTCGCCAATTACAAGCTCAAGTTCCACCCAAATACACACAATGAAAGGCTTTACCAAGGCCATCATTACATGCACAGGGCCCTCCTGCTGTTTGGGCCACATTTTAGTGCTGCAGTGAAGCAAGATAAATGTCATCAAAGCGGCAAGGTAAAGACAGAGCCATTCGGCAGTGCTGTTTTCGACCTCATGACTCACTTCACCTTGTCATTTATCACACTGCAGTCCGGGAGGGGAGAAGGAAACGAAGAGGAAAAGAGTGGGCTGTGTTGTTCATGTAATTTGTTTCCCCATTTCAGACGGCTTTTAAATGAGCTTTCTCATTTAAGTCTCTGTGAACTTATGCTTAAAATTTTCCAGACAAGCACATGAGCAGGACTGAAATCAGATGACATCGGGTCAACCATGTTTTGTTTTAAAAATATAGAAATGGGGTAGGGGGAGGGAAGGTTCAGAGGAAAACATTGTTATCTGTGAGGGGAGATCTGATAACTCCTTTGTCCAAGATAATTTGAAAATGAATGATGTGATTTTATCTACTCCTCATGAAAATTCTAATGTTCATCAATTATAGAATCTTAGGGGAGTAGGAGGAATGGGCAGAAGGGTTGATTGGATAGAGAGGAACAGTAACCAGAAATGTGGAGGTGGTGTGGTACGGTATATTTATTTATGTAGGTGGGAAATTGTACTCCTGAAACTTGTATTTCTATGCTAGAATTTCTGTATTTAACTGGTTCCAAGGAGAATTGGCCTGTGCTATCCTAGCTCATATTTCTGGTAGGATATTTATCATATTGAATCAAAGATAACATCCCCTCTAGGTTCTGATCCCCACAGGATAGGTAGGCACTCAGCCTTACCTTACTTTTACATTTCTCTGACCCAATACATTGTCCAGAAACATAGTAGACACTCAATATGTGGTTTTTACCATTTAACTAAATTCATTAGGTGATACTAGTCCATGACAAAGTACATAAGTGCTGGACTGCACATAAGAGTATTTGATCACTTTGCAAGGCTCAACAAACATTTTATGTGCTAATAGCCCTTAAATAAAATGGCAGCCTTCAGTCGAAATTATCAAGAAGAAATGTAACAGTGGGGATTCAGAGATGCAATTTCTTTTGTCATGGATGGACACTGTCTATTGGGTTTATGAGCATAAATTAGCTATTTTTACAATAGACAAAAGGATGTGGTTGTTGCTTTGTTTGTATTTCTAGTGAGCTTACTTAACTAGCTCATATAAGTATAGAACACACAAAAGCAAATTCTAGCTGTTGCCAATGTTTGAACTCATTGTCCGGCCACCCTTTCCTGGTTGTGTGACACCAGGAATACTCTGCTTATAATGATTCCAGGGACTTCCAGAAATAATATATGTAAACAGTATGATGGGCCATGGAGTGTGTACACAGTTGAAGCCTAGTGCCCATGCCTAGGAAGGGCACAAAAAGAGAAAAAGGGCTGCCCTCCACTAGATTGGAGAATAGACACAAGAGAAGGTGGCACGATCAATCCTTCCTCAAATATTTTCTCAATGGTGCAATTGAAAACGCTGCTGGCTATTCTTGTGTGTCCTAGGCTGTGCTCTCTACCAGAGGGCCAGGCAATCTCTGTAATTCTCTCTTTTTTTCTCACTCAGGTTCACACCTGAGTAGTCAGCAGCAAGTCAGTGGACCCATCCCCAGGAGCAAAAGATTGAATTTGGGTGATGGGCTTCATCTAGAGGGTATTTCACAAAGTGATCTGAGGACTGTGATCAGATCCTTGAGAATGCTATTCAAAGCATTAGTCTCCCTGATGGCTTGGCATCCTGGCATTTCAATTTTATCAGGCTCGTTCCATGATTCTGCTTCCTGCTCAAGTTCTAGAGCCCTGGTTCCTGACCTAGTGGTGCTTTGGATCACTAGAGGGCACCCTGGAACAACATTTTTCCCAAGCTGCGGGCTTCCTGCGTCTGCCAACCAACCAGGACTGCAGCACCCACAGAGCTCTGGCCTGCAGTTTCCAAGCCCATCCTGGAACCACAGCTGATTTTAAGAAATTTAGTCCAGTTGTCACATCACCAAATATATCTAGCAAGCATTTCCACAATAGTGCTGTAATAAATTCTATTTCTAGGGAAGAATTAGATTGTAAGTCATCCTATGTTTATTCATGAGATGCTTACAGATTGAGTACTGCAATATCAGGTATTAAAAAGATTGATTAAAGAAGATTTGCTTCCTATTCTTCATAAAAGTGTAGGAGAGAGGCATAAATATAAATCATTTGAAGTAATTATGACTACTAGTGATTTAATCTTCAAATTAATAAAAATAGGATAAATTACTAAATCTGACACAGACAGACAAGGAGTTTCCCCAAGGGCCCTGAATGGGGATATTGCACACACAGATCTTGGGCGGCATCTTGGAAAAGTTGAGATGGGAGAGGGAGAAGTGAGGGAGTTCAGAGTGACCCAACTACCACTCATTTTCTGCCCTTCCCATCTCAGCAGGCACTCAAGTAAAACAAATATGGCAAAACAGAAATAAATAAATATATGTTTAAATATCTGTATATATCATATAAACACGTGTGTATATATAAGGGAGAACAAAATAATGAAATTTAAAATAAAAAAGGAAAAACAAGTAGACATAAGAAAAAATAAATTTATATAAATGAATGAATAAAATAAGCATGGCAAATGCAAATCTGGGAAGGACCATGGGGCCTGGTTCTGTGATAGTGCCACCTTTATTCAACAAATACAGAACCAGCCAACCATGGAAAAGACAATTTAGGGCTGCCCACAGGTGAGACAGATGAGTGAACACATAATGATGAAGTAGGAGGTTTGTGTGAGCCCCAAGAAGAGAGAAACCTTTATAGTGAGGGTGGTGAAGAAAAGCAGAAATGTTGAATGGAAGAATATAAATGGTGAATTCGGAATAGTTAGGGAAAAGTGTGTTAGAAAATTGGGGAAGAGAGGCAGCAGATATTTGAGAGTCTGAAAGAGATTCTGTAAGCTAATACAGTGGTGGTGGGAACCGAGGGAACTATGCTAAGCATTGTAGGTGTGGTGGGGAAGGGTGGGGATTGTCTCAGGCACAGTTATAGGGACCTACCCATGAAGAAATCTTGTAAATACTAAAGTGGATGCCTGGGCATTAGCTTAAGGGCCCTAGAATGTCATTGAAGCTTTAGGAGCAGGAGTATTTCCACGATCAGATCTGTGTTTTAGAGAAAATTGGCCTGTGTCAGGGTCGTGGCTATCCTGATATATTAATAAGCTAGTAGAAGCAAAGAAATCTTTCTCTCCTTTTAATTAGAACTTTTCAGCTTCCTTCCCTCATCTTCAGCCACCAGCTTCTCAGGAAACCCTTTAGAAACAGAAGACTCTTTTTAAAGTTCTGATTCTCATGACAGAGAGTTGAGAAGGCAGGAATAGAATCTCACAAGCCCACAGCCCCTCTCAACAGATCTCATGCTCACAAAAGGCCATCTCTGCATAGTGGAGAAGGAACAGGGCCACACCCCACGGAGAGGCAGGGTGCGCTGCATCCCATATGGCAAAATAGGGGAGAAACAATAAACCTGTGAATTGGTGTACAAAATATATGAAAAATGGACAGAGAGAGGCCTTCTTTACTGAGGTAACTACTGTTTTATAATTTTTATTACTGACCTAGGACTTTTGCTTGGCCCACACATCAAACGTGACACTTCATCAGGCGCCTGTCCTTATCTATGCGGTAGCCGAGAGGCAGGTGATGGCAGTAAAAGCTTAATGATGAGACGCAGCCGAATAATAATGCAGCTGTTTAAACTTTCAATTAAAGTAGAGTTCTACAATTGTTTGCCTAAAGAATAATCAGAGAAGCACTTTTTTTTTTTTTTTTTATACCAACTCCACGCTCAGGCCAGTTCCAAGGCAGCCTGTGCTGTGTTCCGATTCCTTCAAAAGTTGACTGCGTAGAGAGGCAGCTTTAGAGCAATGCCGCTTCCCTCCATTCCGGCCTCTGTGACAGGCAGGCCTCACGCCCAACTTCCTTTCCTTTAGAGTAAGGAAGAGTCTGTGCACACGGCCTGGAGCCTCTGGGCACAAAAATAGAATATTTGAGCATTTGGATTTTCCTTTCCTGAGAGTGGACTGACTCAGGAAGAAGCACTTAAACAAGATTTTTTTTTCCCCCTCGGTGTTTTTCAAAAAACACATTTCACTGGGGGAGGGGAAAAAATCAAAACTGTTGCTGAGAAAAGATTCTTTTAGCCCCATCTTCTTTGTTCCCGCAAAACAGCCTCAGGTGAGGCAGGCCTTTCCTCCTCAGTTGCTTTTTTGGTTTGCACTCCCCCACCTCTTCTCCACCCTCCAGACTTCTTTGCACAACCGCACCACCACCACCAACACCACCTACCCACTCCTAAAAGCACCACCATCCCTTCGATTGTTGGGCTCATAACTGAAGCTTCCCACACAGTGATATGAAGAGACATATGATTCAAACAGCCCCATTCCAGAAATATTATTATAGTCTCAGGAAAAAATAGGGGCCTGCTCTATGTCTGTCACCTGAAATAAACTCCCAGTTCCTTCCCTACTGCTCCCCAGATGCTTAATTCTGAAGATTATTCCAGTTTATTTTGCCACCCCCCAGGTTGCTAACTCTGGCTGGTGAGTGAAGCCAAGGGAGGAGAAGAGGGGGGTTCTCTGAAATTGGCCACCTCAGGGTATGCAAAGCACATGCTTGTCACGTGGAGAAAAAATGTGCGGGCCTAACCTCTGCGGCTCCCCAGAGAATCCAGAGTTTGTGTCTCTTTGCAGAGCTCAGAACAGCCTGTATGTTCTCTCCCTGTTGTGTGCCTGGCGCTTCCCCAATGAGATATCTCCTGGAAAAGCTTTTCCTGTGAGGGGTGGGGAGCTTTTGTTCTTTGCAAAATATGGTGCAGCTAATTAAGAGCATTGTCCTGTGAGGGGGGAGGTTTTAGAGTCTGTTTCCACCAGGGGTGAGTGCAGCTGCCTTGGATCACTGTCCTGATGTTCTTGATCTCTCTGCCCCGCTGGGCTAACCCTTTTGGGGTGAGGTTGTGATAAAGCCCAATAAAATAAAAATAGATGAGTGAAGTGAAATCTTTCTCTCTTTAAACATATTCTCTGCAATGAGTTGAGTTTCCATTACTCATTTCAGGGAATGAAACTTCCAACTCTTTGGTTTTTGACCCTTCCCCAACTGGTAGAAGCTAGAGGTTCCAGGACTAAAGGCATAGTCTTTTGCCACATTTCCAGCTTAATCACAAGCAGGGAAATAGCTAAAGTGAAATTTCTAGCAACTCTTTTGATTTTGCTGTTGCTTGCCAGCATAGAAGGAATTTAGCAACTCTTAATTCTTGATTTGAAAAACAGGGGTAGCAAATTTTATGGCATCTGTAGAACATGGCACCACTAGGGTCTTAAAATATCATGTAAACTGTTATTGTCACCTTCATGGCAAACTCAATTAATTGGGAAGAAATTTTGTTGAGGCAGCATTCTGTGAGGTGATTCACCTACTTGATTTGCTCTCTCTGGAGTGAAGAAACTTCATTCATTAAATGCTATAAGCATTGAGTAGTGGCTATGTGCCCGGTAGTATTCTCAGTGTTTGGGCTATGTTAGGGAACAAAACAAATAACATCCTGCCCTTGTGGGGTTTATGTTCTAGACAGGGGAGATAGACATAACACAAATAATAAATTATATATTAGACTAATAAGTGATGGATGCTTGGGAGGAAAAGAAAAATTTGGTCAGAGTAAGAACAATTGGAGGAGTTGGGGTGACAAAGGCAAGCTGTCAGGGTGGTTGACAAGAGTCATTGAGAAGGGACAGATGAATGACTTGATGGTTGATGGAGTTAACCATGTGGATGCCTGAAGAAGGATGTCAAAAGATTGAAGCACTAACACAAAGACTATGCTTAGGAAGAGCAAGGAGGCCCCTTTGCTGGAGTAGTGGGGTACAGGAGGCAAGGGGAAGGGGGCAGTTTCCAGGCCAGCAGAGCCCCCATCACCATGGTAAGGACTTTGCCTTTTACTCTGATTGAAAGAGGGAGCCATAAGAGTGGGGGCTAGGGGTGTGAGCTCAGGAGTGAAACCATCAGACTTAAAATTTTAACAGAGTCGCCCTGTATGCTCTATAGAAAAAAGACTGTATCAGGGTATCAGGAAAAGTAATGAATCCTAAGTATGAGAACATGTTTGTTTTTCCTGGAGCTGTTTTGAAAGTAGATAGAGGCAACACAATTTGTTAGGCATTGGATATGGAGTGTGAGAATAAGAATTAAGTTACGAGTGACTCCAAGGATTCTGACCTGAACAACTGGAAGGAAGAAAGAAACATGAACTGAGAAAGGGCAGTCGGTACCTAGGTCACTTGGAGGTCATTTGATACAAATAATTTAATTTATGCATCTTACCCAAGTGGTCTTATCAGGATCATAGGGGGGCACTTTTGCCATTTACACATGCAAAAGAAATTCTGCTCTAGTAGGTGTGGAAGGGGGCCCCGAAATACTTATATGATGTACACTTTATGTATTTTTTTAGATTTATTTATTTATGCATACAAGAGCCGGGGTACAGGCCAGAGGTGTGTGTGTGGGGGGGTGAGAGGACCCACCAGAGACAGAGTGGGGAATAGAACAGGCAGACCGACTGAAGTACACTGCTGAGGTGAGCAGCAGGCGAGACCGAAGAGGTCTGCTGCGCCATGTGGGTTGCCCCCTGGCTGGCCAGGAATTGAACTCGTGCTGCAGTAGCTGTGGACTGCCCCATAGGTTGCGTTCCAACCCCTGTGCCACCAGGGAGGCCCTGATGTACACTTTAGATTGAGAACCACCATATTGTGGAACCCTAGGTGGCAGGGTTTTATATTTTGACTTTCTGGACTTTATCATGAAACAAGTGAAAAGATTCATAGTCAGTTTTCCCACTCATGGGGATGAACTATCCCCTGCAGTTCCTCTTTGCAAAATAGATTCCAAATGAACTACCAATAGCTTACCAAACTACCTATAGTTTACCATAAACAGACAGAAAAACTAACTGCCAGAGAATAAAGTTGTGATGTTCAATTTTGATCTATCTCGCTAGAAAATTGGTTATGGAATAGTTCTGTCTTGAGTATATTTAGGTTCCTTTGATCTAGCCTGGGATAGATAAATACAAGTCGATCACCATCTTTCCAGCAATGACCAGATGAGAAGAAAGAGATGGACAGGCAGCACTTCAGTGTAAAATAAACAGGGAAACAAGAAGAGTATCTCCAGGGAGATTTGGAGGGACCTTTATAAGTGTTATGCTGTATCTCCAATTCAGATAGTAGGTATGTTAGGGGGAAAAGGATGTCCTAAAGCTAATTCCATACAGGCTTTGTGGACTCCCCCCCACCCAGCCAAAGCCAAAGACACTGGGAACTCCAAATCCCATCACCACCAAAGGGAAGGTGGCTGGGACCTGAGGGTGGGGTTAAGCAGCCAGGTGGATACAAAAGGCAGACACGTGGGCTTTGGGGATCCCCCATTTTGGCTCTCCGCCATCCCGCCATCCCGCCAGCTCTGAGAGTGACTTTGGGTTTCTAGGTCGTCGGATCGGGTAGGACGCATTAAAGACTTTATTTCCCTATTTTCTCCCTGAGTTGTACATTTTCCTTATTTCCTTTTCCCTTGTAAATAAACCTTTTATTAACCCTTTTGTGTGTGTCTGTAGTAGAGTATTCATAAGTCCCTTTTAAGAGCGCAGGTGAGGACCCACAGCCAAAAACCCGTTCAATATTGGGGCTGCCCTATAACAGCTATACACATGAATCTATCGGTCAAGGTTACCAATCCCAGTTCCAAGATTTAAAAACTGAGACTCAAGGAGGCCAAGTTCACTTGCTTACACTCAACTAACAATTCAGTGATCAGATGGAGCTTCAAAGCCCTGAACCAAGACCAGCTTTGCTGGTTCCCAGAGCTGTCAGCACTTCCTCGTCACAATTGGTTCCACCATGAGTTGGAATCCCTGAGTGAAAGGAAAAGTTGCATAATGAAGCTGCGTTCAATGAGAACTTTCTATTCAGTCTAACTCCCAGCCGGATTGTTTCTTTTATCCTGGATCATTTTCTCAAACTATTTATTTCTGTGTGGTGGTGGTGGGAATGCTGACGACAAAATGGCAGCTTCTTACTCAATTTTGGGGCTCCCTGTGTGTCTGACTCACACCTGCTGACAGGAATGAGCCTCAGCTTCTTCATTCCCTGCAGAGCTGGAGGTGGATTTTAACTTGCCCTGGCCCTCCCTGTCGTCAGGAAGACTGTCAGCTTCGTTCTGATTCAAAAACAAAAAAGAAAGAAACAAAGCAACTCCACAAACCTTTATTACTCAGCAGGTCACTAGAGGCAGAGCAAGCAGCTCCATTTTCTAGTCTCACGTGGAGGGACCAGTGGAGAGCTGAAAGATCAGCTTTTGACTTGTAAAACAGCCACTAAATTGGCCGCCCAGCTTCTTAGGCAAGGAGGCCCGAGGGGCTCCCCTTTCAGTGTTCCACCTTTCAGCTGAAAACATTCCTTTCACTGGGTGGAATGTTCATTTGATGACATGTGTTTAGGGTATATTTAGAGGCCTGCTCTTGTTGAAATCAGGCATTCATTTGACCTGAAAAATCATGCTCATATCCAGTGAGAGGGTAGAACAAATTGATGCAATGCATTATTCTTATTGCCAATGGGCTGTGATTGCAAGTTTCTACTTTACTTTCTCCTAGCTAACAATAGTCTGGTTCTCCCTGCCCTAGAGTCTTAGAAGAACAGTCCTTTGCAAGAAGGCTAACCCTGGAGCAAGGGTTGTTCAGGTCATTCTTGCAGAGAGCAAAGGTTATTTGTGAACCTTAGCCTTAACCTTGTTTCCCTTGTTCATTTTCCCTAGGGCTCGAACACAGAGACCATTTGGCACGCTATGCAAGGTGCCATCTGTGGGGTCTATTGAATTGAGCCCATTTTGAGAAATAACTTTCTCTTGGAGGCAGGATTTGATTGTTTCCCCCATCGCATTGGAATTTTTGACCTTCACTTACACGTTCACTAAATGGCCAGTTATTATACTTTTTTTGCTCCTCTCCTAAAGCTGCTTTGGGATATTGAGCAAGGAAAGCATAATTCAAAAGCAAATTGCTCTGATTAATATTATATTTATAGTTCAGTCTATCAAGGTCGTTTCCCTAGAGGCCAGCTTTCTTTATGAAGACAGAAATTCTGTGTCAGTGCCTGTCTATCCCTAGAAGAAGCAGGAGGCCAGTGAGGAAGGCAAGTAGTAAAGAGAGTGGGGTGCACATTTATTTACTGGCATCTGTCACCAGCATCTTGCTCTCCTCTATGTGTCTGATCCAACTTTTTCTCCCGCTCTGAAAACTTGTCTTAAGTCACCTGAGTTCTCTCTTCAGCTGTTTCTTTGGAAACAAACACACCTATATGTGACACTTTTTTCTGCTTCTCTCTCTTCCCCCTCACCAAGCATCTGGTGGCACTATTTTCATTATTAAAAATTGACTTTTTTTTTAAAGCTTTATTTATTTATGCATACAAGACCTGGGGCACAGGCCAGAGATGCGGTAGTTAAGAGGATTCACCAGAGACAGAGTGGGGAACAGAACAGGCAGACTGACTGAAATACACTGCTGAAGGGAGCAGCAGGCGAGTCAGGAGAGATCTGCTACGCCATGTGTGTTGCTCCCTGGCTGACCGGGGATCGAACTCATGCTGCAGAGGCTGCGCACTGCTTCATAGTGCGGTGCTCAATCCCTTGCCGCCACCAGGGAAACCCCTAAAAATTGACTTTTAAATCACATAAGCTTGTGGAGCTTAAACTAAGGCCAAGCTTCTATGACTCTGAAAGGGAAGGTATCCACAGAACAAAGGTCACTCCTTCAGCAGGATGAATGAGATAACAGGTGTCTGTGACACTGGGAGAATGGAGGGCCTGGGAGTTTTAAATTACTAGAAAACAAGTTAAAACAGTTGCCTTTATGTTCTCTTACTTTTAACAGTCACATTTACATAAAAAAGACATTACCTCAGAGTTAGCCTGTGAAGCCTTCTGGAACCTTGAGGTGTCCTGTTTGATTCAGACCTCCCTCCTCAAGAGAGTGTAATTCCCTGATTGCCTGGGTAGAAATAGAATGACCTCATTTCCAAAAAGCTCCAAGTGACCAGCGACCATATTAGTGTAATTTTTATGCATAGTGCGATGTACTTAAAATTCACTTTGAGGTTAACATTAATAAATTTGATGACAAGTTTAGATACAAACACTCCCTTTATTTATTCGCTTCATGACCATTTAGTGAGCAACTTTATGGAGCAAAATGATACAGTACCTGCTTTTGAAAGTAATGATGGTCTTCATTTGAGTGTTTACCATGTGCCAAGGCATTTTTAAAAATGGTTCACTTACCTTTCCTCATTAAATTTTCACAAATCTATGAGACAGGTACTGTTATGGTCCCCGTTTTGCAGATAACAAAACTGAGGCACAACTTGTATAATGTCACAGATATAAGACATTGCAGAGTGTGAATTTGAATTCGGGCAATCTTGCTCCAGGGCCCTACATCCTACCCACTATATTTGATTGCCATGATCTCAAGTACCTTGAGTTTATGAAGAGAAAACAGACATGTGTACCACGAGTAAAGGAAGTATAGGATATCAGACAGTATTTAAGAGATATATTGACTCAAGTTACCTGTCACCATGACATACCCTTATTTGTATAAGACTCAAAAGTGTGTGTGGAAAAGAACTTTTTAGACAAACGCCCTTATTTGTACAAGGCTCAAAAGTGTGTATGGAAAAGAACTCAAGCCTAATCCAATAGGTAGAAACATATGCAGCCATAAAATTTAGTGAAACAGAGACGGTATCTCAGAGGCAGAGTTAGTTAGATTGACTAAGGGCCATTTTCTGAATCTAGCATTAATTCACCAAGACTAGATAGAAGACTGTGTGGGGAAAGACAAGGCAAAGGGGAGCTTGTTGATAAGCAGTCATGTCTCAAGAGGCCATGCATATTATACCAAGAAGTTAGGGTTTTATCTTGAGGGATTTGCACTTTAGAGAGATCACAGTGGTAGCAGGATAGAGAAGCAATTGGAGGACAAGATAGTTGAGAGATGATTGCGGCCATGCTGATTAGAGGCGATGGGGAAGTGGAAGCAGAAATGAATGAATGAATTCCAGTGATATTTAAGATGTATAGTCATCAAACTTGATTGGAAATGGGGTTTAGGTGAGGATGAAGTTGAAAAGGACACCACATTTCTGGCCTAGGTTACTGGTTGAATAGTAGATTCATTCCATGGTCCAGGAAACTCAGCAGGAAGAGCAGGATGGGAGGGAAAAGTAGGAGAGTCTGAAGCAGCTGAGTTTGAAGAGTCTGAAGTCCCAAAACATTCAGGAAATAGATCAATACATATTTAGGTATAAAACTCAGAGGGGAGACATAGTCCAGAATTCTACGTGAGTCTCAGGTAACCAAAACCATGGCAGTATCTGGGGATGCCCAGGGAAAGTGTATAGATTGAGAAATGAAGACAGAACCCAAGGGAAGAAAATAGTCAGTAGAAAAGATGCTTAAACAGAAGAGAATACAATCAGAGAGAGAGACAGAAAATCCAGCTCGGGCCTCCTTGGTGGTGCAAGGGGTTAAGCACAGCACTATGAAGCTATCTGAAGCCTCTGCAGTACAAGTTTGATCCCCAGTCAGGGAGCAACACACATGGCACAGCAGACCTCTCCTGTCTCTCCCACTGCTCCCCTCAGATACATATTTCAGTATATCCTCCTGTTCTGCTCCCCGCTCTGTCTCTGATGAATCTTCTCAGCCCCCACACCTCTGACCTGTACCCCAGTTCTTGTATGCATAAATAAATAAATCTTTGGAAAAAAAAAAAGAAAATCCAGCTCAATTATGAGAGCAGTTCAAGAGACAGTGAACACTAGTGTCAAACTCTATTGAAGAAATAAATGGAGTGAGCAGTGTCCCTAGGCGTTTACAGTTAGGAGGTCATTGCTGTCCTTGTGATGCAGATTGAGAGAAGTGTTGATGGCAAAAACAGATGTGGTGGGTGAGGAGTGAGTGGGAGACAAGGAAGTAGTGACACCAAGTATGACAATTCCTTAAGACTCATGGCTGAGAAAGGCAAGAGAGAGAGGGTGGGGGACAGGGGAGGATTTTTGTTCATTTTGTTTTTATACATTAAACAGCGACTTGAGCAGTTTAAATTATTGATGAAAGGATTTAGTAAGACAGGGAAAGGTAGACAATGAAGAGAGGGAGAAATCAACAGAGAAAATTCTTGAGAAAGCAGAAGAGTTGGGTTCCTAAAGAGAAGCAGGGGTGCTGCTGTGGAGAGGAGCAGGAGGAGCACTTCTCTGTAACCAGAGAGAAGGAGGATGGGAGCTATCTGGTGCGAGGCCAGACTTTAAGACTGGCGGTGGGAAGTCAAGGAGGTTATCATTGGTGGCTTGTACTTTTTTTTATCAGTGGGTATTGAGTCATTTGCTGAGAGTGAAGGGGAAGTCATGTGTGCGTGGGAGGGCTGGGTGAAGATTTGTGGAGAATGGAGAACATGTGATAGAGCTGCTTTGGAGAATGGAAGGGAACATGTTACAAAGGTTCCAGCTGGAGCTGGAGTATCCAGAGTGGGGGAGAGCCACCCACACAGTGGCGTACACGCTTAGCTAAATTCCTTCTTTCATCCAAGAACTGAGAATTTGCCTGGGAAAGTATTTTATCTGACTCCACAAATAAGTTTGAAATGTATATGCCACCTACCTGACTGGAAATAAAATAAATATTTTGTAAAATCAATATTCATCAATGATTCTTTTTAAGGGTCATGTTTATAGTGAATATAGACTCCCCAGAACTCATCTTTTTACTAGGTTTTAATATCATGACATTGGACTAACTGGTATAAGCAGGTAGTATTGCCTACAGGTTAAAAACAGGGGCCGTCGAGTCATTGAAACTTGGGGTTCAGTCCTAATTAGGCTAAATACCAGTCATGTGACCCCAATCAAGACATCCTCTTTTCTGTAAAAATGGGAATAATGAAAATACTTATACCATAGGGTTGTGAAAGGAATGTCTTTGGTGGGATAATATTTTTTATGTTATCTTTTTTTTTAAAGATTTATTTATTTATTTATTTATTTATTTATTTATTTATTTACACAGGCACTGGGTACAGTCAGAAGCGCGGGAGGGTGAAAGAATTCACCAGAGCCAGAGCAGGGAACAGAACAGGCAGAAGGACCGAGGTACACACTGCTGGGGGGAGCGGGCAGCTTCGCAACCCAGCGCTCAACCGCTGCGCCACCTGGGAGGCCCTTTTATGTTACCTTTTAAATTACTAATGAATTTCCTTCCTGGAACTATTCCTTGTGGTCTATTCCTTGTAATAAAATTGGGATCAGTGAAAGAAAAAGGTGTATCCCCAATTTAGAAACCCCCTAAATCTATTAAAATCATGCCAGGTAATACATTGAAAGTTAATAATCCCTAAGGAGTAGAAAAGAGTCTATCCTTCCTGGAGAAATAGAAAAGAAAATGAAAGAGGTGTGTGTGTGGGGGGGGGGGGGTGAGAGTGGTTCTGTATCAGAACCAAACCCATAGGAATGAGGGATAACTGAGCAATGAGAACATTGTACTAGTGATCTATTGCTCTGTAAAAATTTACTCCAAAGCTTAGCAGTTAAAGGAAATAGATAATTATTAGTTCATAGATTTCAAAGGTCAGAAATCTGGCTGATTTTTGGCTCAGGAACTCTCATGAGATTGTAATGATGCTTGGGCTGCTATCCCATGAAGACTTGGTTGGACCTGGAGAAGCTGTTTCCAAACCCACTTACATACGGTTTGTTAGCAAGACACCCTTTTTCTCCCCATGGCTGCCTTTCCATAGGGATGTTCAAGACATGGCAGCTAGGGTCCCAGTCAATGATCTGAAAGAGAGAAGAGAAGAGAAGAAAGATCAGGACAGAAGCCATGGTGCCCTTTATTACCTTCTCTAGGACATGTCAGGCCATCACTTCTGCCATATTATATAGATCAACCTCCTCAATCACCATGTGGGAGGATAACATAACTATTAGGAGGTTATTTGGGGGTTATTCTGAGATGGGGGGTTATTTCAGAGATGGCCAACAGAGACTCTATGAGGCGTTCTGTGGGAGGGACCAGGCAGAAGTGGGAGCAGACCATCTGACTTCCCTGGGATTTTGTGCAGCCTCTGTGACTGCCAGTTCAACTACCCATTGACATCATTTGAGGACTACTTTGCCTCAGCAGACTTTCCCTCTTCACACAGGCCTTCCAGAAGGAGTGTTGATCACTACACTGAGACTTTGCGGGCCATGCTCATCCAGGGTCCATGCTCCCCATCTTGTCTGGAGCTCAGAAAAGGAGCCCTGGATTTATCCATGGCAAAGGGGAGTTGGGAAACTCCTTCCCTATCTGGAATAGTAATGAAACACACTCCCACTTCATAATAATAGCTCATTTTTATGAGGTGTTTATTTATTAGAAACTAAGAAGTAGACTAAACTTTCAGATGAGGAAATTCAGGCTCAGAAAAGCTAAGAAACTTGGGAGAGGTATTGACTAATAGGTGGTAAAACCAAGATTTGAACCCTCTCAACGTATGTTAAATCCATGATCTCAAGTTCTTTTTTTTTGAAGATTTATTTATTTATACATATAAGAACTGGGGTACAGGGCCTCCGTGGTGGCGCAGGTGGTTGAGTGCCGTTCTGTGAAGCTGTCCGCAGCCTCCTCAGTGTGGGTTCGATCCCGGCTGGCCAGCAAGAATCCCACATGGCGAGGCAGACCTCTCCTGTCTCGCCCATTGCTCCCCTCAGCAGTGTATTTCGTCAGTCTGCCTGTTCCATTCCCTGCTCTGTCCCTGGTGAATCCTCTCACCCTCCCACGCATCTGACCTATACCTTGGTTCTTGTATAAATAAATAAATCTAAAATAAAAAAAAACTGGGGTTCAGGCCAGAGGTGCTGGGGGTGAGAGGATCCACCAGAGGCAGAGTGGGGAACAGAACAGGCAGACTGACTGAAATACACTGCTGAAGGGAGCAGCGGGGAAGTCAGGAGAGGTCTGTTGAACCATGTGGTAACTCCCTGGCCAGCCGGGGATGGAGCTTGTGCTGCAGAGGCTGGGGACAGCTTCACAGTGTTGTGCTTAACCTCTTGTGCCACCCAGGAGGTCCTGATCTCAAGTTCCATTGTACATTAGCGCAAAGAGCTACCAGTTCTTGTCTTACCTGCCCTCTGACCTATATTGTTGCATCCTTATGAAGGGAGTACGGATTCTGTGGGCTTTGAATTTAGACTTCACACAATATCTGAGTTGTGTGATTCTGTGTTACGAAGCTACTGTATTTTCCTTGGTAAATGTTGTTTTTCCCTTGGAATGTTGGGAGGATTAAATAAGATATGTAAAGCACTTAGCACAGTACTTATCACAGAGTGGGCTACCCAAAGTTAAATGCCATTCTCCTTTCCTCTCCCAATAGAATTTAGTTGCTCTAGCCATTGCAATCCTAAACCATTTAGATTATGCCAGATTATGGCATCTGAAGCTTAAGAGATACTTAAATGCATAGGAATGCCTAGTGATGTCTCTATTTGTTTTCTATTTTGTTCATTCAAGTCTAATTTCCCCCCAATAAAGTCCTACAGGAGGCTATTTCATATTCATATTTGTATTTTTGTCCCCTGCAGTGCCTAGCAAAGTGACTGGCACAAATAGTACTTCTTGTGTCTCTCCTGACCTAAATTGAAATCAGAGTATTTGGAAAGAGTTTAAAGTAAAACAATATAGAAAATGCTTGCAGTGAAAGATGAATTGAATGGATTTGGAAGAGAGGAAATTCATATTTCCAGGAAACAAATCATGTGCATTGTATAGATTTTCATATTACATATCATTCAATACCTTCCATGCACATTTTCAAATTCAATTAAATAACATTTCAAATCTTTGAAAAGATAATGGTAGCAGAAATAGACAGAGATTCATCTTTATGAAAATATTTAATATTTTATTTCATGAGCTTAAATGATATGAACACCTTGTACTGGAGAAATTATATCATTAATCATATTAATGATTTAACTGGTTCCTAGAGTAAGTGCTCCAGTTTTATTGTTGCTTAAACAGAGAATTCTTAGAGAGAAAAAGAATGTGCTTTAGAGGAAGCCAATTTATAAGGACCCTTGATAATAGTTTTTGATTAATTCCTGATAATATGAAAGAGACAAGGAGCCCAAGGCATTTTACTTCCTTTCTCCTATTGTCTAGTCACACCTGCATGTCAGCCTTAGATCAGCCCCACTTTCTGATTCCTCCATGCCCACATCTGTCCATTGTCAGCCTGGGTTTGCTGCCTCCTATTTGGGTGTGCATTGCTGTGGTTCTTGTGAACCTGCTCACTGATACTGTCCTTCAGTCAGTAGTGCATGTCTATCAAACAAATACTTGGTCATGCATAGCTCTTGCAAGCCCTGGGGAGGAGACAGGAGTTTCTTTTCCAGCAGTTTCTTTGAGCCTCTTCCAGTATCGTATAAATGCACTGACTACTTTAAGGGACTGAGTCAGGATGACAAGAACAGAATCACCTTTCACTTCCTTCAGGTTGTGCAGCTGAGCTGCATCCACTGTTTTTACTTCCCTACTTCCCTCTTAGTGATTATTTTCTACTGCAGGGTCCCACTGTCCACCTCTGCAATCTAGCTTCTGTTGTGGGAGGTAGGGGATGAGATGGGGCTCAGAGAGTGGGTGAGATCTGTCAATACACATCACTTGGTAATAGTTTTTTTTATAAGTGTAAAGTTTATTGGTTTGTTTTTAGGCAGAGTCAAAATGTTCCCATATCAAAACAGCCACTTCAAGGCAGCCACATCAAGATGTTCCTGGCATCAAAATGACTGTGTCAAAGCTGTGTGTCAGCAAATTGACGATAACAAAACAGCCTGTATCAAAATGTCTGTATCCTCCATTGGCACAGGACTTGCCATCAAAGGAAGTCTTTCTAGAATGTCAGTGCTGTTTATAGTAAGATAAGATGAAAAGTTATGTTTCTTTCCATTGATGCTTCCACTTTCAGCTGGGGGCTGGACTTAACCACAAAGGAACTGGATGGCAAAGACGTACCACTCTTTACTCCTAGCAAGCTATGGCTTCTGCAAAAAGAATTAAGCACAGATTAGCAAAGATGATCCTGATTTTACCATGGAAATTGTGAAACTCCTGTGCTAATTTTGTAACCATGCCTTTACACTTTGTTCTCATCACAAAGCTCTTTTGGACCTATGTACTAGGAATCAGCCAACAAATTTATGCCAACGTGAAGGCAGCCTGGAGTTGCCTGTTCACCGCCTGCCACTTTGTATTCAACCACAAGCTTGGAAGAACCATAACACATGCAAATGTCCTGAACTGCTACCTTAGACATCTAACTAGGTTAATGCTTGAATCCTTTCCTGACCTATATCTTCAGACTAAGGAAGGTTACAGATTCGGCAGAGTCTTGGAATGGGCTACCTACAGTAGACATGATTCCATGCCTGCCTTATGTTCCACCTCTTCCTCAACTTTCAAGGTGCCAGACTCTCTTGGCTTTGTTCTGCCTCACCGGCTTCTGCTTCTCAGTCCTTTCCTCTCTCCTATTTCTCTATCTGACCTCCAAATACTACAGTGCCTCAACTCTCAGTTGCAGGTCCTCTAAGAATAGCTCTCTAGGAGAGCTCATTCAATTTTGTGACTTTAAATAACATCTGTGTGCTGATTATTCCAAATATATGTTTCCAGCCTGACCTTTCCCAGAACTCCAGATTTGTATATTCAATATTTTCAATTTAAATATCCAAAAAGTATCTCAAATGTATAGGCCCAAAATGAAATGTTAGATTTCCTGACTTAAGCCTGTTATTCATCTAGTCTTCTCCATTTTAGTGTCAAAATGAACTGTATAGCTGCCAAGGCAGAAACGTAGAAGTTATCCCTGATTCATATATAAATAGATGGATGGATGGAGGGATAGATAGATAGACAGATAAATATGGATATGGAAAGAGAGATAGATAGATATAGACCCCCTACCAGCAAATACTACTATAAATCTACCTCCAAAACATATCTGGACTCATGTCCTTCTTTTTCTCTTTAGTGCCACAGCCCTAGTATAAAGTTACCAACATCTCTTACCAAGACCACTGCATTCACATCTTCACTGGCCTCTCCTTCTACTTTATTTTATTTTATTTTTTGCATGACTGTATTCATCACATACACTTAGGTCTCAGAGAACAGGTCAAGGGCAAAGAGGACTTCCTAAACTGCCCAATCAGGATAACCTCTGTCTTTTCCCCCTTGTTTTCAACCAGCTTACCATGTTGATTTTCTTCATAGAGCTTCCCACAGTATACAAATATTTCCTTCTTGTTACCTGTGTTCCCTACTAGAACATAAGCTCCAAGAGTGGATAGATGTACAATTCTTTTCTTCTCCACTCAGTCCCCAAGACTTATCACAGTGCCTGCCTGACTCATTAAAGTAGATGCTTGACAAATATTTGCTCTTGAGAATGAATTCAAGTCTTTCCTAAAGAGAAAATTCTTTTGGTAGTCTAGAAGTTTAGAAGACGTGGGTATCTGCTGTTATTTAGAAATATCTCATTCAGACGGGCTGTAAACATGTCTCAAATATAAGGAATGTTTACTTGCAGTCATTAATCAAGACAATTTTAAGTGTTAGTTCAGACATACTTCTGTAAAGACTACTCCTTTGTTTGTCCCAAACTGAGCACCAGCATGGTGAACAAATGTATTGGTTCAGGTTCCAATATTAGCAATAACTAAAGATGTTATTTTGCAGATGATTTTGTAAAATATTTACCTGAAAGGAAATAATCACATGGATTAAAATAAACAATATTGAAGGACCTCCCTGGAGGTGCAAGGGGTTAAACGTCAGCTCTATGAAGCTATCAGTAGCCACTGCAGCACGAGTTCAATCCCCAGCCAGGGAGCTACCCGCATGGCATAGCAGACCTCTCCTGTCTCACCTGCTGCCCCCCTCAGCAGTGTATTTCAGTCAATCTGCCTGCTCTGTTCCCCACTATATCTCTGGTGAATCCTCTTCCCCCCCACCCCCCCCCCCGTGCCTCTGGCTTACATCCCAGTTCTTATATGCATAAATAAACAAATCTTTAAAAAAATAAAATAAACAATATTGAATTTTTATTTACCTGACACATAAACATATATACACTAAAAGTTTTATATGCAAATTGACTTAGGAGTTCTTTTTAAGTAAAGAATTGTCTTTGCTTAGAAAAGTATCTTGAGGGCCTCCCTGGTGGCGCAGTGGGTTGAGCGCAGAGCTATGAAACTGTCCACAGTCTCTGCAGCGCGGGTTCTATCCCAGTCTGCCAGGGAGATTCCCACATGTCACAGCAGACCTCTCCTATCTTGTCCGCTGCTCCCCTCAGCAGTGGATTTCAATGGAACCGCCTGTTCTGCTCCCCACTCTGCCTCTGGTGAATCCTCTCACGCTCCGCACCTCTGCCCTGTACCCCAGTTCTTTCATGCATAAATACATAAAGATAAATAAATTTTAAACAAAAAAAGAAAGAAAAGTATCTTGAGATGCCTTGGGAGTAGAAGTACAGTCTCTATATGGAAAGAAACAACAAAAAGGATCACAAAATCATTCTGCATGAGAAATTGGGAACTATGGAAAGACTAGAGAAGAAGTACATGAAGAGAAAGAGTGCGAGAGAATGTTGAACAAAAAGACAGAAGCTTAGTTGGTGAAAAAAGAATGAGGAAATACAATTTTCAGATTGAGACCGGCTGATGAAGGGGACTTCACATTGGCCATGCAGCTCCCCTATATGGCAATCATTATCCTCCATCTCCAGGAAGAGTCTGCCATACACAGCTGCCTCTCGTGAATTTAGGGTGGGAAATCTAGGAGGAGGGGCCAGTAACCCCCCTTGGGTAAGTGCCAAATGAAGATAAAGGAACAGCTGCAAGATACAGAGTAAAGAATGGGAATTCAACGGAAGCCAGAAATCAAACCTTGAGGTTACCAACAAAATGGGGAGGCCAGAAAAGCTGCAGTGAGTTTGAGGAGAGCACTGGATTTCCCATAAGATATGGGACACCTGACTTCACGAATAATCCAGGAGCTGCTGTGATCTTACTGGTAAATATTAATCACGCCTCACCATTTTAGTGGAACCCCAGTCAGAGATGATAGGTAATATGTGTTCTAATCAGGAGCCTCTCTTTTTGAATTTCTATCCTGCTTTATTTGTTTTTATTTTCCTCTGTGATCCCATAGATGATACTGACAGGTCACTGGTTTGTTTTTTGGTTTTTGTTTTTTTTTTTTTTTTTTTTTTTTTAATTCTTAGTGTTGATTAGCCAGAGCAAAAAAAATAAAATTAAATTCATGAAGTCGGGGCCTCCCTGGTGGGGCCGCAGGTTGAGCGCCACGCTGTGAAGCTGTCCACAGCCTTTGCAGCACAGGTTCGATTCCTGGCTGGCCAGGGAGATACGCACATGGCAGGGCAGACCTCTTCTGCCTCTCTCACTGCTCCCCTGACCAATGTCTTTGGTCTGTCTGACTGTTCTGCTCCCTTCTCTGTCCTTGGTGAATTCTCTCACCCTCCCGTGCCTCTGGTCTGTACCCCAGTTCTTGTATAAATAAATAAATCTTTAAAAAAATAAATTCATGAAGTCTATGTAGTGGGAGAAGTCTAGCGAAAACCAAATTTTAAGCAATAATATCAATAGAAAACCAGAAGTTCCTGCATAGAGCACATTCAATTTGACTAAATCATTTATTCATCTTACTCAACAAATATTTATGTGCCAGATACTCTGCTAGGTTCTTGAGCTCTAAATATGAATAAAACCCAATTGCTTCTCTTGATGAGTTCAAAGCCCAATGGAGATAAAAAAACAAATAATTATACTAAGATATGGGACTATGGGAAGTGAAAAATATAGTGTTAATCATGGCATTTATGAGATCATTGCAGAGAGGCACTTAGTGAAGCTTGCGGGAGGAGTCAGGGTTAGGAATAGCTTTTTGAATAAGCTGACAGATGAACTGGATCATAAAGGATCCAAAGAGGTTTTTACCCTTACAGCTAGCCCTGCACCCTTCTTTTCTGGGTTCCCTGAGTATCTCCTCAGAATGCAGTTACAAAAAGCAGATTTGAGATGGCCAGTGTAGGGGAAGATGTCCCTCCAGTTTGAAGAGATGTCACATAACAGTGAGTATGACTATCAGGAGGCAAAAAACAAATGTACAGATGTGACACTCATAATCTTGGATTTTCATTGTCTGTGAGTCAAAAACTTTTCTCTGCCATCAACTAGCAAGTTATTCCATGTCTCTGGTTTCAGTTTTCTCATCTATAAATGTCCAATCTGCATTTATAGAATCTTCCTATAAAGCAGAGAGGGAGGGAGGGAGGGAGGGAGGGAGGGAGAGAGAGAGAGAGAGAGAGAGAGAGAGAGAGAGAGAGAGAGAGAGAGAGAGAGAGAGAAAGGACTGAGGAACAGATAGGGCCATAGGGAGAAACCAATGAAGAACTGTGGGCCTCCCCGGTGGTGCAGCGGTTGAGCGCTGGGTTGCGAAGCTGCCGCAGCCTCTGCCTCACCAGTCCAATCCCTGGCCATCGGGCGAGGGTCCCACATGGCGCGCAGACCTCTCCTGCCACCCACTGCTCCCCTCAGCAGTGTATTTCATCACTCTGCCTGCTCTGCTCTCCCCTCTGGCTCTGGTGAATTCTCTCACCTTCCCGCACTTGTGACTGTACCCAGCGCTTGTATAAATAAATAAATAAATCTTCAAAAAAAAAAAAATCAAGAACTCACTACAAACTCCATCTTCTTGGGGAAGGTAAGCCTCTTATGATCCCAACAGGTAGAGGGGAACTGTCTCCTTCAACGTACATCATATTGTACTTCATGGTGGAGCTCCAGAAGGAAAGGCTGGGGAAGGTGACATAGCCACAGTGGACAGAGATTTCTCCATTTCAGGCAGGCTCTAGAGAAGACTCTCAAACTTCCTTCATTGGCTGCCCTCATGTTCAATGCCCTTCTCTGCATAGATGCTCCTCATATCTCCCTGCGTCTCCATAGGCTAGGCCTGTCCAAGTCTGAGGAACCCCAGGTTCATAGCCCTAAAGAATTATGAATTTGAACAATGGGGGCTGACATGCGTGGCCAGACCAAAAAGGGTGTAACTGTTGAGTTGGAAAAGACTAAGTCTAAATGAGGAAGAGACAAAGTCTTGAACTTGAGGACAGTGTGAACACAGTCATAGTCACATCAGAATGAGTTGGCTACAGCTCAAAGATCTATGTGCAGGGCTAATCAAATAAAGGTTTGAGTGAGGGAACAAAAGGAAGTAAAAAGTGAGTCAGATAGAGATGAGGAAGGAATTTAGTTTTGGGTTAAGGGAAGGAATGGTGAATGACAGTGGAGATGGCTTACTAGCAGGGACAGCATAGGTAAAAAGCATGGGCATTTAAAAAAACAACTGACTGTGTTTGTAGTTTGCTCGTAGTTTGTGTTGCTGGTGATAAGATGTAAATGAAGCCACAGGAAAGGTTAAGGCAAGATAATGGTGGGTTCTTAATGGCATGTTCTACCACGGAGACCACTACATGATTGTCAGGTAGAAAAGTAACATGGCAACAGCAGGGATTTTTAAAAAATATTTTTATTAATTTTTAAATTTTCTTACATTGTTGTTCATTTTTGTACAGTATTTGATTTCTCCCCTCAGGTGTAGTGCCCGTAAATCTCCCACCACCACGTCACCTGGGAACAATCACCATGGTACCTTGTGCTCTTCCCATCCCTGTTTTGATACCTTTTCCTCCCCCGCCCGCCCCCCCCCCACTTTAAGCCTCAGATTTATAGTTGCCTACGAGTTGTGTCTTTATTTTTTTTTGACTCTTTAAATTACTTCAGTGACTATAAAGAGAACAATTAGAAACGGATTGTTGTGGCACCTATGGTTGCACCTATATTTGAGATAGACAAAAACAAAGGATGTATGTTAGCACATTGTTGTTCTAGTCTAGCCTAGTAAAAGCAGAAGAGACCTCCTATCCGAGTCATGGAGAGTAAATATGAAGAAGTGGACACAGGTCAAGTATTGTCTAGGAAGACAAGTTGTGAGGGCATGATAATTGGTTGGGCTTGAGAAATAAAGGAGAGAGATTATCAAAGAATTCTCTCTTGGATGACAAATATGGATAATGGGGTCATGAACTAAGATTGTATCTACAGGAGGAGAAACTAGTTTAATGTAGAAAATAAAGAGTTCCATTTTAAATCTATGCCTTCCTAGGTGCTTTTTGGCACAGTCAGAATGAGCTAGAATGAGCTAGAACTGAATGGAGAGATCTGAGATGAAGGTTCAACCTTGGCATTCAAGTCTGCACAGGTGGTAGTTGAAACATTTTAAGCACATCAGATCACTTAGGGAACATATGCAGAGTAAGATGAGTGATGATCAAGGAAACTTCCAGGAAAAAAATAGAGGAGAAATGTTCAGAGATGTATGAGAGAATAAGCAGAATGTGGTCATCGATATAAAGAGTAAATTTTAAGAAGAAAGTGATGGATGGTGGGCCACCCCAGTGGTGCAGCGGGTTGAGCGCAGCGCTGTGAAGCTGTCCGCAGCCTCTGCAGTGCGGGTTGGATCCCCACTGGCCTCGGAGCAACCCACATGGCGAGCAGGCCTCTCCTGTCTCACCCACTGCTCCCCTTAGCAGTGTATTTCGGTCCTGCCTGTTTTGCTCCCTACTCTGTCTCTGGTGAATCCTCTTACCCTCCCACACCTCTGGCCTGTACCCCAGTTCTTGTATAAAAATAAATAAATCTTTAAAAAAAAAAAGTGATGGATTGTGTTATGCAGAACAGAGACATTACAATACAGGGGTCAAGGAAAATACTTTAAATTTATCCACTTTATATATTATCCTGACAGTTGATGTCACAGAGTGGAAATGGGAGTTGAAGAGCAAGTAGGGAGGCAGCTCCATTGAATATCCCAGAAGGATATTCAAACTAGACAAGGGCATGACCAGAAAGGAAAATTATTGGCTAGTCTCACATATAACTGTAGATACATAAAAACTAAATAACATTTATAATTCATTGAAAACACAGTATAGTCAAGGAAGATTTAATCCCAGAAATGGAATGATACTTTATTTTTTTTAAATCTATTAAAGTAATTCACTGTCTAATCCAATTTAGGTGGAAAAGTAAATGATCACATCAATACATACACCAAGAGACAGTGGATAAAATTTAGCATTCACTCCATGGTTTTGAAATATCCTTCTTAGAAAACTAGACATTAAAAATGTCAAAAGCGTGTAGCAAATATCATACTTAATGGTGAAATAATGGAAACATTCCTATAAAGTCAGGAATAAAATTTTGCTATTATATTTATTCCACACTGTCTGGGGATCCTAGCCAAGGTAGGAAGACAAGGCAAAAATAGGGATTGGAAAGGAAGTGACAAAATAATTGCTATATGAAAATAATATGATTATTACACAGAACATTCAAGACAAACTTTTGACATGTAATCAATAGTTATAAGAGAATTTAAGGTTGATGGGCACAAAAATCAATGTTCAAAAAGCAATCGTTTTTCTATACATCAATAATTAGAAAAAATAATAGTTACACTTTAATAGTCACAACAAAATCTAGAATGTACTCAGAAATAAATCTCACAAAAAATGTCTAAGAAAGCGCCTCCCCTGGTGGTGCAGTGGTTGAGCGCTGGGCTGCGAAGCTGCCCACAGCCTCTGCAGCGCCGGTTTGATCACCAGCTGCCACCAGCAAGGGTCCCACACGGTGCGCAGACCTCTCCTGCCGTGCCCACTGCTCCCTTCAGCAGTGTGTTTCGTCAGTCTGCCTGTTCTGCTCCCCACTCTGGCTCTGGTGAATTCTCTCACCCTCCCATGTTTCTGACTGTACCCAGTGCTTGTATAAATAAATAAATAAATAAATAAATAAACGAACGAATAAATAAATAAATAAATCTTTTTAAAAAAGTCTAAGAAAGACCCTTTTGTATAAAATCACAAAACATTATTGACAGATATAACAAGGAGAAATATACCATAGTCTTATCAATATTATAAAGAATTCATTCTCCTTAATGTCTATACTTAATATATTACAGGCAGGCTCCCAACAGAGTGCTTTGTGGAATTTGACCAGATGATTCTAAAATGCACAGGGAAATGTTCAGGGCCAAAAACAGGCAAGACAATTTTGAAAAAGAAAAATAAGGGGAGAAATTAACATACTGTGGTACTAAGAACCCCTTCATTATCACCTCTTTTCCCTATCACTACAACCCCCTGATCATCCTTTCCATTCTTAATATTTCTTTTTGGACATGCACTTTAATATTACTGCCTGAGATTGAGGAGTTTCATCAAGGTTAGGATGAACCCTGAAAATTCCTCTGGTTGAGGCTGTTCATTCTCTCATACTTTTTGTTATGTTGTGTTGCAGTAATGGGATTTGGTGTGCAGAGGCTGACATTTCACTGACACACCCCATTGCTACTTCCAGATCACCTCTCTCTTTTTTTTAAAGATTTATTTATTTATGCAAACAAGTACTGGGGTACAGACCAGAGGTGTGTGGAGTGTGTGTGAAAGGATTCACCAGAGACAGAGTGAGGAGCAGAACAGGCAGACTGACTGAAATGCACTGCCAAGGGGAGAGGCAGGCGAGACAGGAGAGGTCTGCTGAGCCATGTGGGTAGCTCCCTGGCTGGCCAGGGATCGAACCTGTGCTGCAGAGGCTGTGGTTAACTTCATAGTGCTGTGCTTAACCTCTTGCGCCACCAGGGAGGACCCTCAAGCATATTTAGGTGACAACTTACTATGCATGTATTCCAGATTGTTTATATCTTTGCGCACAAGATTTGTAAATAAGTTCCAGTTATTATAAATGATATGTTGATACCTTTATGACACCAAAGGCAAAATGAAAATAAGCCAGTGTAGCCTCTTGATGTTGACTGATTATGATAATATTGCTCTCAGGGTAATATGAGGACAATAGTATCGTTTGAAAAGTCTGTCTTTGGGTATCCCTGGTGGTGTAAGGGGTTAAGGTGCAGCATTATGAAGCTATCCACCAGGGAACTGACCTTCATGGGGCAGCACACTTTCCTGCTTTGCCTGTGGCACCCCTCATCAGTGCATTTCAGTAGATCCACCTATTCTGTTTCCCATTCTATCTCTGGTGAATCCTCTCATCCCCCCACACCTCTGGCCTGTACCCCAGTTCTTGTATGCATAAATAACTCTTTAAAAAAAAAGATCTGTCCTTTAAAATCATTTAGCTTTGATTTTTTTTCTTGCATGTTTTGAGGACTCATAAAAACCCCAAGGCTAAGAAAATGATGATTTTATTTGGCTAGGGTGAAGTAAATTGGTGTTTCTACAGTTACTAGAATAAGGCAGAAATTAATTTGCTAAAGATTACCCTCTTCATAGATTGTGTTGGTTAATAGATGGTTGGGACAATGTACCCCAGGCAGAGGTGGAGGACTCAAAAGATCTGGTGTTTAGGTACTGGCAAAAGCAGAACCACATAAAAGCACACACAAAATTTTAAGAGTCTGATATTTGCCATTTCTTTCTTACACTTTGCTAATTTTTAAAAATGACATGGTTGAGGTGGGGCACCTTATTATTTTCAGGGTTTAGAGCCTCTAAAGGTTTTAATTAGACCCTGATGTCAGGGGCCCTTGTGATTCCTTCTGAGTGTTTTTATTCCTTTTGCATTCCTGCAATTGAATGCTGAGGTGAGGTCATTATTTTAGAGGTGCTTTTGCCAGGAAGAAATAACTGGTAGAGAGGTCTGTGTGTCTCTGGTTTGTTTTCCTGCTTTCCCAAACAATATGTCTTTGCTTGGTACAAATAGTGACTTTCTCCTAGGGCACACAAGCCAGGTATCAAACATCATTCACAAACATTATTCACAAGAAGATTCCTAAATCTTTTTTGGGACTAGTGAATGCCTAACATCAAACACCTTCTAATTTCTAATCACTAACAAATATTGCTGTAAGTAGAGTGAGCGCTTCTTAAGTTCTCTACAGCAACCTCAGTTTCCCCATTAGAATATTCACTTTCTTTCTACCTGACCTGCTTCCAAATTTGACTCATGCCACAGTTCTGGTTTTCATCCAACTTCTTTCTACTCAGAATGCAGTGGAATGAATGGCAGCCACCCAACCACTTGAGGCTTGCTGTCCTGTGCTCTTGAACAAAGAAACGGAGAAAATAGAGAAATAGTTTCGTGTAAACACAGACCCTTCTACCAAGTAGGGATTTTTTTTTTTATTCCATTAGATTCTGCTTAAGACTCAGGATGCAGGATGCTCTCTTGATAAGGGACAGACAAGGTTGAAAAGGGGAACATACTGAGCAATGAGGAACAGCTGAGAGCTACAAAGATAGGGTTGTGCTCATGTATAAATAGAAATGTTGCTGCTACCCTGATGAATCAGACCAGATGTTTCTCTGATGTCTCTGTTTGGTCCCTTGGTTTTGTTTTTTTTTTAAAGTATAATTTTGCTAAAATTGTATGTGGGGCCAAGAATGTGGCACAAATGCTTTAAACTTAAATAATATATAAAAGAATAAAATCACTTTACTGAGGAAAACTCTATCACGATGAAAAACATCAATTTTGAGAAGTACAGAAAAGGGCAGGAAGGAAACAATCTGCTGATGAATTGCCATTCGGGAGTTCTGAATTCTAATCCTTCCTCTGTCACTAGTTGTGTGGTATTGGACAAACCATGTCATTTTCCCAGTTCTGAGTATGTTTATTGTTAAAATGAGGAAGGGGCAAGGGAAAGAATGGGAATGCATGTCTAGGTTTATTAAACCAATTTTTTAGTGTCTTTTACAGCTTTAAACCAATCAAACCAAACAGGGGCTTGAATGATAGTGGGGTTTCAGCAAGCAGAGATGGAAGAAAGAACATTCTTGATGAGAGAAATAAGCAGAGACAAGGGCAACAAAGTGTTGGCTGTATTGGGGGAAGAGAGTCATTTGGGGTTGGCTGAGCATGGGCAGTGAGACTGGTAGGACCACATTTGGGAGGCCCTTTTAATCTCCATAGAGCAAGTGTTTTAACTTAGTAGGCAGCAGGGAGTTGTTTTGTGATTTTTTTTTTTTTTTGGCTTGGATGTGACCTAGTCTGAACTGTGCTTTAGAATAATTCACCTACAGCAGAGTGTAGGATGAACTGGAGGCGGAAAGGCCTCAGGGCAAGGAGGACAGCTAAAAATCTAATGCAATAATGCTGGTGAAAGCAAACCAGATCTGAGCTAGGATGGTGTCAGTGGGAATGCAAAACAGGATCTGCATTTATGCAAGCAAGGGTGGAGGAGAAGATTTAAGATCACCCCAAGTTTATAAATCTGTGATAGAAACATCTACTTCAAGTAACATAAAAAAGAAATTCAGAAAGGGAAGGGTGTTTGGGCAGGAGGGAAGGGGACATAGGTTCCTTTCAATGCATTGAGTCTGAAGTACATGAAGTGTACATATCTTTGCTGAGGTGTTGGCCATTTAAACTCCTGACTGGACCTCAGCGCTGTGGGTGGGCTGGAGATGAGCATCTCAAAGTCAACATTATCCAGGTGAGAGTTGGAGTAGGAATAAATAGATGACCTGCAAATTGGAGAATGAGGCAGAAGGAAGACAAGTCTTCCTTGGCAAAGGAAGTGCCAAACAAGTGGCAAATTCTTATGATGAAATGGGCACAGTCAGTGTTATAGAACATCATCAGGACAGTGCTGTACCACTGTGTCCAAGGGGAGGGAATATTGAAAGAGACAATGGCGGAAACTCCATTTAAAAGTTGCATGACAGCTTTGGGGGATTAACTGCTTTGAGGTGGTTTCTAAAGAGCCTAGAAGGAACTGGTTATAAGAAAGTAGCTATAAACCTTTGTGAACAGGGAACCTTTTACAACTGTGAGTGTGTTTGTGTGTGTATTTATGTTTCTGGCAGGGTGAATAGAGGAGAAAATTAGACAAATACATTACCCTCTGGTTATGGCAGCCAAAATTCCAAATCCTTATTTCTCCTTAATGTTGGAAATGTGTAATCAGAATCTTAAGTTCTCCTTTTTTTTTTTTTAAATCTCAGATTGCTTTGTTTTTCAGACTATTATTTGGGGGGACTTAATTGCTTTTTCTTTTTCACTGTTCCCCAGAGTTTAGTTGTTACTCATCCTGGATCCAGGTTAGATTCTTTGGAGTTATGAGTTTGAAGGACAATAAATATGCATATCACCTCTGAGAGCTTAGCATCCAAGCTCTAGAGTGGGGGAGAGGGCAGGCAGGGAAATGAAACTTTAGCCTTATTATAGTTCACACACAAAGGTCTGTTTGCAAACTGCAATGTAAACAAAGACTTCATCACCCGAGGATTTATCTTCACATTAAGATCTGGAATTATACCAGGGAGATATCTTTGGTATAAATCCAAGCAGGGTCAACTGCCTCCCAGCAAAACAAATTGTTTTGTCACTTTTATTTGTTTGTTTTGTTTTTCATCAATGATAGTAATTTACAACCACGAAGAAACATTTACTTTTGGCTCCACAACTGAAAGAAGAACATTACTACCTCTCTCCCCCCAAGTCCTTAAGGGCTATAGATCCATTAAAGAATTTAAAAATTAGTAGACAGGGGTTTTAACATTAGTGATGTTACTCTAGGTAGATTTCTTGAAAGAATTCTTTGCTTTGTTTTTTGTTCATTGGCTAAATAGCAAATTTATAAATAGTGGTTCAATTTAGTTTATTGAATTCCTGTTTAGATTCTGAAAGTATTCTCTTTTAAAGTTATGAACATTAGGTAAATTCCAGCCATACTATTTCTTAGGCAACTAGATACCTACTGAAGCTATTCTGGGGTCAGGATGGCAAGGTAGAATAGGGATAAGGATTTGGAGGGTCTGGATGAAGACAGTAGGATTAGCAGGGGTTGACAACCTCTTTCTTCTGCTTGAAAATGGATGACATCACAAAAAGAGCAAGTTTGCAAAAACAACAATCTGGGAGTGTTACACATACCACTGCTAATGCTGTTTGAAAGTAATTGCTAGGGTAAATAAATTCTTTAATATATTGACTAAAAAAGAGATACTCAAATTTGTACATCTGATATCCATTTTTCATAGATTTATGTTACCAGGACTTCCACAGTAATGCAGACTAAATAAAAATATTCTAGCTCAGTTCATTGCTGAACCTGTCATCTTCTGACTTTAGCACCTTCCCTTATCCACCTAAGCACTCGAAAATATGAGGATTTAGACTTAGGAGTCTGCCTATAGAGTCAGATAGTAAGAAATCATGGTTCTAGATATTAGAAGGGATCACTCCAGTACATCACTGAGTCATACACCAACAAGCTTAATAACAAAAGTTTCTTCAGGTAACAAAGTTCAAGTAACCAATACCAGTGAGATACTGCAAACCTATCTGTACTGGTGTACAGGTAACCTCACTGTTCTTCAGTTTTCTCACCTGTTAAACAGGCTGGATGAGATTATCTCTAAATACTATTATTCTAAATGTTTGGAGAAAATTACAAAGTGTGTTTGTGTAGCTCTTGAGAGAGCCAAGAAACATAGCAGGATATCACAAAAATGTGCCCCTGGAGATCAGTCTTTTTGTGCAAAGTATGGAGAAATGGAGGAAAAACACTAAATAAAACCCTAAGAAGAAAGGAAGGGTGTGAGTGGATAAACTGGGCCAACTGTAAGCTGAAGGATAGAACTGGAATTTCACTGTAGCATGCTTTTTGTTGCAGTATACATAAATGTTGATTTATAATTGTGCACACCTGAAACACAGAATGTTGTAATGCAGTGTTACTTCAGTAAAAAATTATTAGATGTAGTAATAAAGCAAAAAGAAAAAAAAAACAACCAAAAAAACCCCCAAAAAGATGTAAAAAAATAATAGAAGCAACATGTACTTGTGGAATTACTGTTCCATTTTAAGCAGCCATGTTTTCGCCAGCATTGTTGGAGACTTAACCATATGCAAGGCACTGTTGAAGCTGTTACTTTTCAATTAGAAAAATGTCATTATTGCTTGGCTAACAACCTCTTAAACCTAAAACGGGTGAATCCCGTCTTAGTGAGCATAAAAGTTAAACCCAAGGTCAAGGAGGAAGACAGAGTCTGCAAATATAGACTAAAAATAAAACTCAAGTGACATCATGGGCTGGGGGGAGAGACACATTGCGCAAAGATCAAAGAGAAAAAAAGAAAAAGAAAAAAAAAACACCAAAAAACAAACCCATCCCAGAAACATGTTTGGTTAACACTAGGCTTTTGAGCATTTCTGTGCTTGCAAGCCCCGTCCATCCATCCATCCACACCACACTTCTCAGCCAGGCTATTCTAAGCCTAAGAGAAGTCCAGCTTGAGCGCGCTCAGGGCGCAGAGCGTGGATCCCACACGTATCCCACAATCCCAGACCCGCTGCCAATTCTCTCCGGGAAGGAAGGAGGCATTTCCCCTAGGGTGACGGTAAAAGAAAGCAGCTCCTCCAATCTTTTCATCTAGTAAGAAAGAAATGTTGGTTCAAATACATACATATACACACACACATATAAATACATAAAAGGAAAAGGGTGGGAAGAAGGGAAAGGGAAGCGCTTTTCCTTTCTTTTCAAATTTCCCGCACCCCTTTTCCTCCCCGCCTCCCACGCCCTCTGTAGTTCCAGCCGCAGCTCGGGAGCCGGGGAGCTCGCTCCGCACCCCGCTCGGGAGAGGCTATTTGCAAAGCAGGCGGGGCTGGTCAGATGAATAACTCGGCGTGTGATTTCTCCTGCCTTGGGCGGCAGTTCCTCCTCCGCTTCGCTACAGGATTGCACACGCGGCCGGGCTCTCGGCCTTCGATTGCTCCAGCCTATCACCCTGGGATGCCGCCTGCCGCCGCCACCGCCGCGGCTGCCGGGCTTGTGGGATCCGCGGCGGAGCCGGAGCCGGAGCCGCGGCGGGAGCCGTGGCCTGAGAGTTAGGGGGGCGGGCCGGCTCATTCCTGGGGTGGGGGCCGCGCTCAGGCGGGCGAGAACCCGGGGCCACCGGTCGCTCCAGTCAGAAGGAGCGGACCCTCGGAGCGCCTGAGGCGGCGGGAGCCGGTCAGAGGGGGCGGCCCCAGGCGGCGACGCCCCCCGCCCAGCCCTGCCCAGCCGGGTCCCTCCCCAGCCCGAGCCGGGTCCGGCCGCGAGGGACGCCCGCGGGGGCTGAGGCGGGCGGCTGCGAGGGGGCAGGAGGGCGAGTCGCCGCCCCTCCCGGGTCCTTGCACGTCCCCTCCCGGGAGGGACCCGCACCTGAGCCCGGAGCCGCCCCCGGCGGGGCCACGCTGGATCCACCTCCCGGCCTGGGTCCCGCCCGCCGGCTGCAGGTGGGCTGCGGCGCCCCGGCCGCGGGGAGTGGGCGACCGGGGGGGAGGTGAGCGGCGTCCGCTCGCGGGGTGCTGGGATCCGAGCCCCCGCCGCGGCGCCCTCCTCCGCCCTCTCCCGCGGGCAAGGCAAGGCGAGGCGCGGAGCCGCGCCCCCGCCCCGCCGCCCCGCCGCCGGGTCCCTCGGGGGCACCATGGAGCGCTCCCCGTCGTCCGGAGGAGCCGCGGAGGCGCTGTCCTGGCCGGAGATGTTCCCGGGACTGGAGGCCGACTCGCCGCTGCCCCCCGAGGAGCTGGACGCCGTCGTCCCAGTCAGTGGGGCCGTGGCCGGTGGCATGTTGGATCGGATCCTGCTGGAGTCCGTGTGCCAGCAGCAGAGCTGGGTCCGGGTGTACGGTAAGGACCCCAGGCCGTCTGAGAGGCTGGTTTTTCTTACCTTTGCTCAGGCTGAAATTCATGCCCTAGTCGGAGTCCTATTTGCAGTCCCGACCGTTCCTGGGTCCATTTTTCCTACATCCTTTTTTTTTTTTTTTTTTGTTCTGGGATGCATTTCTGATAAGTTTGTCCAGACCAGCACTTGTATAGCAAGATGTGACTCAGTGTAGTCTTTGGACCTTTTCAGTCACCTGTAGTAAGTTGAAGGTGGAGTTGGGCTCTGCAGGCTTGATTCTTAGGTGATTACTTCAAGGAAACTGTCAATCGATCATCAAGAAGGTAGGATGGAACACACCCTGAAATCAAGTCAGTGGGGTTTCATTTCTTTCTTTGGAGTAGGGCAAGGCTAGAAACCAATTTCGAAAAATCCCAGCAGAGGATGAAATAGTAAGAAAGTAAAATGAAAAACCAGAGGTAAGTATTTGGTGGAAACAGACTAAGCTATAATAACCTCTTTCTGAAGCTCACTCTTTAAAGACAACCACTTAGTCCAAGGGATTGTGGATTGTTTCATATTGCACTGTTGTTTCTAGTTCTCTTAGTAAAGTGGGTTGCTACTCAGCAAGTTAAAAGTGATGAATACACTAAAACTTTCCCTTTCTGCGTTCCTAGTAACCACCTCTTTAATTAAAACTGAATGATGAGAATCTATTAGGGTGAGCCTTCTGGCAGCTTTAAAACCATACTGGTTTTGAAAACTCATAGCCCAAGGATTTATAGCCTGACTTTTAGGACTGAGCTGTGGCTTTCCAAAATATTGAAACGTCCAAGATATTATCACTTAGCTCAAATGAATACAAAAGACATTAGCACTGTGGCTGAGTATTAGATGGCAAATTTGAAGCACCTGACATCAAACATAGTGTTAAGACATTTTCCTACAGTCATGTGCATCTAAGCCTGTAGTGATAAGGTACGTTTTGTTATTTTTCTTCATCCTTCAGAACAAGTGATACATTTACCATTCAAGAGTATCAAGACTTAGAAGTTGTCTCTCCTGATAGTTCAGTAGATTTTAGGACTTCACGTACTTAACTATCAGAAAGATCACGGGAACTAGAAGTTAAGAGCTTTGGGGGTTTGTTCAGTTCTGCCACTAAGCGGCTGTGAGATTTGGGGCAGATCAGATCATTCCTCATCTGTAAAATTAGTGGATTGGATTAATCTCTTAATGGCCCCTACAATTCTAAAAATTCAGCAGTTTTTCTTATGATCCGTTCTTAAGTATTTATTTAGACACCACTTTGTAATTTTACTGTGTGTTTATAAGTGTTTCTTGAATTAGAGAAGTGGGAGATGATGCAATGTCATCCAGTTCATTTACAACAGATTAAAAACTTCACTGCCTTGTTTTCCATCCACCTGCTAATCCCACTTAGCTAACAGTTTATAGCAGCGGTTGAAGAGAATTTGAAAATCAGCTTGAGTTAGAGAATATTGTGGTAACAATTTCCCATTCTATCTACTTTTCCATCCTTACACACTTATTAGGCACATTATTTTTTATATGAGATTAGAGATAGGCTATGTTACTTTAAGAATATTTATATATGATAATTCATATTTCAGGGGCCAAAGATATTCTGTCTGGTTTTTCTATACCTAGTGTTAGCTATCATTTTTCCATGTAATCCATATAAATATGTGCTTGTTTTTGTAGTCCCCTCCTAGATATATCCTTACATATGTAATTATATTTACTTTCGCTTACATCCACACCAGTCTGCATTTCAGTGCCAAGTTGTACTGCTTTGTAACTGTTCCCTCCCCCATCCATTACCCAGAAGTTGTTTTTATTTACTGTTTATTACCTCTGCTCTCCTTCCTAGAAGGCAGCCCACTCTGAATACTATCATGTGGTCTTGAGTTTGATGTAAATATTCCAAAACTGTCTGAGTGGCTCTTGACTTTTCTGTGTCCTTGGCTCATTTTTAAGTTCCTTACTGTATGACCAAAAAGCTAAGGAGTAAAAATAAGAGAATGTAGAAAATCAGTTTGGAGCACACTAGTTCATTTTGGGTTTTTTGTTTGTTTTATGTGTTCAAAATACTGTTTTTTTTTTTGGGAAACATCTAGGTTCTATAAAACTTAAAGAGACTTTGATGACTATAGTCTAATGTTTTTTTTTTTAAAGAAATCCAGAAACGGGAAGCTAGACCAGAGTATACAACTGGAGATTGAGAACCTTGGTTTTTATTTAGGCTTTGCCACAGATTTGTTGTCCAACTTTGGCCAAGTAATTTTAAACTCCCTAGGTCTAAGTTCCTTCAAGACATGTGGAATCTGGAGTAATTGGTATCTATGGTCCATTTTAGCTTTTGAGTTGTCTGGTTCCATGGCCTGCCTCATTATTTTACCTACAGTTTGCCCTACCAATTCCAACCTGACTCTTGGGGTCAGGCATTGAGCAAACCCATAATACATTTAAATCATGACTGTCAGGGGTTCTGGGGAGCACTTATCAAAAGGTCAGTGAACCAGGTTTTGAAAGAAGGAATGTGGAGGGCACATGTATATTTGTTTGGAATGTTTTCACAAGATAGGAAGGTAGGATTGGGGATCTTGCTCAGGTCTAGCTCATTCAGCTCAGAGACCTAACTTAAAATAGCCATGTGAATTTTAAAGAGGGTGCAAAATGAGGAAATTTGTTAAGTGCTGCTGGCTCTGGCTATGGTTCACATAGCAATACATGTCTGCTTGAAGTCATAATACAAGCAAACAAAAGCCCCCCCCCCCCAAGAAAAGACTATTATAACAGAAGCTTTTAGAAACATTATTTTTTCAGTTTGCTTCACAAAGTTTGAAGACTGGGCATTGTTTTGAGTTTGCTATTGACTGGTCTGACCCTTTGATTGATACCTCATTTATTCAAAGTTTTGTATATTGCCATGATTGGAAAACTTTTTGGAATGTGTTCAGAGCTTTATAATAGGTGGCTTTATATTTAGAATATAAGCGAATGCATACCTTTGAGATATAGATAAGTGAATATATGCTGTCTTGTCTTTCATTTTATTTTAGTTGTAAAATCGTTCCCTTTTTTTTTTTTAGTATTATAATAAGTTGTGCCCAAGCTCTGTTAAGACTATAAAGTTTTTGACAACAGAGAGTCTGACTTGTTTATCTTTGTAGTCCTATCTTGCCACCCCCTTCATTGTCACAGTGTTTAGCAGATTGATACCTGTTGGTAGTAAGTCCATGTCTGTTGAATATAGATCCATCCATGCTTTGACCATCCAGCTCTCAACCTGACTGATTGTATGAGTGGTAGACTAGCTTAAACAAAGGCATGCCACAAACAGCTAAATATGGATGCAGAATCCAAGAGCATCAAATGCAGAACATTTTTCAGATATTTATAGCCTAAAAGCAAAGTCAATTGGCTGAAAAAGCTCAGCAGCCTAGCAAAAGGAAACAGGAGCGGCTAAGTCAGCCTCACTGTCTGTGCTTTCTGGTAAACAATGAGAACATTAAAATTAACTACTTTACCATGAATGGATGGTAATTGTAGGACACTATTTGGGAGAAACTTAAGATACTGGTTTCTGGTAATGCTTGTACTGGAGTTCTATGCTCATCAGTACAACAGGTCTGGAGATATAGGCACAGATGTCCTGTTCCCCTAGAGGGGAAATATAGTTGTCATAATAAAGTGTTCGCCCCCCCATCAGATAGTTTTTTAATTTTAACAGTATCATCAGGATCTATCTAGAATATACAGCTAACAAAATAAATAGCATCAACATTATTGCTTATCATTAAGCTAGTATATATAGCTCATGGTAGGGATGTGCTGGAAAATTTCTAAAGGCTAATGAATATTTCAGCAAGCAGAGGAAAAAAGGAATTAATTATAATTGCTTCGAATGCCATATAACTCTAGAAATGTGACAATGAGAATCTAGTAAGAATTTTTCATGATCTGCATATGAGTTGATGGGGTATAAATCATATCTGGTTATAGTAAATAATATTGCCTATGTTTCCTGAATTAAGGCAAAAGATGAATAGATTTTTTGTCTTTGTGTCTTTGTGTTACAACCTGTAACAAATTAGGAAGTTGTTTCATTTTTCGCTTAGTATGAATTGGATGTGACTCAGTGAGTGACCTGATACAAAATGCCCTTACTTTGATTATTTTTGGGGAATCACTCATTGTTACATATCTTACATAAGCACCCATTGTGTTAATATGTAAATGAATCATTCACCAAGCCTAAAACTTTGTGTGCTCCAGAAGAAAATCAATAAATATGTACTCAGTATATCCCAACACATTTTCATGTTACTTAAGTGTTTTAATTTCCTCAAATACTGTTAATTGACTTTTACAAATGAGTATTAATATTTTTGAAATTTCTGAGCTCCTAAGCTTGAGTTCAATACTTAGGATGTGGTATTGGCTTTAAATATATTGACACACATATGTATGTTTGTATATTGTTCCATACCCTAGATAGCTAGCTAGCTAGATAGATAGACATATATATATATATATATATTTAGATAAATATCTCTAGAAGCAACGTCTCTAGGAGAATCAGTCATATTAAAATTTCTGCAATTAAACTGCTGAGTAGTCATGTTAAGTATAAATAGCCTTATGTCAATGCAGGTTAGAGTATACTGCCAGAGAATTTATGAAAAAAGCTTTCATTTTTTAGAATCTTTTGGATTTCAGATTGCAAATATGGGATTGCAGATCTGTACAAATTTCCTGATGTAAATAATATGAAGTTCTAGAATGCTTTTATTTATTAGGATCACATCTTTGTCAAATAATGAAATTCAATCCACACACTTGAATACATTGTTATGTTGAATGAAATATATTTCCCTGATTTGCTAAGGGAAATGAAAGGAATTCACATGACATAGAAAGTAGACTTCACTGAGATTATTAAGGAAATGGTGGCAAGGCAGTGGTTTCTAGGTTCTGTTTCATCAGAAGGATGAGGTAAGTTGAAGCAGAGGGTTTATGTAATTGTTCTTTGCACTTACTCTCTTCAGTAGCACAAAGTGATTTGATCACCTTTTAAGTAGGTGAACCACAGAAAAGCATTCAACTAATGACTGAGTTAATCCAGAAAAAATTCAGCTGTCTGCTCCCTTGTCCCTCCCTATTGGAATAACTTTTAAGTAACTAGAAAGGTGTTTGGTCTTGTTAGCAGGAGGAGTTTGAAGTGTGCTGAGGGCACTACTGAAATTGCTTCACCCTGTCTTGGCAGAGGAATAATTGTTCTCTGATGTTTGTAAAAACACCCCCTCCTTGCCCCACCAAAGGCTATCGAGTGCTTCTCTAGACGTGTAGATAAAGAAGTCTTTACAAATTTAATGTAGCTTTTTTCCTAGTGAGAAGGCAGCTATCAAGAGGTACATAATACCCAAAGAGTAGGGAAACGGTCACTATCCTGACCCAGGATAGTGGTGTTAGTACCTATATGGTAAAAAGGAGAAATAGAAATTGAACCCTTAAAGGCATGACAATACTTCATTTTCTAGACAGTGATGGAGAAGTTATCTTTATTTCTACAATAGGGATCAGATGTTAGTCTGAGTTTTATCTTCCCTTACCAGGTGTTGATTAAATTTGTTGTCTATAGCTACTTTGCTTGCAAAGGTCCAATTTAGATTCTGATTGCATTCTTATTCCTCCATAAATTGTCTTCAGCATTGCTCAAGTTCTCTTATGTCGTTTTCAATAGGCTTTCTGAATTATCCCTTGCTGGATCTCTGAGTGTAAGAGATTGATAGTACTTGCAGATACTGTTAGGGAGAGTTAAAATTTATAGAGGAAAATATTTAATGTAAGAACACAAAATTCGGAAGAATAATATGAAAAGTTAAAAAGAAACTTTAGAGTTGATAGTCTTAAATATTTTTCAAAACAATAAGTTTTCTCATTAAGGAAACTGGTATAGGAAGTTTGGTTTATTCCCAAAACTGGAAACACATTCCACAGTGTGTCAGGATTAGAACTCTTAACCTCAGATTCCTTTGACTCCTGTTTTAGCTTCTAGATCTTACTGCTTTCCCGTAGGGAGATGGCCTTTCAAAGCTGAAGGTCAGGAAAACTCCACAGTGAGAAATACCAGATTGTTAGTTTCACAGTCTTCAAGGGAAATGCTGGAAGTACCATTACCTAGGTAACAGAAAACAGAAGTGGACTAAACATCCAGAAAGTAGGATGAGAACAATGTGATAGTGATCCTTAATAGGTAGACTTGAGGGCGGATTAGATAGTTTGTTTTACTAAATTCTTTATCCTTAAGTTTTTATTCTGTAATTGGAAGTAATTTTTTTTTTTTTTGGAAGTAATGTTTTAAGGACATTTGGAAGTTTCATTTATGATGCTCAGAGTCCTGGTTAATAACATTAAAAATACATTTTTTCCTAATATTAAATATAATCTATGCTTAATGTAAAGACTGAATTATAGGAAAATCCAGAGAAAATTAAAATCACCATCATTTCACCTAAGAAATAATTATTCTTTTAATTTTATGTTGCATTTTATTCTAGTCTTTTTGTGTGGGTACAGATGCACTTTTTGCACATATTTGATATCATATGTAATATATTTTGTCCCATCTCTTAATAGTATGTATTCTGTTGTTCTTGAAAATGTTTAAAATTTTTTCAAATGTATTTTTATTTTTTAATTAAAAAAAAACAGGTAATACTTTCCTTCTTTCAGAATTCAAAAGGGATAAAAGGATATTCCATGGGATCTCTCTCATCCCTCCTTCACGCTCACTTGCCACCTGGCAGGCTGTCACTGTCCCCTCCACATAATCAGTAAATGGTTGAAATTCTTGTGTATCCTTTCATACCTCTTTTATGCACTTAGATGCAGAAATAGATAGATAGACAGACAAACAGATACAGGTATATAGATGGTTAAAAACTCTGCCAAGATTGAGGTCCTAGAAATTTAGTTTAAAAAAAAAAATGCAGGGCCCCCCCGGTGGCGCAGAGGTTGAGCGCTGGGCTGTGAAGCGGCCCACAGCCTCTGCAGTGCAGGTTTGATCCCCAGCCACCAGCGAGGGTCCCACATGGCGCACAGACTTCTGCTGCGTCCGCTGCTCGCCTCAGCAGTGTACTTAGTCAGTCTGCCTGTTCTGTTCCCCACTCTGGCTCTGGTGAATTCTCTCACCCTCCCCCGCTTCTGACTGTACCCAGTGCTTGTATAAATAAATAAATAAATCTTTTAAAAAAAAAAGCAGAGTGACTTTTGTGTGAGAGTCTTGAAGTGACTGGAGCAAGCCTACACAGGAAGTTGGCTGGGAGTTCTGGAGGTTTGGAAACATTTGTTAATTACTTTGTACCTGAATTGATATTCTCATGGTTTTTTATTGTGTTCATGGTTTTTTCTCCTTTTTTTACACAATTATAATCCATTATAGGAACATAACCTTATGTTATTCCTCCCTGTACCTTGCATTATTTTCTCTGCCATCTCGCTTTCACACACACTTAATATATATTGCATTTATTTTCCTGGCAGTTTATAAAGCAATTTCTCTTTTTATGACTGTATCATGCCTGGATGAATCATAATTTATTTTACCAGCCTCTAAGTTTTGCTTGTACAAGTGAATCTACTGTGAATAATCTTGAATATAAGCCATTTTAAAGGTAAAGGTAAAAAATGGTGTCTTAGTTTAATTTTATTTTTTCATAGCTCTTAAATATTAAGTATTGCGGACTATCTTTTCATGTTTAAGAACCATTTAAATATATCATTTTCTGTGGACTATGTATCTTTTGCTCACCTTGTTGGATTGTTACATCCTTTTCTTAGTAATTTGTAGGAACTCTTTACTATATTAAGAGCCCTTTGTTGGCAATGAGCTGCTAGTATTTTCATTTGTCTTTTTTTCCTCTGTAAGGAAATTATTTTTATATTTTATATTTTTATTATTTTATATCAATATTTTATGATTGTTTGGTTTTATGTCATAGGAAAGTTAGAATGTCCTTTCCTATTCTGAGGTTATAAAATAATTCTTCCATGGGTTGTCTAGTACTTTTATTTTTTTATTTTTTACATTTAAATCTTTGATGCATTTGGGATTCGTTCAGATATAAGGTATGGTATATAGATACAATTTCATTTTTTACAAAGGTGTCTTCCTGGTGTCCTTACACCAATTCTTGAATAATCCATTCCCCCCCACACACACACTGATTTGTATTTGGTTTATTTCAAGATGTTTATTTCATTCTATTAGGCAGTCTATATTTATTGTATGCCATGTTACTTTATTATGTAGAAAATATAATTTGTAAATGACACTAATTTTACATAACTTATTTAACCATTATCCTATTTTAGAAATTAACGTTCTTCAAAATTGTTATATTAACAGTCTACTGATTGTTCCTGTGAACAAGTCTTTGCATTGAATTTTTGAATGTTTCCTTGGGCAGAATTCCTAGAAGATTATGTTTTTAAAGGCTCAAGACTTAATGCCAAATTGGTGTGACCTTCCTGGAAAGCAATTCCTGCCACAAATATATGAAAGTCTGGCTCACAATTTTAAGTCCTACTTCTTTATTGCTATTTTCAATGTTTTTTGAAAGTATTTTTATGTACATTTATTTCTTATAGTGCCATAAATATTTCCAGCATATTAAATGTTCTCAGAATTCTGATGCTTTATATGACTTTCAAAAACTGAGCTGTTTTTCCAGTTTTGATTAATAGCATATTTCCAAATGAAAGCGGGAAAGGCTTGCGTATATAGTCAGAAAAGTTGGTTTGCTAAAGGTCAAATTCATAACCATGTCCTTATTTATACTAACTTAAGACTTTCCAACAGAAATAACGAGCCAGAAACACAATGTTTTAGATGCTCTGCTTGCTTGGAATATAGTTGGTGGCTTTTGTCTCAGCTGTTTATAAACCTTCTACTGTTTCTTAGAGTGTTACAAAGGAATTGACATTCATGAAAGTTCTTTTAACATGATTTGAAGACAGGTTCATTCAGTGTAATTCGTGAACGATTAAGGTATATACCATATATAGATATATAGTGCTGCGCTGATGACTGAATTTTATAGTGGAATTACTTTAGGAAGTTCTAGGGAAGTTTATTATAGTGTCAAAGCCAAATTCAAGGGATGGCAGTAGGACTAACATTAATAGCAAAAAAGAATTAAAATTTTTTTCTTCAAGAATAAAAGGCAGGTATAGAAATTGGATTCTAAAAATCACAGTTTGTAAAACCATTAAGCAGATTTCCTTTAAGAGTGCAGTTAGGTTCATAACAAAATTGAGAGAAAAGTACAGAGATTTACCATGTACTCCTGTCATCACAAATGTGCAAGCTTCTCTCATTATCAACATCCCTGATAAGAATAGCAAGTTTGTTTTAATTGATGAATTACCTTAACAGACCATTGTCACCCAAAGCTTATTGTTTACATTATGGTTTACATTAGACAGTATATATTCCATGGCTTTGGACAAATATATAATGGCATATATCCACTATTATAGTATCATTCTGAGTATTTTCACAGCCCTAAAAATCTACTGTGCTTTTGTCTATTCCTCTCTCTAACCCTTAGCCCCTGATATTTTTCCTGCCTCTGTAGTTTTACCCTTTAAAGAATGCTACATAGTTGGAATGGTACCCAAATTTTCTTTTAGCAACTGTTTTGTTGTAGCATGTAATTTATAATCATAAGCTTGTTTTGCTAATTTAGAATGGGGCAGACTTACAAAGGAAAAAAGTAATTTACCTTTTAGCAGTGATATATAGAATAGTTTGAGACTGAAGTGAAAAAAAGATTTCTGTATCTAGTTAATACTATAGAGGTTATAGGAAATTTTGTTTGAATATAATATGGGCAGGATATAATATGTAAACATCTGTTCCCATATGTACATTGGCTTGGCTATGTACAGTTTTCTGTATGATTGTAAATTTCAAGACTATTCTTGAGCAGGAAACCCAGATCTTTCTAGTGCATGTTCCTATTTTGAAATGAATCAGTTTTGTCTAAGTGGACCTTCAAAAAGATGGCTTAGTAACAGTATCTATCAATTTCCAGTATCTAAAAATTACTCTTACCTTTAGTGTTTTCTGAATTAAGAGTCTATAGTAGTTTTCCTTTTTATAGAAGTGAAGATTTTTATGCTTGTTTTTGAATATAGTTTGATAACATGTTAAGAAAGAATATTATCATATGTCATGATTTCTGTTGAAATACACACTCCAGAGGATTTGATATTGCCATATTTTTTGTTGTTTTGTTCAGGTCAGAAAGTGCTAGGTCATTCTTTTGCAAGTATACTCTAAATTATTTTAAGAGGAAGTTTTTAGTTATTTGCATTCTAGGCTAAGTTTTTGGTTTATACCTTCGGTGTTATCTTGAGAAAAACTTTATATTATAGAGTGTGTTGGGCATTAATCTTTCCTCTCCTATAACTTAACTAGCAGTGATAATGTTTCCCTTATATAACCGATCTTGTTATTTCACTTGCTTGTGAGTGTTATATAAAATTATGTTTACAAAGTTGTTTTTCCCTCTCCACTTTCAAATACCCTGCATTTTTCTTTCAACAGATTTATAAAACATGGAATTTCCCCCCATTTAGTTGGTAAAGTCATCATAAAAAAAGATACTCATTTAAAAAATTTTAGGTGAAGTGAAATTAGAATCTGAGTAAAACTGAAATCTGAGTTCCAATCCAGTACTCTTTTTTTCAGATTATCCCATCTCTATAATCTAAGTTCAGTTACTGTTTCCAATTTAACAATTTGTATTAAAATGTTTCACAAGCTATTTAAAGTAGCTTTATTATGCTGTTCTAAATTGTTCTTAAATTTAACAGTATGTCCTATCCTAGCTTTTCTGTCTCTTTCAGAACCAGGTACGTAAGAACTGGTACTAAGTTCTTCCTTGATGAACTGCAGGAATAAAAGTGCGGATTCTGAGTAACCAATGGATTTATTTGCATTAATTCTTTTTCTTTTATTGTGGTAAAATATAATACCAAATTTCATTTAACTATTTGTAAGTATGCAATTCAGTGACATTAACTTCCCTCACAATGTTGTATAATCTTTACTATTGTCTATATCTAAATCCTTTTCATCATCCCTAAGAAAAAGTCTGTAACCATTAAACAATAACTCTCCCTTGTCTTTCCTCCTTGTCCTCAGTAATCTTTATTCTATCTTCTGTCTTTATGAATTTGACTATTGTAGTCAGTTCATATTAGTAGTATCATAAATATTTGTCATGCGTTTGGTTTATTTCACTAAACTTAATGTCTTCAAGGTACGTCCTTGCAGTGTAGATGAAAATTTCGTTCTTTTTTATTACTGAATAATATCCCAATATATGCATATATCACAATTTTTTATTCATTCACGTGTTGGTGGACACTGGGTTGTTTCCACCTTTTAGTTATTATGAGGAATGCTGTGATGAACATTAATGTGTAAATCTCTCTTTTTTTTTAAAGATTTATTTATGCATATAAGAACTGGGGTACAGGCCAGAGGTGTGGAGGGTGAGAAGATTCACCAGAGAGAGTGGGGAACAGACCAGGCAGACTGGCTGAAATACATTGCTGAGGGGAGCAGTGGGCAAGACTGGGGAGGTCTGCTGCACCATATGGGTCAGCTCTCTGGTGGGGGAATTAACTAGTGCCCCAGTGTCTGGCAATAACTTGATAGTGTTGTCTTTAACCCCTGTGCCACCAGGGAGGCCCTAGTGTGTAAATCTCTTGAAGTCCCTGCTTTTACTTCTTTTGGACATATATCTAGGAGTGGAATTGCTGGGTCTCATGGTAGTTCTATGTTTAACCTTTTGAGAAACTGCCAAATTTTTCCATTGTCTGCCCCTTTTTACATTCTTATCAGCAATGCACAAGAATTCCAAGTTTTCCATATATTGCCTACTCTTGTTATTTTCCATTTTTTTTGATTGTAGTCATCCTAGTAGATGTGGAGTGGTACCTTGCTTTGTTTGTGATTTGCATTTTCCTAACAGTAAGTGATGTTTATCATCTTTTCATGGGCTTACTGGCTATTTGTATATTTTCTCTGGAGAAATACCTATTGAAGTTCTTTTGTATTCATAGTAGATATATTATTATTTTTCAAATCATCTGTGATAGTTACTTATCCTACATATGAATCTTAACTCTCACAACAGTGACAGTCATGAACATAATTATAACAATGATATCAAAGTAAAACCCTTGGGTGCTTACTATGATCCAGGCACAGTTCTAGGTTTTTCGTGCTTGTTAATTTCGTAATCATCTTATGAGGTTAACACTATCATATTCATTTTATAGATGAGGAATCAGAGGCATAGCGATATAAAGAAGCTTGCCCAAGGTTATGTAGGAAGTAGGTGGCTGACCTGGGATTTGAATCTAGGCAGTTCACTCTGGAATCTGTGCCCTTAATTAATTACTATATAATTTGACTTGTTATAAATATAAAATTCAAGCTGTTATTATAAAAGCATTCAGTGTAATGTTTGCTAATTTGAACCTTGAACCTTTAATTTGTATATATTATATGCATATTATATACATTATTTTACAGTTATGTAATGACATTTGATCTGCTGATATTTTACAGTTATGTAAAAAAATGACATTAGATCTGGTGATAAGTTTTGGATGTCATGATATTATTGAACATCTTCAGAGTTGTCCAAGTTTTATTAACTGTAGACAACATGAGAAAGCTGTATGTGGGCGAGTGTTGTGAATATTTTTATATTTTAAAAAAAGGTTAAACAAAGTATGTTAGCTAAAATTTATGTATTTTTAGCAGTAATACAAAATATGCAAATAGAATTTTTTTGTTAAAAGCAGTCCTTTCTTGCCCTGTTACTTATATTTGATCAGTGAGAATGCTGATATTTGAGAGGCCACACACTCCTAAGAACCATGAATTATATTCATCTGGGGCATACCAGATTTACATTTCAAGTGGCCCTCTTCTTTAATATATGTAATTTATAGGAAGGAGAATCCACTTTCATAGACCCAGGAAGACTCAAATATTGATCAGAACTTGGCCATATAGCAGACATTTTTGGGAATTATGGAATTCATTTTTTTTCCCTAAAAGCCCAGGAACATTGGTTTCTTGGTACGTCTCTTGAACCTGGCTATCCTCTGGTGCATATCCTATATAATTTAGACATATCCTGAATACAGAAAGCAATCTTTTCAATAAAATTGTGCTGGGGCAATTTGATATCCAAATATTTAAAAAGTGTCGCTTATTTTGCAACTTACACAAAAAATAGAATCAAAATAGATCATACCTAAAATTATAAAACCTACAGAGGAAAAGATACAATAGAACCTTTGTGATCTTGGCTTAGACAAAGATTTCTTACATCTTAAAGCAAAATTCACAAAACAGTATTTTTAACATTTCAAGCTCTTGGAAACTTAAAATATGATTCATGCATATTCAACTGTGTGTATCAGTTCTGAAATACAATGTCTCATGTACTAATAGTTTGAAATTCTTCAAAATATGTTATTCGGTTGACTGTGAGCAGTTTGGCAATGGGAAATGAAAGCTAAGCATATTTAAAGTGTAATTTGATATGCCTTGAAATATGTAAATATCGGTGATAGCATCACCATAATCAAGGAAATAAACAGATTTTTCCTCTAAAAAGTTTCTTTACATTCCTTTGTAATATTTCCACCACATTCCTCCAGCCCCATCACCAGATAACCACTAGTCTGTGTTCTGTCCTTACAGATTAATTTGGATTTTTCAAGAATTTTTTATAAATGGAGTCATAGAATATATATTCATTTCTTTTCTGACTTTATTCAGCTTATTTTGAGATTCACTTATGTTATGGTATATATCAATAGTTAACTTCTTTGTATTGCCAAGTAGTAGTCCATTGAATGGATAGTCTTCTTTATTTTTCAGTGCATCTTTTGATAAGCATTTGGGTTGTTGCCAGTTTTTTTTGGCTATGACAAAACTTTAATGAACATTTGTGTATAACTATATATACATATGCTTTTATTTCTCTTGGACATGAATACCTTAGAGTGGAATGACTAGATAATATGGTAGGTAAGTACATGTCTAACATTTTAAGAAACTGTTTTCCTAGATGTGTACTTTTGGTAATTTCTTTAAGAAATTCTTTGTCTAGTACAACATCACAAAGATTTCATTGTATTTTTTTTCTTCTAAAAGTTTTATAATTTTATGGTATGGTCCATTTTGATGTGTTTTTTTTTTGCATATGATAAAAATAAGTATTGAAATGCATTAAAAACATAAATGGATATCAAATTGTTCCAGCAACATTTGTTGAAAAAACTATTCTTTCTGTACTCAAATGCCTTTGTAGAATGTATGTAGAGGTCTATATTTGGAATCTATTGTTTTCCATTGTTCTGTTGTTTGTCTTGACTCACAAGCATATTATTTTGATTGCTATATATTTATAACAAGTTTTGAGTTCAGGTTTAAATTCTCTAACATTTCCTAAGTTATTTTGACAATAATATTCTAGGCCGTTTGCATGCCAATATTAATTTTGGACTCCTTTGTCAGTTTTATACATAAAGCCTCCTAGAATTTTCTTGAATCTGTAAATTAATTTGGGGAGAGTTAATATATTAACATTTAGTTTCTTGATCCAGAACACAGTACACCTCTGTATTTTGTCTTTAGTTTCTCTCCACAAATCTTTGATGTACAGGTTTTTTTTTTTATTTTTTATTGGATTTACTCCTAAGTATTTCACAATTTTGATGATATTGTAGATGGTATGATTAAATTTTTTTTAGTTTTCAATTTTTTGTTGGTAAATAGAAAGACAAGCTTGCTAAACTTACTTGTTATTTCTAAGGGTTTTTTGTAGATTCTGTTAATTTTCTGTGTAGCGGATCGTATCTGTTGTGTACAAATAAAGACAGTTTTACTTCTTTTCCATTGGGATGCCTTTTATTACTTTTTCTTGCTTGATTGCGTTGGTTAGAATCTTAGGATAATGTTTAAAAAAGTGGCAAGAGCTGACATCTTTGGTTTATTCCTGATCTTAGTGGTAGAGCTTTCGTCTTCTACCTTTTAAATATGATGGTTTTTATTTGTTTATATATAACCTTAATCTATTTAAAGGCATTCATTCTATTCTTAGTTTTTTTTTTTTTTTTAAATCAGGAATGGATGGATTTTGTCCAGCATTTATAGAGATCATCATGTGGTTTTTCTTTTTTAGCTTAATTGCATTGAATTTTAAACTAACTTGTCATCCTGGTGTAAACCTCACTAGATCATGATGTATTATCTGTTTTAGAAATCTTGTTTGACTGAACTTGCTAATAAAATATTAAAGAATTTTGCTTCTGTATTCATGGAAAAATACTGATCTGTAGTTTTCTGGTATTGCCTCTCTAGGTTTAAGAATATCTTGATTTTATAGCTGTAAAGTATTCCTTTTTTTAATTTCGGGGAGAGTTTTTGTGGAATTAGTCTATTTTTCCTTGTATGTTTGCATCAATTCATCGGAAATGCTATCTGGACCTGAATTTTTGTGTGTTGGAAGATTTTCCACTTCAAACCGAATTTCTTTAATAGATTTGGGCCATTTAGGTTATTAATTTCTTCTTGAAGAATTTTTGTTGTGTCTTGAGGTGTGTCCATTTTGTCTTAGTTGTCAAATGAATCATCATTAATTGTTTATAATATTTCCTTATTTCCTTATCCTTTCGATGTCTTTAGAATCTTTGTGCTAGCTCTCTCATTCCTGATATTAATTTAATTCCTGATATAAATTAATCCCTGATATAAATTTTTCTTATTTTATCCCCAGTCTAGTTTAACTTTACCCATATTACTGATCTCAGAATCAACTTATGGTTTCATTCTTTTTTTTCTGTTTTCTTCTATTTAAAAAAGTGTTTATACTGATTTCTGTTCTGATCTTTATTATTTCCTTCTGTATTCTTTGGATTCACTTCTTTCTCTTGTGCTAATTTCTTATGTAGAAGCTGAGATCTTGACTTGAGACCTTTCTTCTTTTCTAATAGAAGTACTTTCATGCTATCAGTGTCTTTTCAGTATTGATTAGTTGCCTCCAATGTTGTGTTTTCATTTCCATTCGGTTTAAAATAATTTCTCATTTCTCTTTTCATTTCTTTTTTAACCCACAGGCTATATGGAAGTATGTTATTTAGTTTCCAAGTATTTGAGGATTTTCCAGACGTTTTATTATTGATTTCTAATTTGTAGTCAAGCTTATACTTCATATGGTTTAAATCCTTTTAAATTTAGTAAGATTTGTTTTATGGTCCAGAATGTAGTACGTACTTAAAAAAATAAATATTTTGCTGTTGGAGAGTGGAGTCCTTTTTAAATGTCTGTTAGGTCTACTTGGTTGGCAGTGTTGTGTAAGTCTTACATATTTCTGGTTTTTATTGGTTATTGAGAAAGCTTTGTTGAAGTCCACAAATTGTGGATGTTTATTTTTCATGTGCTTCTATAATTTTTCTTCATGTAATTGAAGCTTTAGGAGTATTCTCCAATGAGGACATAATATAATTATGTATTATATCATTGTGACATAACCCACTTTGTCTCTGGTGATATCCTTTGTTCTGGAATCTGTTTTATCTGATACTAATATAGTTTCTCCAAATTTCTTTTGATTTGTGTTAGCATGGAGTATATTTTTCATCCTTTCACATTTAACCTACCCGTCTCTTTATATTTAAAGTGAGTTTCTTATAGGCAGCATATAATTGGATATTGATCTTTTATCTAGTCTTTCAATTGGGGCATTTGGACGATATTTAATGTGATTATAATTGTTTTTTTAAATATGCTTGAGTTTACATTGAACAGTTGGGTTTAAATATATTATGCTGTATTTATTTTTAATCTGTCTTATCTGTTCTTTTTTTCTCTTTATACTCTTCAATGCCTGTTGCATTGTGTATTTGTCATATTTTCATTTTCTAATTTTTTGGTATTAATTTGATGACTGTGATAATATAACAAGTGATAATATAACTTGTTTTCCTTCCATGTTTCACCTTTTGGCTTTAGTGCTATATTGTCATATATTTTACTTCTACTTGTAAACACCATGATAAAATAGTGGTTTTGATCCAGATAGTCAGCTACCTTTCAAGGAGATTTAAATAACACAAGAAAAAAGGTTATTTTTTTGGTTGTTCACATAGAAGGGTAAATCGGGACCCTTGTTTCTCCATCTTGCCTGATAGCAGTAATTTCCCCATATCTTATTTGGATCTGTGTGATGACACATCCTGAATCATATCAGTGTTCTTCTTTCTGCAGTTTCAAATCTGGAGTTTTCACATCATCAGGGAAGTATGATCTTAAGCTATTAGAGTTCTGGTAAATTGGGTTTCTTTATCTTTAGTGCCTTTTACTTATTTAAAATCAGTGCTGCAAGGAGGTGACTACAACTCCTTAGTGTTACCCATATAGTCATCTGACTCACTCCAATAAAAATAACTCTTCACATGTTCCTTTAAGTTCCTCCACATATATGGCATAAACCCTAACAAATTTCATAGCACATCTCTTCCCGCAAATGGTGGAATGGAAGTAGGGAATGTTTGTTTGATATGAATAATTCACTGAAATACTTTCTTCTCTTTTTTTGAAGGTGATTTTTGGCAAGCAAAGTCAGTTTTTCTAGGTTTAGATCAAACTTTCCCAACTTCCTATTAGCAGGTAATTAAGCTACTGAATTATGCTAATTATCAGGTTAAAAAAGTAATTTTTGCTATATAGACAATGGGCTATGAAGGTAAGGGGAGCTAGTTGGGGCTGCATTTGGTTGTAGGCAGAGTAATGATGTCTGTACTTGTTCTTTCACCATAGATATTTTGACTGAAAGAAAACACTGAGGTCACTGAAAAGGAGCAAATATATATATATATATTTGCCTATATGCATATACACACACACACACAAGCAAGTCTAACCAAAGGCTAAATTAATTATGGGCCCTGTCCTAGTGGCACGTACAGTTTATTCAGGGAGGTAATTATTAATCAAACAAACATAAAGTAAATGCAAAATTACAATTCTAACAAATACTCTGAGAATATACATGGTATCTTAAGAATGTATAACTAAATGAATTGTCTTACTATCATTGGGGACCATATGGAAGACTTTCTTTAGCAAGTAACTGAGCTTTAAAGTATGAATAGAAGTTAGTAGGTGAAGGAGGTGAAGAGTGGGGTGGGTGTTCTAGATGATGGGAATAGCATGTAAGGGTCCTGGTGCTGGTGAGCTTGGCAAGCTTAAGGATTTCTGAGTAAAGACCCCAGTGGCTGGAGAACTGACAGTGAGCTAGGCACATGATAGAAGAGGAAGTGAGGGCAGTAGCTTTGGACCAAGGATTTGGGACTGGAAGGTGATGCCTGATGTCTTTGCTTTAGAAAAGACACTGGCTGCAGTAGAAAATATTAATAGGTAAGAATGCAGCAGGCAGACTAATTAGAAAATTGTTGTAGTTTGGGCAAGAGATGATGGCTATTTGGGGTAGGGAAATGGTGGTGAAGATGAGAGAATGGGAGAGATATTTAGAAGGTTAAGAGGGATAAAATGTGGTGAAGAATGATTAGATAAGGGGCAGTGAGGTATGGGGAGAGATGAGATGTTTCAAGGGCAACTTCTAGCTTAATGGTGACGGTGATGCTTAATGGTGAGGGTGTTGATAGTATTTACTGAGATACAGTTGTTTTTTTCTCCCAGTGAAATGTGCATTTTGTTTAGTGATGTTTCAAAATCTTACTCTTCTTCAGAATCCGGCACAAATATGATTTGTTTTCTGAAGTCTTTCTTGACATGTCTTTGCCTACTTTCCCCCATAGCTAGAAATAATCTCTTACTTATCTATTAAATTTTGTTTATATTTCTGTTATGCAACTTTTCATCATTTAATTTGTTGTATTTTACTAATTTAGTGTATGTTTTATTTCCCTTACTATATTGAAAACTGCTTATTGAAAGGAGTTTTATTCGTTTTGAGAGTTTTACAATTAGGAGGAACTGTTTCTTTTATGAATACACTATTATGACCTTATGAAGGTGTGCTTCCATGGGGAGTTTACTGTTTCAGTAAATTAGAACTCTTATGTACATTGAGGTATCGACATACAAGAAGAATTCACTAGGGTGATATAATGGTAGAAAGGTCTTTCATGATTTCATTATTTAAATCACTAACCATTATTGGACATTACCTATTTTTTAAAAAGAATGACTTCAGTTAGATATGAATGAATGATTTTGTTCATAATTTCTTTTTTTTTTTAAGATTTATTTATTTATGCATACAAGAGCTGGGGTATATGCCAGAGATGCAGGGGTGATAGGATTCATCAGAGACAGAGTGGGGAACAGAACAGGCAGACCGACTGAAACACACTGCCGAGGGGAGTAGCGGGTGAGACAGGAGAGGACTGCTGCTCATGTGGGTTTCTCTGTGGCCGGCTGGGGATCGAACTCCTGCTGCAGAGGCTGGGGATTGCTTCATAGTGCGGTGCTTAACCCGTTGCACCACCAGGGAGGCCTAACTCATTTCATTTTTTATTTTAGTCTTCCAGGTACTGTTTGTTTTATTTCTGGGCTTCTTTGGAAGCTTTTGGACATAGATATTCTTTAAAAGCTAAGCCAACCTAACTCTCAGACTCCCTTGTTTTTATTTATGATATTCTGTACCCTGAACACAAAGGCCACCCTGAGTCTTCTCAGAAGAGCATGGAGCCCATAGGGGTGACCCCTGCTGTTACTGCTGAAAAAAATCAATGACTGAATGTACTACCACCTTGAGACTCATGAAATGTTCAGCTGAATGGGTTTGGAATGTTAGGTGATGTGTGAGAACATTAGTGTGCTTTATCAGCAAACCTATTTTTATCTGCTATCAGAAAAAAAAAATAGACAAGGATGGGGTTGTTCATCTGTTCTATAGAACCACCATCAGAGTTGAAAATAATGAATATTTTGGTAGGTACATTAAGTCAAAAAGAAAATGATGCTGTCTTTTATGCTAAAGTCAGAAATGGAGAAAATAAAATTGACATGACCATTTGCTTAAATAATATTTTCAGCTCTTCAAGAATGAAGAGTGTGGTAAGAGTACAGAAAAAAATGATTGGATGTCAAAAATGACATAAGAAGTCATTTGTCTGTTTTTGCATTCTAGCATGTCATTTTAATGTGTATCCAGGAAGAAAATTAATCCAAATGACTAACTTAGAAGTGTGCTGTTTGTTAGAGGCAAGTATGTTTGCGGTGCATGAGGAACTTTATCAGAGAGTTAGGGCTTTTATAATAGAGTTATAATAAAACTAATAGAGATTTATTCATTTATTGTATAGCTGATATAAAATTATAGCTGGGATAAGTATAGTTTTTACACAAGGGAAGAGTTAGCAATACAGATTGGTTAGATTTTATAGTCTAGCCATTCATCATAAAATGAATCTGTAATATTTATTTTCCATTTCTTTGCTGACAAACTACTTTGGACCATTTTAATTGTATAGTATTTAAATTTTATCTTTATTTTTAGGACTTAGTTGGGTTGGCCAGAGGGTAAGTACCAAGTATGTATAGTCTGTGATAAGAGAATGCTAGAATTTTGTGGTGACAAATAACATTATTGCCCAATTTGATAAGTCAGTCAGTGTTACTAAAAACGAGTCCTTCAGAGCATCCACATAAGAATCACTACGATGCTTACTGAAAATGCAGATTTCTGGGCCCTCCTACTCCCATTTCCCACCAATCAAAATCTCTGGGAACTGTGTCTAGGACTTACATTTTAACAAGCATCTTGAAATTCTAATAAGCACCTAAAATTATATGTACATTAAAATTTGAGATGTCCTTTCACAGAGGATTCAACATGTTACACATATGTGTCTACTGTTTAAGATGGTTAAAGTAGTAGATCTTTGAAGGCAGGAAAGAACAAGGATATCTATTTTCAATTTAAGAATCAAATAGAATTTTAGAGGTTTAAAACAATGCTAACATATAATTAGAATGTTAATTTCATTTTTTAGTGTCTCCTTAGAATAGAGTTTGGACTTGAATTTTATAATTCAGGCCTTTGAACATCTAATTTTTGTTTAAGCTTGTAGAAAGTACTGCAATGATTCTGAAACTATATTTCTGTTCCTATTAGGTTGAAGAAGTATGGATAAGTTACTCATTTAACTTGCCTTCTGCTACCCACTTCACTCCTACTATTCTTCCAGATACCAGTTTTTTAAATACTGGCTTTGATTTAAAAGATAGCGAAAGAAGGAAAAATTTGAGATTTCTTTTTCATTGCAGTATGAAATTTGGAATTATGATATGTCTCTCTATATTAGGATATAGAAACTTCCCCCCACTCCCAAAGGAAATATCCATAACCCCAGAAAATGAAAGGGAATCTGCTATTATTACATCTCCTGTGTGCTCCTACAGCATTTCCTGAGCACTCTTGGGCCTTGGGTATAAAACTTGAAAACCACTGGAAGGAGAGGTAGTTACTACTTACTAAATTATGAGTAGAGAGAAAAGAGAGACTTTAAAATGTCAAAACTGTTCAGTCAAAACTGTAGCGCAATGGTTCTTACCTGGGGAACTTTTTAACCTCCTTGAGCTTATTTCACAGTATCTGGAGACATTTTTGAGGTGAAGAGTAGGGAGCCTCTGGTACCTCCTGGGTAGTGATCAGACTACTGCTAAATATTCTACAGTATATAGGACAGTCTCTACAAGAGAGAATTATCCTGTCTCAAATGTCAAGAGTGCCTAGATTAAGAAACACTGCCTTAATTAAGGAAACGAGTTCTCTAAAATGTTACTAGGTTTACAGACCATATTCTCTGTAACTCAGTGGACACCAGGCAATTTTTTTTGTAAATGAGTAGCTGGATAAATTGATGTGATGTTATTGTTAGATTACTTTCTTGCTGGGTGCTTATTTTGCAGATATTTTGATTCTTTCAGTAATTTTAGCAAGATTTTTAATAAGAGCCATACTTGTTTTTTATGTATGATATGTCTTAGATGTCATAGTATGAGATGACAATAGCCTCTCTTTTAGAATTGTGTCCCCCTCTTCCTTCCATGGGTGTAGTTCTTTTATTTTATGACCAGCTTTTATCAGCTGACTTGACTTTTTTAAAAGAAAATTTTAATCACCTTTATTGAAGTAGGTCTACTTTTTAGAAGTGGAAATATTTCTAAATAGAGAATCTTTTTTTCCTCATAAACTTAAGTTCTACTAATTCAGTAGCATTTAAATTCATTTAAGTATTAAGTAGGTGCTACGGAGAGATAAACAACTTGAGTTTAGAATGTTAATGTCCAGTCTTTGAAAAATTATCTTTTCTCCTCCTTAGGTCCTTCTTAACAGCCAGATATAGAAATATCCTGGTAAGGATTGATACCCAAATATAAATTAGGAAAAAAATATGTTATATAAGTTCTGCTTCTTCCTTCAACCTTATTTCCTCTTCAATGGACATATGGCATTAGCCAATTACTGTGACATTATGTATTTAATATATATTTTCAAATTTCAGATTGTTGCTTTGCATTTCAAGGGAAAATTTATATTCCAAGGGAAATCGAAACATCTGATTGGTGGGGATTGTTGGAAATAAATTCTTAATATTTTTTCTATAATTTCTTCCCCAAGATTTTTTTTTTCTTCTCATAAGGCATTGGGATGGTATCTTTTTCCATGCAACATAGAATATATACTTACTAATTTGGTTTCAATTAGGCAGCAAGTAAAAGTCGTGGAAGTTTTTACAAGTCTGGTAGAAAATTTACCACCTTAATGCTTTCTATGGTTGTCAAAAACAGTGACAAGGTTTTAATAGTTTTCATCTAGTTTTATGGTCAATCACAATGATTAACACAGATTTTACCTAATGGTTTTATTTCAAGTGGTGGGAAATGAATTTGCTAAACAAGCAGAAAACAATAATTTATACCCAATGGAATACATTATTGTCCTGTTCTATGTGTTGTTTGCTAGTTCAGTGTGTAGAAGAGCGCATCCTTAGTTCACACGGTGCAGAATGCCACTTGTGAATGGTTGCTATGATATGTAAGGTAAATTCCTCAAGAAATATATATCTTATGAAAATCCATTTTTGGATTTATTGCTCACTCTTTGGTTATTTCTTCTGTGTTGCCACTTGGGACTCAGCCTCTTATATTTAGAAATAAGATACACGTTTGGAGGACAAACATGATTTTTACCTCTGTTCTGTTTGAGCAAAGTAGTACAAAATTAGATGGTCTAGTATTCAGTATATCTTACATAGTGAATGCTTAAGAATGCTTCTCTGGAAGCAGAAATGTTTCATGTTAAATGTTTAAGTTGATCATAGTATTCCAGGTTTTTGTTGCTTATTGAGTTATAATTTACATGTAGTAAAATTTATCATTTTATGTATGCAATTATGTATAGTCAATCATGTAAATTCTCCATAATCTAGAGAGAGAGTATTTCCATCACCCTAACAGGACATCTTATGCTCATTTATAGTCAGTTCCCCTTTCCTACTTCCAGCCCTTGGCAACCACTGATCTGATCTGATCTCTGTCTCAACACTTTGCCTGTTCCAGAATGTCATGTAAGTGGAGTGGTAGAGTATAAGCTTTTTTTTTTTTCCCAAACTTAGCATGGTACTTTTAAGATTCCCCCATTTTCATTTAAAAGGTTTTTAATGTCTGCATTTCACTTCTTTTTGTTACTGAATAATATTCTATTATATGACTGTACCATAGGTTATTTTTTCATTTACAAGTTGATGGATATTTGTTTTCAGGTTTTGGCATTTACAAATAAACCAGCTATATTTGTTCATGTATAGATTTTTGTGTGGGCATATGTTTATATTTTTCTTGGGTAAATATCTAGGAGTACTGGATACAGGGTCATGTGCTCAGAGTGTGTTTAACTTTATAAGAAACTGCCAAAATATTTTCTAAGTGACAGCCCTTCTCTCCCTCCTTATTACTGTTCCCTGTTCTCTTATTCCTCCCCACACAGTGTATATACATACATACATACATATATACATACATACACATACACATATCATGGTAAAATATATATAAATAAAATCGACCATTTTAACCATTTTAAAAGTGCACTTCACTTGCATTCACTATATTCACATTATTGCATAATCTTTGCCATCATTCATCTTCAGATTTTTTCATCTTCTCAAGCTGAAATCCCATGCCCATTAAATAGTTATTCCCTATTCTCCTTTCCCCCAACCTTGGCTACTACCATTCTGTTTTCTGTCTTATGAATTTGACTATTTTAAGTTTATACAATATTTGTCCTCTTAGCAAATATTGAACCTTAGTCTTCAAGGTTCATTGATATGTCAGAATGTGTCTGCATTTGTCAAAATATCCTTCCTTTTAAAAACTGTGTATGTGTATACCACATTTTGTTTTATCATTCATCTATTAATGGATTCTTGGTTGTCCCACCTTTTGGCTATTGTAAATAATGTTGCTATGAACATTTATGTACAAATATCTGAGTCCCTACTTCAGTTTATTTGGGTGAAGTGAAATTGCTGGATCATTTATTAATTCTATGTTTAATTTTTTGAGGAACTGCTATACTGTTTCCAAGGTAACTACCGTTTTACATTCTCACCAGAAATGCACACAGTTCCAATTTCTCTATATCCTTGCTAACATTTGATATTTCTGTTTTTCTTTACTAATAGCCATGTAATGGTTGTTAAGTAGCATCTCATTGTGGTTTTGATACAAGGCTATATTAATGTTACAAAAACTGTTTCTAATGCTTCATTTTGAAATTCAGAACTTAATTTTTCAAATAATAACAGTAAACTTTCCTTTGTTCTGTTAATATATATGATATTCTAACACCAGCTTAGGATTGCCCCAGGTTTCCTGTTCTCTCAATAGCTAGGACTATTGGACAGATGCAGAACAAATGATGGAAGAATTTGTTCTGTACTTCAGTAGTTATTTTCCAATTCCTCCTCCTCAAACTCTCCGAGCATACACATCTGCATCTGTATCATCTTACTCACTGGTTTTCAAAAGCTGTCATCCTAGTTCTGTTACTAAACCAAACATGACTTTTCTCACATCTTTCCCACCCCGAGTGCCAAGTTTTGCTATTACTAGTCACTTAAGGCAAACATTGCTTGAGTCTAAGATCTTAGTGACTATTGCCTTGTGAGTTAGAACCAAAAGATGTTGGACTGGGTTAGGTATAGTTTCCCTATTACAGCAAAGTATTTAACAACAGATTTAGAAATTTTTAACACAGTAGTTTATTGTTAAAAATTATGTATGAAAAGTACTCTAGTACTAGATTGAAAAGTAAGTGTATGTGATGCTACGTTATAAACTAGTTAAGGTAAACAGCTTGAAGAACTAGAGAAGGTATTCTTGAATAGTGGAGACTTGAGTGTTCATGAGCTGTATGGTGGTGATGAGAGAAACTGTTGCTGATGTATTTGTATACTTTTTATCTAATTGGCAGATACTTGGACATCTACTAAAGGAGCAAGATTTAATGCTAGGTATTGTAGGGGATACAGATAAGTATACTAACCAACATTTTATAGTGCTTCCTCTATTGCAGACATTTTGTTGGCAGTCAGAATTTATGGCTGACAATTTTTGTAGCAATCATATGCTGTTATCCTCATTTTGCATATGGGAAAACTGAGGTGTAGGGAAAGTAATTATCTTGGTCAAGGTTACAAAGCTTATATGTACCTTGGATCTGAACCCAGGTGGTATGACCATAGAGCCTGTGCTCTATACTAGGAAGTATAAGAGATGGTTTTCTGGCTTCAGCCTCTCGTGTAGTAGAGGTGGCAAGTCTGTAATGTGTATTTTTAATGGTTGTAGACTGTGAATATATTCTGTAAGTAGTAGAAAGATAGATCCAGTGAGTTGAAAGATTGCCAGCAAGGCAGAATCAGGATTCTAGACTCTGCAAATAACATTGTACTCAGTACTGGGATGGCTGTTCCTTGTGTATTTACATTCTATGTAAGACTGAAAAAAAATTATTTTAGTCAGTACTTTTTTTTTTGTTTGTTCATTTAAAAAAATTAGCCATTACATCTAGATATGCTTATTAAAATTTTCTCACTTGTTTTCGAAGTCTGTTTCAATGAAAACATGAGAAAGCTTCAATTGTAAGTTATATTTTACAACCAACTTTCCTTTTAAAGGGATTTTTACTTGCATTACCCTTTGAAAGGTATTCTTCTTTATAATTCCTGGGAGATGATGGGAGAGGGAAGAGAAGAAGGGAACAGTTACATTCATTCAGTCCTCATAAATGACTTTTATTGACTTTGTTTTAATGCCTCAGGTCTGTGCTCTGAAGCAGGGTGTGTCATGCATTACACAGCATGCTGTCATGTGCCCTCACCCCCTCATGACCCTCTGAGTGGAACTGACTCAGTAGCTTGAGTGAGGCCTGCCTTTCTGTGCAATGGAAGCCACATTCCTTATAGAGCATTAGAAGATGAAGTCTGTTTTCTTGAGATAGTCTCACTCTTTTGGTCCTTCAATTTATAGCCTCTTTTGCCCTCAATTATATTATGACCCACAAATTAGAGATTGAGTTTACTCTTCTTTGATTACTTTTGCCATTTCCAGAGTATGTCACAGATAGAAGAGACCAACTGGTTGGAAGGATGTTGTAATTACAACATCCTTCCAACCAGTTGGTCTCTTCTATCTGTTTTTATATATGTTTTAAATAACTTTCCTTTTTAAATTCACTTCCAATATTTAATGATAATGTACTTAAGTATGTTTAAATTCAGGGTTTTTTTTTTTTTTTGACTGAATTATTTCTGAGCTTTAATAAGATGTACAGCCTCTTAAAAAGTAGGCAACACATAGAAAACACCCTCTGTTCTGAAATGGTAGCATTTAAAGGCTTAAAGAAATGAGAGTCCCTATTTTCTTGTTTACAAGAAAACAAAAGGTTTTATTGTTTGACAAAAACAACATTAACTCTTTGTATCTCCAAATAGTAAGTAAGCATGAAGCAGCATTTCTTTTTCTGATTTTTAAAATTTTAAGGATGGATTACTTGGGAAGAGCATATCTTTTTGGTCCTTCATTTGATAGACATACATGATACAAATGAAATGTAACACAGAAAAAATGGAATGAATAATGAGATACTGACTAGTTGGAAAAAGGACAGAGAGTGCGTACGAAGCATTGATTTTGTAACTTTTTTACTTTTAGGCTAGAGATATATATTTCTATAGTGGTAATCTTTGTGTATTTTTCTTTTCTCAATACTTATTCTAGTAGACTTTTTCATATATATGTCCTCAGTCCATAGACACATTTACCCTTCAATCTTGATTAAGATAATTGTAGGGCCTCCCCAGTGGCGCAGCGATTGAGTGCTAGGTTGAGAAGCTGCCCGTAGCCTCTGCAGCGCTGGTTCGATCCCTGGCCAACGGGGAGGGGCCCACATGGTGCACAGACCTCTCCTGCAGCCCGCTGTTCCCCTCAGCAATGTACTTTGTCAGTCTGCCTGTTCTGCTCCCCGCTCTGGCTCTGGTGAATTCTCTCACTCTCCCGCGCTTCTGACTGTATCCAGTGCTTGTATAAATAAATACATAAATCTTTAAAAAAAAAGATAATTGTATATAACTTCAGTTGAGTTCTGTCATTGTTACTTCATTTACAAGGGATAGAAGTTTTCGATGAAAGACTAGTTGGAAAAAGGACAGAGTGCGTACGAAACATTGAAAACATTAGGAGGGGACAAATGATTTTGATAATGGTTATGTATGTGACTAAAGCTATAGAAAACCAGTGGTAAAAATATTGCCCTTTTTTTAAAAATGACATTGCGTTTTGTGGAACTAAATTGAAGGGACTGTAGTCTGATCAGTTCCCTCATTTTACATTAGGTTTATCAACTCAGGTCTTTTGACCCTAAGCTTGATGAAGTGTTCTTTCTGTAACACCTGCTAGATAGTGATGATCTCTTTGGTGATCTAAGTAATTTCTTTCTGTTTGAAAACCTTAGAATTCAAAAAATCAATTCAGATAGAGAATGCTTATTCCATTTCATAAATAAAGTACCCTTTAACTTTTGTTATTTAAAGTCAGATAAACCAGAGTTCCAATCTTGGTTTTGCAATTTATCAACTGCATAACAGGTTACTCAATCTCACTGTGTTTCAGTACCCAAGTATATGATACAGAGATAATAGATTTCTACCTGTTAGTTTGTGAGGATTCAATGTTTTCAATGCTTCGTACGCACTCTCTGTCCTTTTTCCAACTAGCCAGTATCTCATTATTACAGAAAGAAGAGAATTGTTTTATGTACTTGAAACAATACTTTTAACATATTTTCTTTTTGTTTTTAGTACCTGTTATAGGTAAGGAGCTGTGTTGAGATATAATTTACTTACCATAACATTTACTCTAATTGTACAACTCACAGATTTTTGGTAAATTTATAGACTTGTGCAGCTATCACATCAGCCCGATTTTAGGACATTTCTATCACCCCCCCAAAGTTTCCTTGTATCTGTTTGTTCTTTTTGTAGTTAATTTCCACTTGTAGCCCTAGATAACCTTCCTAATTCTCTGAACGTGCCTTTTCTGCACATTTCATGTAAGTGGAATATATAACACGTGGTTCTATTTTTTCACTCACCATAATGATTTCAGGGTTCAGTCATGTTGTGGCATTAATCAGTTCCTTATTTCTTTTTATGGTTGAATAATATTACATTATACAGATATATCACACTTAGTTTATACATTCATTCATTGATGGACATTAGGGTTGTTTCCACTTTTTGGCTATTATGAATAATACTGCTATGACCATTCATGCACAAGTTTTGTGTTAATATGTTTTCATTTCTCTTGGGTATATACCTAGGAGTAGAAGTGATGGGTCATATGATAACTCTGTTTTACCTTTTGAGGAAATGCTGAACTCCTTTTGAACAGAGGCATCATTTTGCATTCCCAGTAGCAATATATGAAGCTTCCAGTTTCTCCATATTCTTTCTACCATTTGTTTTCTGTATGTTTTTATATAGCCCTCCTACTGGGTGGAAAGTGATAAACTCATTGTGGTTTTAATTTTCATTTTCCTGATTACCAGTGATGTTGAGAACCTTTCAGTGTGCTTTTCCTTTATCTGTTTCAGTGAAATGTCTGTGAGACCATTTTAAAACTGGGTCATTTGTTTTATTGAGTTGTTTATTGATTTATATATTTTGCTACATTCAATCTGCAGGTCTGTTTCATGTAGATATATTTGATCTCTATATCAGTAGATATGTAAACATATTTAGAATACAAAATCTTTATAAAAAACATGATTTAAGATTTTTTCTCTAGTCTATAGCTTGTCTTTTTATTTCTTAATTATGTCTTTTAAGGTGCAGAAATTTTTGCTGAAATCCACTCTGTCAATTTTTAATCTTATTTTTTGATATATCTAAAATCTCTTTAACTCAACCACAAAATGATGTTCTATGCTTCTCTAGTTTTCACTGTTAAATTTAGCTCTGTGACCTATTTTTAAGGGTTTTTTTTATTATTTTTAACTTCTGCTTTAAAAAATTACATATATTTTACATCATAGTTCATTTTTGTACAATGTTTGCTTTCTCCTGTAGGTGTAGTCCCATAAAATATCCACCACAAGCTCACTATGCACCATCACCATAGTCCCCTGTGCTCTTCCCTCTTGCTTTGACTCCTCTCTCTCCCTCTTCCCTGCATAATGTCTCTGATTTATAACTGCCTGTTAATTTTGCTTTTTTATTTATTATAATTTTTCCCCTGATCTCTCAATTGGTTTCCCTATATTCCTCCTATAATGAAACCATCTGATATTTTTCTTTATCCTTCTGAGTTTTTTCACTGAGCATAATCCCTTCTAGCTCTATCCATGTTGTTGTGAATGGCATGAGTTTATGATTTGGATTGCTTAATAATATTCTGTGTGTATATATACCACATCTTCTTGATCCAGTCATCTATTTTGGGGCATTTTGGTGGTTTCCATATCTTACCCATTGTAAATAGTGCTGCAGTAAACATAGGGGTACAGGTATCCTTTTGAATTAATGTTTTTGTGTTCTTTGGATAGATTCCTAGGAATGGAATTGCTAGGTCTGTGACCCATTTTTATTCAAGTTTTTGTGTATGATATGAGGTAAGAGTATATATTGTATATTACAACTTAAAATTATGGCTTATATTAAATGTGATTTATTTTTAAAAGCAATCTTTCCATCTTCATTCCATTGTCATTTTATGCCTCTGGTGTTGACTTCTACCCAAACTTCAAAATAGTATTATGTGATTGACAAGCTTCAGGTCATGCAACTTTCAGCGGGTAAAAGAAAAAAGTGTTAAGGGGCCTCCCTCGTGGCGCAGGCGGTTAAGACACAACCTATGAAGCTAACCACAGCCACTGCAGCACGAGTTCGATCCCTGGCCAGGGAGCAACCCACATGGCACAGCAGACCTCTCCTGTCTCACCCGCTGCTCCCCTCAGCAGTGTATTTCAGTTGATCTGCCTGTTCTGTTCCCCTCTGTCTCTGGTGAATCCTCTCTCACCCCCCACACCTCTGGCCTGTACCCCCGTTCTTTTTTTTTTTTTAAAGATTTATTTTATTTATTCCAACACTGCCTACAGTCAGAAGTGTGGGCGGGTGAGAGAATTCACCAGAGCCTGAGTGGGGAACAGAACAGGCAGAATGACGAAGTACACTGCTGAGGGGAGCAGCGGGCGGCTGGAGAGGTCTGCACGCCATGTGGGACCCTCGCCTGGCGGCTGGGGATCGAACCGGCACAGCAGAGGCTGCAGGCAGCTTCGCAACCCAGCACTCAACTGCTGCGCCACTGGGGAGGCCCTATACCCCCATTCTTGTATGCATAAATAAATAAATCTTTTTTTTAAGAAAGTGTTAAATTATGTTTTTTCTCTTTTTCTGTTCAGGTTTTCTTAAATATTCCCTTGGGCCACACTCATTATTTTGACATGTGAAAGAGCATTTCCCCCCTGAAATATCTTATGTAACCTGTGTGTGTGAGAATTTATTCTTTTATGTTTTGTATATTTAGTACAAGTCAGGTCTTGAATACTGTCCTGACTACAGCGTACACTGTGGGACACAAATAACAGATATCATTTGGGAAATGCAAAAAAGCCATGTGTCATATCCAGTATTTCTGATTGAGTAATAGCCTTTGGATGTTACCTTTGGGAAAACAAGCCTCAGAGCTAATGATTTTTTTTTTCTTTCTTGGGTAGATATGATCAAATATTAATCTTAGTCTTTTGATTTTGTGTTTCTTGTCATATAGTCCTTATTTTCTTCCTTATGTCCTTACACTTAAAAAATGACACTTGTAATTTGTCTCGCTAGGTTACATAATGAATTCATATAATTAAATTTCCAGACAGAGAGTAAATTAAGCACCCAGACCCTTTTAATGGCAAACTTCTTGAATAGAAATAATTCAAATTCATTTTCTTACCCTCTTAGACAGTGTATACGAAACTTAATTTAGCATTCATTTTAATGAGTACGGGGCTTGTGGTGGTGATTTTATTTCCAAAAACTCAGAATTAGAGTGAAGGTTTTATGTCACTTATATTATTTCTTCACCAGGCCACAAATTAGATACTAGTATCTTTAGACTAAGGTGAGTTATCCCCAGGGAACTCAAATGATTTTAATTTGCCTGAGGTAACATGAATTGTGAATGACAGGATGCTACAGTGAACTCTGGGAAATTTGACCACAGAACCTTCTCTCTATGCTGAATTATCTCAACATCTTTATAAAAGTCAGTAATTACAACCTACTAGATTGCCCTTGGTAGACTTGATAAGATTGCTTATCCCTATATTAAATATTAATTTGGCTATGTTTTTGAGTCTTTACTCAAAATAAGAGTCAAAAAGACATTTTTGAGTCTAATCTTGGTTTTCTCTTTGAGAATTTTTAAAAAATAAATTACTACTGGCTAACTATTTTTTGCACTTTATTTCTAATCTTCTGTAGACCTGAAGATCAGGTAAACCTACTTGGTGGTGGTGTTTCTAATCTAAAAGTGAATAGATCATAAATGAGGATAATATAAGTTGCCAGATAATTTACCTCTAGATATGTACAGTGTTATTATAGTAAGATCATTGTGTAGAACAGTTCAGATTTTTTTTCCATAAGGATCAAATAGTTTATCATTGTATTTAAGCATACAGCTTATATATTTTGTATCAGTTGTTGGCAGTGGGAGGTGATTTTTGTGGATTTATTCATTTCAATTTACATGAAATGTAAGCAAACAAGCAAACTGTTTATTGGGATGGTTAATTCCAGGAATAAGTGAACAGCAGGTACTTTGTATTTGCAATTAAATCAAACCACAGATATCTGTCTTTCACTATATGCAAGGTACTGGTGGGATACAAATAAAGATAAAGCATGACTCCTTCATTCAGAAGGAAGCAGAGTACAAGCATGTGAAAAGCAAATCATTTGAATTGAATAGATAACACATGAAAGCTCTGTCATCAGCGCTCTGGCAAATAGAACTAAGGTCTGGAAGTGGAAGAATATAACTTTTGAACCCTGAAACTTTTGCTCTGAGTTTGTTTTATTTTCATTATATAAATTGATGCTTAAAAAAAGAGAAAAAAAAGAGAAAGTAAGTAACAGTAACATAAGTATAAGGACCTCCCTGGTGGCACAGGGGTTAAAGTCTCAGGACTATCAAGCTATTGGCAGCTACTGAGGCATGAGTTCAATCCCTAGCCAGGGAGCTGACCCAAATGGTAAAGTAGACTTCTTCTGTCTCCCCAGCTGCTCCCCTCAGCAGTTTATCTCAGTAGATAGGCCTGTTCTGCTCTCTGCTCCCCAACTCTGTCTCTGGTAAATCCTTCTCCCCCCCACCCCCGCCACTTCTGGCCTACACCCCAGTTCTTGTATATGTAAATAAATTAAATAAATCTTAAAAAAAACAGTAACATAAGTACAGCTCAGTACTGTAGTAGTGCTCAGTGATGAGTTGATGAAACTCTTGTATATATCCTTTCCCTGCTATCTTTATTTTGGGTGGGCCTTTTGCCATATTACCCATGAATGCCTCTTCAGAGGACTGCTGTAAAAGAATGGGTGGGGGCATGGTTTCTCTGAGGTTTAGATAAGTCACACCAATTAGGAAGTCCTAAGGAGAGCCTGGATGCTAAGTTTGTCAAAGCCTCTTATCTCTCTCCCTGTACTCAATATCTAAAGGATACATCATTTATTTTCATATAATTATTTATCAGTGACTGTAAAATCAGGGAGCCATGTGATAGCATCATGTGGGGGGCCTTTTCTAAATGAAACTTCCTTCCCAAGATTTGGATGAATGTTGGTAAAGGGAAAAGGTTGAAGCAGGTGTTCATAGGAAACAAGGTGAGTAATTTACTAATTTGGAGATTTCTTAATTCTTTATCTATTGTTGTATAATAAAAATGTTGCAGTTTAAAACAACGATGAACATTTATTATCTCACACAGTTTTACGGGCCAGAAATTCAGGATCCAGTGAGCAGAGTTGTTCTGACTCAAGAGTGTCATAACATTGTGGTTAAGATGCCAGCCAGACTGTAGTCATCTGAAGGCTTGCTTGGGGCAGGAGAATGACTCACTCCTGGATTGTTGTGAGATTTCACTTCCTGACTGGCTCTTTGTAGGACACCTTAGTTCCCAGCCATGCAGACCCCTCAAAAGAGCTATTTGAGTGTTCTCAGTACAGGGCTTTTTGTTTCCCCTAGAGTGAGTGTTCTAAAAGAAGGAGCAAGGAGGAAGCTGCAGTGCCTTTATAACCCTGTCTTGGAAATCATACACTGTCATTTCTGTTTCATTCTTTACCTTAGGAGGGAGTCACTGAGCCAACATACCACTAAAGGGAGGGAAATTATACTTCATAATTTAATTGGTAAAATGCTAAAGAATTTATGAACCTATCTTTAAGAGGTGATATGGAAGGCAATTGATTTCTTTTTCCTAATAATTGGTATTTAAAATATTTTGAGTCCTTCTATTATAAGGTTTTATGGATATGTATAGGGTAAATTTTATAGTCCTATTTGGGAATGTTTGCATATATTAAACAGTGAAATAATAAGATAAAATATATTTTTAGAATATATATTCTGGAATATAAATTGACATTGCCTCAATATTTTTCCAGTTTATTAACCTTAATTTGAGAATGTAAAAGATCTTGTCTCTTCATTAAAAAAAAAATAAACTGCCATTCCATTCCTGAGTATGTAATTAGTTGAATACCTTAGGGTAAATGCAGAAATTCTATAATTTAACTGCTTAATTTACTCTTTTATCAAACGTATAAAGTATGAAAGAGAAATAGCAGCATATTAAGTTATCTTAAGAACTCTTTGAATCTTAGAAGAAATAGCCATTTTTCCTTTAATGATCCTAGTTAACTAATTGCTAGTATAAAAGAAATATTGACACCAAATGGGAGTTCTGAAAACAGAGTTCATTATCCAGACTGTCAGTTTATTGGTCTTTATGTAAACTATGACCCTTTTTGTAGCTTTGTATTTAATTAAGCATTTACTACTAGTAGGATAATTTCCTTTTAAACAGAGAGGCAATATAATGTAGCAGAAAGATTGTGGAATTGGGATTAGACAAATGTGGGCTCACATCTTTTCTTTGTTATTTGTTACCTATGACCTTAGGCCAGCTCTTTATTCTCTGAGTCTATTTCCTCTTCTATAAGAGTAGTACTATCTCTGACGTTCATTGTGAAGATTAAATGAAATCATGTGAATGGTTGCCCAGTGTTTTTGAGGTAGTCAATAAATCTTAGTTAACTTCATTTTACTCTGTTCCTTTAAATAAGAAGATAAGGCAGTCAGGAAAGGTTTTATTGAGGGGATTTATGTGAACTGAAACCTAAAGGATTAGCTTTACCTGGGCAGTGGGAATAACATCTTCAGAGGATAGGTGAAGACAAGCTTGACAGTTTTAAGAACTAACAAAAGACTTTGTGCCTGCATGTGGTGGGGATAGATTGGAGAGAGAGGTAAGAACCAGATCTATAAGGCCCTTCAGACTTATGGCAAGCATTTATTTGCATGTGAATTTGAGTGTTATATAAGCCAGTGGAGAGTTTAAATCCACAAGGCTATAATTCTGATTTCCTAAATTTTGAGGTTATACATTGTAGTTAATCCAAGAGGAAGGATTTCTTTTTCTTTAATTATTCAGAATCTGAAAGCCTAATATGTATTGATTTCAATTTTTTTTTCTTTTTTCAAAAACGAATGAATAAACATCTGTAGAGGAGATCCACATAGATCTGTGGTCCATTTCCAGTAAGAACTTAGAAATAACTGCAGAGACTGAGGTAGAACCTTCTCTCTTCTCTTTTCTGCTTCTGTTCCAAAAATTGAAGTTATTTTGTCCTCTGGCCTCTTTCTTCTAGTTACTTAATTTTTTTAAAGGATTTATCTATCTATCTATCTATCTATTTATTTATTTATTTATTTATTTATTTATTTATTTAAGCGCTGGGTACAGTCAGAAGTGCGGGAGGGCGAGAGAATCCACCAGAGCCAGAGCGGGGAGCAGAGTAGGCAGAAGGACCAACGTACACTGCTGAGGGGAGCAGCGGGCGGCAGGAGAGGTCTGCGCACCATGGGGACCCTCCTCAGGTGGCCGGGGAGCAGCCAGGGATCAAACCGGCGCTGCAGAGGCTGCGGGCAGCTTCGCAACCCAGCGCTCAACCGCTGCGCCACCGGGGAGGCCCTTAATTTTTTTTTTAAAAAGATTTATTTTTATGTAAGAATTGGGGTATAGGCCAGAGATGCGGGGCGGTGGGGTGGGGTGAGAGGAATCACCAGAGACAGAGTGGGGAACAGAACAGGCAAGATTGATTGAAAATACACTGCTAAGGGGAGCAGCGGGCGAGACAGGAGAGGTCTGTCCCGCCATGTGGGTTTCTCCCTGGCCGGCAGGGAATCAAACTCGTGCAGCAGTGGCTGCGGATTGCTTCATAGGTTGCGTCTTAGCCCCTGTGCCACCAGGGAGGCCCCAGTTACTTCATTTTTTTTTTTTTAAAGATTTATTTATTTATTTATTTAAGCACTGGGTACAGTCAGAAGCACGGGAGGGTGAGAGAATTCACCAGAGCCAGAGCTGGGAGCAGAGCAAGCAGAATGACGAAGTACACTGCTGAGGGGAGCAGCGGGCGGCAGGAGAGGTCTGCGCGCCATGTGGGACCCTCGCCCGGTGGCCGGGGATCAAACTGGCGCTGCAGAGGCTGCGGGCAGCGTCACAGCCCAGCGCTCAACCACTGCGCCACCGGGGAGGCCCCAGTTACTTCATTTTTAAGGAAGTTAGGGATTGAGCATTTGAAGTGAGTTCTGCCATCTCCCTCTGTTGTTTTTCAATGACACACATTTTTTTTATTGCAATTTTTACTGTTGGCTAAGCAGATAGGCTGGAACTCTATCTCAGGCACACACAACCCCTTTTTCTCTTTAGGCTAATAGCGTTCTATTGGTATGTGTCTATCTGCTGGGATATTTAGGAGGGAATAATACTGGGGGTTGATTTATTAAACTCTGTTAACTTTTAAATGAGTTTTTGAAAGTTTGGGAATTTTATTTCAGAGAATGAAAAATCCTGCCAGTGCTTTTAGGAAGATTTACCCTCAGATGATGACACTTTCAAATAATCAACAACGAAAAAAAGAGTAAAGAGTTTTGTGAAATAACTTTTTGATGGCCAAAAGTCTTAAGTGTGATTTGGTTAACCATATGCTAAATACTTATTTTCTTAACTAAATGAAAGTATATAATGTGTCTAGAGTAGGTACTGTTTTGATTCACCATTTCTGTTCTTCTAGATTGTCAGAGACATTGTGGCAACAGATACTCTCACCCTTTCTCGCTGGGTACTTTCAAAAAGTACCCAGGAGAGAAGTTGAGTATGTTTTCTGCCTTCTGTTAGGACGATGAAGAAGATGACTGGTATTTCATTAATCTTAATGTGTTAGATAGTATGTATTAGGTACTTATCTCATTTAATCCTTACAAACCTTTTTATGGCATAGGCAGTATTCTCTAGAAATTTAAGCTGTCATCACATCTCTTTTTTTTTTATTAAAGATTTATTTATTTTTATACAAGAGCTGGGGTATAGGCCAGAGGCACGGGAGGATGAGGGGATTCACCAGAGACAGAGCAGGGAGCAGAACAGGCAGGCAACCGAAATACACTGCTGAGGGGAGCAGCGGGCACTACAGGAGAGGTCTGTGTGCCATGTGGGATTCTCGCCAGCTGGTGGGGATCCAACCGGCACTACAGAGGCTGCGGACAGCTTCACAGCACTGCGCTCAAACTGCTGCACCACCAGGGAGGCCCTGTCATCACATCTCTTAAATAGTGCAATCAAGATTTGAACCCACATCTAATTTGGAGGCTTTGCCCTCCTTCATTCTTCCTTTCTTTTCCTTGTCCTGTCCTTCCTTTCTTTGTATATCTTTTCTCTTTCTTCATTTTTCCTTCTTTTCTGTTCTCTTCCTTTAAAAGAAATAGCCCTTATTATTAAAGAGGCAGTATAGGTGCAGTGTTATAAAATGTTTATGTCTTACTCAAAGAAGTAAAAAAGTTAAATCCTCATGGTTTGTATTGAACTCGTGTGTGAATTTGCTTTTTTCCCCAGTTCACTCTACATTTCAGTAAATTTTATCTCATCAAATGAGCCTATTAACCCCATTTTTTTTTTATAACTGAAATCAAGTTCTGAACAGTATTCAGCTAATATCACACATTGCATCTCTTTGTATATCCTTTTAAATAAGTTCCCAAACACAGTCTTAGAGAATAAAATTGCTGGCAAGATTAAATTGAGAGGAAATTTACATATTAGCTCCTAAAGCTGATTTATCTAAATTTTCAGTCACTCATATTTTTCCACAAGTTTTCCATGTGAATGATAAAGTTAAAATTAAGGTTAGCTATTTTTAGATACTTCAGCTGAGTAAGTATTCAGATTGCTGTAGGAATAGAAAAGTGGTGATTGATATCCGCATTTGACTACATGGGCTTGACTTTTTGGGATCTGAAGATTTTTAGGCTGCCTTTATAAAAAGGAGAGAACAATTCTTGATAAGCATGCTACAGTCAAGAGCTAATTTTCCTCAAAATCCGGATGTTGTCAAGTGAATGATACCTTATACAGTTGTACTGTATTATCAATGGTGATTCTTTATGCCTCATGTAGATATGTTGCAAATGTAAGGTTTTTTTTTTTTTTACAAAATGCTTTTTTAGAGTAGTGTCATGAATTAGAACTGATTTTATCATGCATGTTCTTTCTGTAATGCATCATAGACATCCTTGTGTTGATCTCTTCAGAATGGAGAGTGCTGGTAAGATCATATCTATGAGTCATAGAATCTTGAGCAAGTAGCATAACCTTTCTATTTCTCAGTTTCTTTATCTCTAAAGTGGCATAAAAATACACTCTTTCATTTGATTCTGAGCTGCAAACATTTTTTCCACACTCTAAGTCATCTGACCTCAGGATATATTTTTCTGGTTACTATGTGTTACTGTCAGCCAGATGACAATGGAGATGAAGTTATATGAAAATCTTTTATGGATACCTTCTGTAAGATCACAGCATGTAGCCACCCTAATGGATCTGATGATAGTACATACCTTAGTGTTCCTTCTAGGGTCAAATTAGTTAATATGTATGAAATACTCAGTACCTTTAGTGCTAAGTACCTTTCCTTAGTACATTTAAATCTGCCACCTACTAAATACTATATGTGTTAGTTATTTTTAATATCTATTAGAGTTGTAACAGTAGCGGCTGACTGACTTATTTATAATTTTAAGATCATGTAATACCCTTCTCTGTGGACCACAAAGCATTTTCTATTGGTCATTTTGAAAAAGAATACTAAATATGTTGACATGTAGATGTATAGGTATATAATAGTTATAGCTATATAAAGTTATAGATATATAATAAATACAAAAGAGATTGGTGGGTAGAAGAGGTAAATGAGGATGATAAAAGTGGTAATAATAAACAGAAGGCTTTATGATTTATACTTAATACAGTAATATAAGTTTCTGCTATGTGTTTCTGGAATCACTATATTTTTTTAAAGATTTATTTATTTATTTATACAAGCACTGGGTACAGTCAGAAGCGCAGGAGGGTGAGAGAATTCACCAGAGCCAGAGCAGGGAACAGAACAGGCAGACTGACGAAGTATGCTGCTGAAGGGAGCAGCAGGCATGGCAGGAGAGGTCTGCGCGCCATGTGGGACCCTCGCCTGGTGGCCGGGGATCGAACCAGTGCTGCAGAGGCTGTGGGCAGCTTCACAACCCAGCGCTCAACCACTGCACCACCAGGGATGCCCTCTGGAATCACTATTAAGGAGAAGTTTAAAATAAATACCTCATGGGGCCCTCCCTGATGGCGCAAGGGTTTAAGCACCACACTATGAAGCAATCTGCAGCCTCTGCAGCACGAGTTCGATCCCTGGCCGGCCAGGGAGCAACCCACATGGTAAGGCAGACTCCTGTCTCGCCCGCTGCTCCCCTCAGCAGTGTATTTCAGTCAGTCTGCCTGTTCTGTTCCCCACTCTGTCTCTGTTGGGTCCTCTGACCCCCCCACATCTCTGGCCTGTACCCCAGCTCTTGTATGCATAAATAAATAAATCTTTAAAAAAAATAAATACTTCATGAATCCTGATTTTTGAAAGATTGTCAATCTCTAGTGATGTAAATTTTCTACTTAAACTTCTCTTATGGGAAAAGGGACCTTTTGTTTCTGAGACTAGGCTTGTGAAAATTGAGCACTTTTGGCAGTTTTCATGTCTGCCTTTGACTTATGCAGGTGCCTCTCTTTTCTACCTCCTTTTCCTGACAAACCTGTCCTTTTAAAATGTAAAAAAAAAGCACTTTTTGTTCTAATTGTGCTTTTCACATAATCCATACTAAATCTATAGATAATATTATAATCATTGTCTCATTTTCTCTATATTTTTAGTGCTCTCTATAGAAAGCATTATATATGTAACATATAAATATGATATGTATAAACATATATAATATGCATGTATAAAATAGAAACCCAGAATGATAACAGAGCTTTTGAATATTCAGAAGTAACTCCTTATCAATATTCCTTCTTCATTCTAATTCCTAATTCCCCCAAAAGAGCGATAGACAAAATATTCTCCTGTTTTTACCAAGTAGGGAAGTTGCCTATGGAATGGGGAAAACACAGGTGAGTTATTTCTTTTGGCATGATACTGTATCACACAATACACACTGCATCATGCATTTTGTCATGGTAAATTATTTGTCATTTTTCACAAATTTTTTTTGATGTAGATTTTTCCAGTGATTTCCTTTGTGGTAAATTTAAAGTAGTGGTAAAATAATCTAACTGATTTATTATCTTTTATAGGAATTGAAGATATACAAATATTGCTGTTTCTTGATAATTTAGAAGGGTATCTTTTATTGGGCTTCTCTGTGTCAAAGCCTGGCACTTTATATGTACACCTATATTTATTTTACTATACCTCAGATTTTTTGCTTTTAAAGTTAGTGTTCTTGAGCCTCCCTGGTGGCGCAGGGGTTGAGACACAACCTATGAAACTGTCCGCAGCCACTGCAGCACGAGTTTGATCCTCCGCCAGGGAGATCCCCACATGGCGCAGCAGACCTCTCCTGTATCTCCTCGTGCTCCCCTCAGCAGTGTATTTTGGTCAGTCTACCTGTTCTGCTCCCCACTCTGTCTCTGGTGAATCCTCTCACCCGTGCCTCTGGCCTGTACCCCAGTTCTTGTATGCATGGATGGATAAATCTTTAAAAAAAATTAGGTTAGTGTTCTTACTTCCATTTATGATGTTCAAAGAAGTTAGAGCTCTCACTTTATTCATAAATGATAAGTAATGATAGTAAATGATAGGATTTGAACCTACTTCCACATTATTCTAAAACCTATGAAAATGAATTGGATGTTTAAAACTTAAATAACTGGAGCTTTTCTTTTCAGTTTAAATCAGTGCTTTGCAACCTTTTTTTCATTATCTCTCCTACCCCAAATACCTCCCCAGTCTTTTAATACAGTTTACTTTTTTAGGATCTAAAGGTTTACAAAAAAATTGTGCTGAAAGTACAGATAGTTCCCATATTCTCTCTCCCCCCAACAAGCACATGTACTATCTTCCTGTTCTATCATTAGTGTGGTACATTTGTTACAGTTGATGAGCCAGTAATTTAGAGTCTGGAGTTTAGTGTAGTGTGAAGATGCACACTTCTGTTTGCAGTTTTATAGATTTTAATAAATGAATGGCATGTATCTACCATTACAGTATCATACAGAATAACCTCATTCCCCCCCAAATGCTAGTGCTTCACCTCTGTATTCCTCCTCCCAAATCTTTTTACTGTCTTTATATATTTTTGCTTTTTTTTTTTTTTTAAGATTGTATATGGTTTTTATGTATTCTTTCCAGACAGGCTTTTTTTCACTTAGCAATATGCATTTAAGCTTCGTCCATGTCTTTTTGTGACTTGATAGCTCAATTATTTATTTTTTTCTCAAGAATGCTCTGCTGAGTGAATGTTTGTTCATACATTACCTATTGAAGGACATCTTATTTGCTTCTACTTTTTAGCAATTATGTATTTGTGAGCTCTTCACATATTGGAATGAAAAAGCAAAATCTCAAGGAACCTTTTAGACCCTACTGTGAAATTTTAATTTTAATATCATAGATATAACATGTATTTTTTTTAAATGTGCTGTGGCCCTTTGACTAAATTATTTTCATTTTCCAAGAACTATCTTTAAGATCACCTTATCGGACCCAGTGCCTAGAGTAGGGAGGCCATTATGTCAGTATTCCAGAGAGCAGTCAAGAGGAAAGGGAAAGAATCAAAAGACTCTACCTTTCAGTTGAGCCAACTGCATATAAGTAACCTTTCCAGAAAGTTCGATACCACATTTCCAATTAATCTCATTAGTCAAAACTTATATACAGGTGGCCACACCTTGCTATAAGAAAAACGGAAGTTGGTGCATTGCTGCCCCAGATAAAATTGGGATTCCATTATTAAGGAAAGAAGAGAGTGGTATTGGATAGAAAAGTAGTGAGAAAAAAATAGTTTTTGTTTGCCAAAATATAATAGATAATTTTGAAAAATTTGTTGATGATTGCAGATTTGCAGTACATTAATCTCTTAAATTCCTCATTGAATGAACATGTAAAGTTGCAATGGACCTCTGTTCAGATGACTTTAAAAAGGTACTTCTGAGCAATAAGATTGTGCTTTGAGTTTTCACTATAGAAAAGTACAATCTTATTTTTACTTCTCACACTCAAGCTCTGGAGTCCTAGGGGAGTTCTGACATTTTTCTTTGCAAATTAATGTAGGTGTAGCCTTGCAACCAATTCTAACCAGACTGTACTCTTTGTTTTCTGATCTCCAAAAAGAAATTTAGAGAAAACTTGGGATATGTAAATTATTCTATAAGAAACTCAAAAATAATGGTGGAATCCATTTTTGCATGTAATCATGTTGTTTTCAAAGCTGTTGCAAGTTTTATTGCTGAGATGCTTGGGAAACATGTTCCTGTCTCATTCTATTATTCTTAGATGATTGAGCTGGAAATGTTTATGCAGCTTTTATAATGGTGACTTATTGGCTGAGTATGTGTGCCTGCTGCTCTCTTTGGCATTTGAATAATGAACTGACTTGTAGGTGGCCATGGGAAGGGAATGTTGTGAATGGATTTTGCCTACGCTTTTTTTTTGGTAGCAAATTATATTTGCTGCAAGGTTGCTGAGCCATACCTTTATTTCTTCAACTATTAGAAAGCTATTAATTTTCACAGTGATGGATGGCAGTAACCTTTCCCACACCGACCTAGTCTCAGCATGGTGTATGTCAGGCTAACTGTGGGTGGAGATGTCTATATAAAGGCCTGGTGTGAATGCCAGTTACTTAAGAGCACTAGCCTTTGGCTATCTCCAACTCTGAAGATTGATTCATTTATTTCATAAAATTCAGGTTATTTCTGAAGTTCCAAATTATAACTATAATTGAATCTTTTTAAATTTGGTTTTGCCAAAGTATATGTTTATTGGTAAACAATACAACTTTTATTTTGAACTTATGTATTAGGAGGATTGGGTCTTTTGTCTTTACTTTCCATTCCTTTCTCCTTACATTATTTTATATAAACAGTAAATGAGTAAGTGAATATGAACAAACCATGAAAATATATATATGATCACGCAGGCTCCCTTTGGCAAGTAATGAGATTATACAAGACAAGATGCTGTTTCCCTGGTGATCTAAGATGCCATCATAGTTGTATTTATATGTCTACATTACCAAGCAACTTTATTCCTGAAATTATGTGAATTTCATATTTGTCTTACCATAAAATGATTGAGTTGGTACTCCTACAATGGAGTAACTGGTATCTCTCTATTTTTCAATTTTTAAAAAGGGTATAAAACCATAAGAAAGGGGTTAGAGAAAAGAAGTGGGAAAAGGGGAAGGCTTGGTAAACTGCATTGACTTTAAATTTTTACCTGTCAGGGGCAAGTTTCATATATACTGCTTAAATTTTCTGAAGGAAAAATGTTTAGTTGTGCTCTCTGAAGGGGTAAATTAAAGTGCAGTGATGTTTGTGGAAGGCATAGGCAAAGGGCTTAATTAATGAGGCTCATCTCTGCCATTCCTGTCAGTTAGGTTAAAAATTTGGAGAGTTGTTTATGGCCAACATAAAGCTGCTACTCCACATTTTCATGAATATCAGCATGTAAACGTGGATTTATTTAGGTAATTTTTGAGATTTGGGGAATTACATTTTCCTTTGTAATTTCCTACTTTTTCTGATTTGCAAAAAAACAGGACATTTGAGAGAGTTAGGTTCTTGCTCTCATTCTCTCTTCCCTTCCTTTCACTTCTTTTCCTTCTTTCTTTTAAATGATTAAATGTAGGGCCTCCCTGGTGGCGGAGGCAGTTGAGCGCCACACTGTGAAGCTGTCTGAAGCCTCTGCAGCGCGAGTTCGATCCCTGCTGGCTGGCGAGGGTCCCACATGGCGAAGCAGACCTCTCCTGTCTTACCCGCTGCTCCCCGCAGCAGTGTATTTCGTCAGTCTGCCTGTTCTGTTCCCCGCTCTGTCTCCTGTGAATCCTCTCATCCTCCCGCGCATCTGGCCTGTACCCTGCTTCTTGTATAAAAATAAATAAATCTTTGAAAAAAAAGATTAAATGTATTTCACTAGGGAGGATTAATACCACATGGATGATCTAAAACCAGTGTAAAAATGTCCTTGTTGAGGTAGATTGTTCTAGAGTAACAACCATCTTTAGACTATTCATTATGTACTAGGTAGGTAATAATAGGAAAATTAAGAAACCTTTCAGAGATTCCTAAATTTATTGAGAATAAGATAGGAAGAATATTCTTAGATTTTTTTCAGTAGTTAGTGTATTTAAGGAAACATAGTAGGCAGTGTAGAAATTTTTAACCTCTTACCTTACCAAGCATGTAAAATCTGATTAAGTAAAATATGTATCATGAGGTGGGTTTTTTGTTTCTGGTTGTTGTACACATTGTCAAAGTAAGAAATCTAAAATTGTGTTTTTTTCCCACAACTTTAACATTTCTGTCAGTGTCTCACCAGCCATGACAATCTTCCTTCTGCTTGTCAAATCTGTTCATTTTCTGTAACTTGCCTTATTGTGTTTGTTGTCTGTGTCATTTTTCCCCATTTAATCATTAATTTACCTTTTTGTCAAACTTTGTGAGTATTAATTCTAGAGGGGTTCCATGTTCTCTGTTAGCCACATTGGAGCAAAGTAGTAACCTTTAAAAGGATGCTCTTTGTATGAAATGAAAACTTTTATATCCTGCATAAACACATTTCCCATTATCTTTGTTTTTACCACTTCCTAAATGGAAGTCAGATTTGATCAAATAGTGCCATCTGAGTGATTTTCGGTTGCATTTAAATTACATTTAGCATGCAAATAGGGCACTTTGGTACTTAATTACCTATTGTCTGACCTTTGGTTATCCTCCATCATTATCTAATGAAAACAGGCTAGGAATAAATAGTTACTGGACTGAAATTGTAAACTGTTACAACCCTGAGCATAGAAACACTGTTGAGTTCTGTCAGTGTTGTTTTCCACTTTAGATTGCTCAACTTGTCATTTTCACATTTTTCAAAGTATTTCCCTATTTTAGAAGAGTTAGAATTGCAAATTGGCACCTTCTCAGATCATCAGGTAAGCTTGTTCCTCAACTTCACAACTTTTATAGATTTTTTTGAGATATTTAGTCATAGACATTTAGGTTGCTTTTCTAACCTAAATATTGTAAGTAGTGCTGTAATAAACATTATAATAGGCACATAGTTTTTTATATTGGTGGTTTCATGTTCTTTTGAAAGATGCTCCAGAGTAGGATTGTTAGAATGCATAGTATTTCCATTTTTAGTTTTTCAATGTAAGTTCAGATTGCCTTCTATAATGACTGTACTAGTTTATATTCCCACCAACAGTGTAATAGGTTTCACTTGTTCCGTATCTTCTCCAGCACTTGTGTTGGGGGTCCTTTTAATGTATGCCATTCACATGGGTGTGAAGTGACATCTCATTGTAGTTTTAACTTGCAAGTCTACTACTGGAAGTGATGATTAACATTTTTTCATATATCAGTTGACCTTGTGGATATCCTTTTTGTTGAATTGTCTGTCATTTCTGCTGCCCATTTATTAACTAAGCTGTTTGTTTTTCTGTTACTGAGTTTGTAAGTTTTATGTATCTTGGATATTAACCCATTTTAGGTTGTATATATCATGTGAATATTTCCTCCCATTCCGTAGATGTCCTTTTCATCTTATATATTTTTTTCTATATAAAAGTTTTTTTAACTATGGATCCCCAATTTTTTTTTTTGCTTTCTTTTCCCTTGCCATAGGAGTTGAGTCTCCAAAAATATCTTTATCATTGTTGCCATGGGACATGTTGTGAAAGTTTTCGTCTATATAATTTTATTGTTGCAGTTTTACAGCTAAATCTTCAATCCATTTAGAATTTACTTTTGATATGGAGGTAGAGAGTGATTCAGTTTTACTCATTTTTTTGTGACCTAGCTTTCCCAACACCATTTATTGAAGGAAATCTCCTTTTGTATGGTTGTGACTGTTTTGTCATAGATTAGATACTGATATGTAGAAAGATTTACTTCTGAACCTTTGATTCTGTTCCAGTGATCCATGTGTCTATTGTGTCAAAAGCATGTTGTTTTTGGTATTGATGCTTTTTCATAAAATTTGGAGTGAGGTAATATGATGCCTGCATTTTTCTCCTTTTTTCCTCAGGATTGCTTTTACAATTCAAGGCCTTTCATAATTCCATATAAATTTCTTTTTTTTCAATTTCTTTGAGAAATATTATTGATGTTTTGATGGGGATTTGGTTAAATTTCCATATTGCTTTATTTTAGGATCTTCCAAACTTTAGGTATTTCCCTGAACTTTCAGGAATGTGGGGAAAGGGTAGAGAAAAGAAACCAAGGTAGGAAAATATCTGTAAGTAAAGGGGGAGAGACACCTTCTTTACCAGAAATTTTTATAAACTTTGGGGAGGTGTTTATGGCAGGCATAAGTGACTTAGAGATGTGATTTCACCATTTAAATTGTAGATCTCGTGCTATATTATAACTCATGAGGAAGTAATCATAAAATTGTGAGTTGTACTATAGTATTATTTAACCTGAGCAGGGGGTTCTGGGGACCCTTGATTTATAGCCAATTGGCTAGAAGTATGGGTGGCCCCCTCTAGACTGGTGACTAGCATTCAAAGTGGGGTAAGTTTTATAGAACTGGGCCCTTAAGCTGCAGGGTCTGTGCTAACTCTGAGTAGTTAATGTCAGTTGTACTTCATTGTTAGACACATGGTAGGTGTTGGGGAATTGGAGAATTGGATTTGGGAAAGATACCATATGTTTGGTGTCAGAGGTAAAATAAACTCTATGTGGATCAACAGCTGGCACCAATTTGCCAGTCAGGTGAGTGATACTATACAAATTGATCTTTTATAATCAATCCTATCTTTATTTGAGTGTAGCATGTGGCATCTGACTGTAACTACATGAAAGATCCCAAGTGAATTGTCTAGCTGAACTCTTCACAGATACAATAAGACTAGTAGATGATTTTCTAAAAGTATTTGTTTTGGGATAGTTTGATATTCAGACAGAAGAACTGTCTGAATCTTTAAAATTAAACCTTTCTTAATAACAAATTTCAAACACACAAAGGATGCAAAAATATAATGCCATTGATCTCATGTAGCCATCAGTCAGTTTCAACAGCAATAAAGTCATTGCATATATTATTTCATTTATGTCTGTTCTCTTCCCCCTCACACCTACTCAGATTATTTTGAAGCAAATCCCATACGTCTTTTAATCTGTTAATATTTGCAATATGTACTTATAAAAGATAAGAACTCTCTGAAATATCATGTATCTTCAAATTAATCATCTCTTATAAATAATCTAATTATTTAATCAGTAGTTATATTTCCTATTTCATAATGTCATTTCACATTTAGTTTATTTGGGTGTGATCCAGATAACTTCCATTTCAGTTGTTGATTTATTTATATTTTTAAATTTTTTTGATTTCCCACTATTTCTCTCCCCCCATAATATTTTTGTTCAAGAAACAACATGATTGTCTTTTATAATTTATAGTAGTCTGGACTATGCTGATCGCATCACTAAGGTTTCATTGACTTTCATTAATATGTTCCTCTTGCCCCTGTACTTCCTAAATAATTTGTAGTTAGATCCACAGATTTATTTTGATGTATACTTTCTTGTAAGACTTTTTAAAAATCACTTTATTAAGGTATAATATACATAATATAAAATATACTGATGTAAGTGACCAATTCATGTATATTTATAGTTACATAATTATTTTGGTAGTCTAACTTTATTTATTTTTAATTTTTAAAATTTATGTTGTGTAGAAGAACTGGGGTGTAGGCCAGAGATGCAGGGGGAGAAAGCATTTGCCAGAGACAGAGTGGGAGCAGAACAGGTAGATTTACTGAAATACACTGCTAAGGGGAGCAGTGTGCAAGACAGGAGAGGTTTGCTGCGCCATATATGGGTTAGCTCCCTGGCTGGGGTTCAAACTCAGGCCACCATGGTGGCCATGCAGTGATAGTGCTGAGACTTAACCCTTAGGCCACCAGTCTAATTTTAGAAAACTCATCCTAAGTAAAAAGAAACCTTACTCATTTATAATCATGCCCCATTTCCCCACCCACTAATCTACTCTGACTCTACAGAATGACTTTTTTTGACATTTCTTATAAATGGAATCTTAAAATGTGCTATTTTATATCTAAGTTCTTTTACTGAGCATATTCTTTATTGCTAAATATCATTCTAGTATATAAATATATCACAATTTGTTTGACTGCTTGCCAGTTCATATACTTATTTTTTGGCTAATAATAACATTGCCTCATATAATTCCATAGCAAAACAAAATAAAACAATACAAAAACAAGCCACAAAAATCTGATTAAAAAGTGGACAGACATTGAACAGACATTTTTCCACAAAAAAAAGACATTCATATAGCCAATAGGTACATGAAAAAGTTTCTTAACATCAATAATTGTGAAATTATTGAATGAAAAGCAAAACCAAATGAGATATAACCTCATGCAATATAACCTCATACATGTTAGGGTGGCTAGTATCAAAAACACATGAGGTAACAGGTGCTGTTGAGTATGCGGAGACAAAGGTCCTCTTGTACACTATTGGTAGAATGAAAATTGGTGTAGCAACTATGGCAAATAGGACCACCATATAATCCAACAATTTCACTTTTGGGCTTATAGCCAAAAGAAATAGCTATCTCGAAAAGATACCTGTCTCCCACATTCACTGTAGTATTATTTGCAATAGCCAAGACATGGGAGCAACACAATGTGGTATACACACACGCATGCACACATACACACATACACACACATAAACACACACACACAAGAATATTGTTCAGCCATAAAGAAGGAAATTCTGCCATTTTCCTGAACATGGATTTGAGGGCATTGTGCTAAGTGAAATAGTCAGAGAAAGACAAGCACTGTATGATGTTACTTTTATGTGGAATCTGAAAAAAAGAAAGGTTAGATACAGAGATGAGATTAGTGGTTTACCAGAGGCAAAGGCATATGTAGGGGGAGGGTATAAAGGAAATGGGTGAAGGTCAACAAAAGGTAAAGACTTCTAGGTGTAAAATAAGACAGGGAATGTAATATGCATTCATGGCTAAGGTTAACAATACTGTTTTGTATGCTTGAAAGTTGCTAAGAGATTGCGTATTTGAAAGTTGTAAAAGAGTAGATCTTAAAAGGTCTCATGATAAAAAAAAATGTAACTGTGAGGTGATTGGTGTTAACTAAACTTATTGTGGCAATCTTTTAGCAAAATATATGTTATCATTATGGTATATACATTGGACTGATATGCCAATTATATCTCAGTAAAACTGGATAAAATAAAGAAGATAAATTCTGCTATGATCTCTTGCGTGCAGGTTTTTGTACATACATGCTTTCATTTCTCCTGTGCCACGAAGAGTAGAATGTTATAATTCTATAATTAACTTTTACAAAAATCTGGTAAGTTAATTTGCAAAATGGCTATACCATTTTACATTCCAACCAGCTATGTGTGTGAAAGTTCCAGTTTCTCCACATCATCAGTGACATTTGTTAATATGGACTTTTTGATTATAGATTATAGTAATTTTAGTTGGCGAGAAATAATATACTTGTTGTAATTTGCTTTTCCCTAAAGACTATAATGATGTTGAGCATCTTTACTTGTGCTTATTGGTTATTTGTAACACTGCATTTGGAGAGATGTTTTAAGACCACTAAAGTTACTTTGTACTTCCATCAGGAGTCACATAGCATATAATTATCTCTCTTTTGGGGATGTAATCAGCCATTGGTAGACCTACAGTCAGTTGATTCATTGACTCATTTATTCATTTTGATTCTGTCTTTTATTTATTAGCTGTCTTTGCCTGTCATTTGAGTTGTTTAGTGCTCATTCTATAGCTTCACCATTAAAATTCAGCCAAAATAGCTGTTTAACTTAGCTAAAATAAATTTGAAATTTAGTTTCTTAATTATACTAGCCACATTTCAAATGCTTAGTAGTCATGTGTTGTGTAATTACTAAATTGGACTGTGTAGGAAGAGAACTTTTCCATCATTGCAGCTTTTCCTACTGGACACTGCCATTTTATAGTATGTTTTCAGTGAGGGGCAAAGGAACAGTGTTCCCTAGAATCTTGCATGTTTGTAAAAGTGTGTGCCAGTATATGTTAAAGTCTGTTTGTGTTGAAATGGAATCTTTGGTTATATGTGTTTTGCAGTCGGTGTTATTTCCTTGTTTGCTTTTATTTTGAGGTTCATATGAATCATATATTTAGTTCTATTATAGATATTGTCTGTGAATTATTGGTTTAGGTATTCTAGTTCTGTTTTTATGGGGGGAATTTATAAAAATTTAGAAGTATGCAAACTTTTATCACCATTATCCCATAACCCCTTCACATTTATTTTAGTTGTGCCAGTCACCAAATGAGAATTGTAAAAAGTTAGAGGTAGAAGCACTATGAATCATTTAGAGATGAAGAATCTGAAACTTGGAGAAGTGTTGTGGTTAAAAACAGAGTAAGGTCCATACCTCAGTTTTTTGTTTTACTTTCATCAGTGCCCTTTCTCACATCTGTGGTACTGTGGCAAAAGATAAAATTTCAGTGGAAGCCATATGAGTTACCAAGATGAAATGGATACTAGGGTTTAATTGACTTAAAAGGTCAAATGAAAAGAAAAAAGAAAACAAAATAATCAACTGAAAGAGTTACGAAAAAGAATCAGGTATAAGATTGCGGGGTGTGTGTGTATGTATGTGTATAATACATTTAAATATAATTTTGAAAGTTAAATTATAATTAATTAAATATAATTTAAATATAATTTAAAAGTTTTGGGAGCAGTTTTAGCTTTGCAGGAAAATTGAGAGGGAGGTTCAGAGAGTTATCCTATATCCCCTGCCCCCAATACATTTATAGCCTTCTCTGCTGACAATATCAAACACCATAGTGGTGTATTTTTGCCAGTGATAGCCAAGGATGGACCTATATAGGTCACTCCAAATCCACAGTCTACATTTGGTTCACTCTTGGTGTTGTACATCCTGTGGGTTTAGAGAAGTGTATAATAATGTAGCCATCATCATAATACTATACAAGAGTATTTTTACTACACTGAAAATCCTGTGACCTGCCTATTGCTCTGCCTCACTCAACCACTGATCTTTTTATATTTGACTTTGTAGACTCAAATATTGGGAATGTATATTCAAATGTAAATTTGTGAAATACATGGGAAATAGGTTGAATTGGAATCTGTGGACAATTTTATAATACTCATTAGTAACAATTTTTTTAAAGATATAGAAGACTCCTGTTTTAATATAATTTAGGATTTTTAAAATTATCTCCCTTCACTATTTTTAATTGTCATATTGCTTTTAACCAATGACCCAAATAATTTCAAGTGATCAGAGATACTAAGGCAGAAAATCTCATGTGTCAGTACTTTTAATGCTGTGTATATCAAATTACAGTAAAAAAGGCAAGATGCAGACCTTCTGTTTTCGTGACCATCTCATTGCATTGCAGTAAACCTGAGTTTATACACCACCATCAAGTAGTTTTTTTAGATTGATTTCTTTTACTTAATAATAGGCATTTCGGATTCTTCTGTGTCTTCTTCATATCTTCATAATTCGTTTCTTTTTGGAGGTGAATAATCTTTTATTGCTTGAATGCTCCACATTTCATCCATTCACCTATGAAAGGGCATCTTGGTTGGATCCGGGTTTTGGTAATTATGAGTTAAGCTGCTGTATACATTCTGATAAGATACAGAAATTCTGTTACCCATTTTCTTCTTCTGAGTCAGCTGTGTGAGCTGTGTGTTTATTGTGACTTTTTAAAAAAAAATTTTTTTAAAGATTTTTTATTTTTATTTTTACTTATACAAGAGCTGGGGTACAGGCCAGAGGCCAGGGAGGGTGAGAGGATTCACCAGAGACAGAGCGGGCAGCAGAACAGGCAGATGGATCAAAGACACTGCTGAGGGGAGCAGTGGGTGAGACAGGAGAGGTCTTCCACGCCATGTGGGAATCTCCCTGGCTGGCTAGGAATTGAACCCGTGCTACAGAGGCTGCGGACAGCTTCACAGTACTGCAGTTAACTCACTGTGCTACCTGGGAGGCCCTGTTTATTGTGCCTTTTTATAATGTCAGTTGTAATTGTCAAGAAGTTAATACTTTTAAGTGAAAACAAAACTAATTTAGACTCTTAAACTGTTAGAAGCTGGTATAAATATTGAGAAATACAAAAATATCTTATGTAAGAAATGATTACATATTTCAAGAACAAAGGAGTCAACTGAACCTAGTTTATTAAAATTGTTTTTAATTAAAAGTTTAGTAAAGTGGGCCTCCCCTGGTGGCACAGGCATTGAGCGCTGGGCTGCGAGGCTGCTTGCAGCCTCTGCGGCGCCGGTTCGATCCCCGGCCACCGGCGGGGGTCCCACATGGTGCGGCAGACCTCTCCTGCCGCACCAGTGTATTTCGTCGGTCTGCTTGTTCTTTAAAAAAAAAAAAAAAAAGTTCAGTAAAGTGATGGGAAATAAAATAAAAACACAAAATAAATATTTATCTAGCATGGTTATACTTTTTTTTAAAAAAGATTTATTTCTTTCTTTTATATTTATATAAGTGTTGGGTACAGTCACAAGCACGGGAGGGCGAGAGAATTCACCAGAGCCAGAGCCAAAGCGGGGAGCAGAACAGGCAGACTGACGAAGCATACTGCTGAGGGGAGCAGCGGGCGGCTGGAGAGGTCTGCGTGCCATGTGGGACCCTCGCCCAGTGGCCGGGGATCCAACTGGTGCTGCAGAGGCTGCAGGCAGCCCCGCAACCCAGCGCTCAACCGCTGCGCCACTAGGGAGTCCCTGGTTATACATATTTTTAAAAGTAAAATCCTTACTGCTCTCATTTAAGTTCCCCGTTATTGCCCAATATGCTAAATATTATTATTATTCTTAAATAATATTGAGGCACTGAGGAGCCATTTATTTTTATTGAGTGGGAAAGTCTGTAGTTTTTGAGTAAGGAGAAGATATAAATTCTTAAGATCGATCCTTCTTTGTGGACCAGATGAACTGGAAAAAGCAGATTCTAAAGATGTGGATCTGGAAAAGTTAAGTAATAGTGAAAAGACCTATGAGCTAAAATGATAGCTCTCTAAAAGTAAGGGATGATATGGTTAAGCAGTTGGGAAAAAAATCTTTAGTTTGAGATAGTTATAGATTTATATAAGGGTTGCAAAAGTAGTACAGTGAGATCCCATGCATGCCTTTTTACTAGCCTCCCCAAGTGTTAACATTTTATTTAACTGTAGGTCAAAATGAAGAAATTAACATTGCTAAAATACCACTGACTAAACTTTTATTGGAAACAATGTCATCAAGTTTCCCACTAGTACCCCTTTTCTGGTCCCATGTTGCAATCCAGGATGCCATGTTGCATTTAGATGCTGTATCTACTTAATCTCTCCTAATCTGTGGTACATTCTCAGGCTTTCCTTGATATACTGATGAGTTATTTTAGATATTTTGTAGAATTTCCCTCGGTTTGGATATCTTCTTATGATTAGACTGGTCTTATGCATTTTGAGGGAAAATACCACAGATGTAAAGAACTATTATGACATATCAAGGGGCATGTGATAACATGACTTACCACTCACTGGTGATGTGAGATTTGAACATTTGGTGAAGTGGTGTATGCCAGGTTTCTCCACTGCGAATTGCTTTCCATGGTCTGTTCTATAGAAGCAAACCACTAAATCCAGCCAACATTCAGTGGGACTAGAATTAAGCTCTCAGAATTTGAGTACACATATTAAATGTATACCTTAATTAATTAATGCTTGAGGAAATACTTTGAGGCTATTTTAATGAGATAAACATTTTTGACAAGGTTTATTAGTTTTTAGTAATTGATTAATTATAAGGTATAAAATAAAGGAAAGAGAACACCCAGATTTTGAACAGTTGTAGTTGTTCAGAGAAATAGAGTTATTCATTTTGGTTCTGTTGATTTAGGTTTTTTTCTACACTGAAATCCACTCCTATAAATAGTAACAAAACTTTGGCCAGATAATCTAGATACTCTGCCAGGAAACAGGACCTTGATTTCTCAGAGATAATTACAAGATCTCAGGACATACATAAACTGTTTGACATCATCTCTATTCTGAGTCAGAGTCATTGGGTTGCATACTTTTTTTAAAAAAAGATTTTTTAAAAAATTTTTATAAGACCTGGGGTGCAGGCCAGAGATACAGGGGGTGAGAGGATTCACCAGGACAGAGTGGGGAACAGAACAGGCAGACTGAATGAAATACACTGGCTGAGGGGAGCAGCAGGCGAGTCAGGAGAGGTCTGCTGCGCCATGTGGATCATCTCCCTGGCCAGGGATCGAACTTGTGCTTCAATGACTACGAAGAGCTTTATAGGTTGTGTCGTAACCCCTTGCGCCACCAGGGAGGCCCCTGGTTGCATACTTTTTTTGTCTTCTCACAAAATTTCATAATTATGACTTAGGTATATTCCCCTGATAAACTTTCCCTTTATTTTTGAAATTTAAGACATTTTCTCGGAATCTCCAAGCCCCCCACTCGTTGAAAAACACAGCTCACTCAGTACATTATAAACCTGAAGAAAAAAAAGGGGGGGTTTACAAGTGTGGTGGTGACATCTATTGTTTTATAATTTACATGTTAACTTAAAAAAAAATCTATCACTGTCTTCCAGGGTATTTTTTTAGTCATTTCTAAAGCAGCCTCCTGCGTCTTTTATAACACAGGAGACAGATCTTGCTGGATCACTGTCATCTTGCCAGTCTAATTTTTTCTTTCTCTTCAGAGTATGTGAATATGTTGGGCTTTCCCTCTCAGTTCTACTTAAAATCCCCAACAGTGATTTTGCCACTGGTGACTCCATTAACAAAGTGTGAGAATTTTCTCTACAGGAATTTGTTGAGAATATTATACTTCTCTTTTATACAAGGAGCAACTTAGTTACATCCTATTACATCTATATCCAAGAACCAAGATCCCATCACTTTCCTGGTAGTTAATAATCTGCTATTTGGATTCATATTTTCCAGAAACCTTTTGTAAAAAAGTGTTTTGATGATTTACTAAGTATTTAATTGCAAAGAGGATTTCAAGAAGTTCTGCTCAGGTAATATTTACTTCACTGCTGGGAGCTCATAATTACTCCCTTTTAATAGAAACTTGAAGCCTCAGAATTTCTAAGTGTAAGTTTAAAAGTGGATTCATTTAAGGTAAATTAAATACTGGGATTGAGCTACCAAGTTATTCATATTTGCTGCTGAAAGTACATACATAAATACAAATATATCAAGCTATTTAAGAACAAGTGTGATTTAAATTATTGGTTGCTTTGAGAATTTTCTCTCATTTACCTGAAAACAATTTTCATTTTACACAATATAAAAACCATTCATCTCCAATTAAGTATTGTATGATTTCCGCCTTCTTCCCTTATTGTTATATCAAGCAGTTCTAGCATGCTTATGAGTAATGTGTTGGTTTAGTGGATTCTTTGTAATCAAGAAACTTAGAATATGATGCAATTAATGTGGAAATTTAGTGATTATGATACTAAACTGGGGTGGGATTTTTGTTTTTTATTGTCAGAATGTCAGCTGTGCTCAGTTGCATACTTTTTTATTTGAAAGAAATATACGCAAAATTAGAGTGGCTAAATTACTAGTGTCAGCTAAAGTATTAGACTTATTTCAAACCACTCAACTATTCTGTATATAACAGTGAAGGATTTATTTGTATACTTGGCATTTAACCAGCCCTGTTGATTAGGCAGAGAAAAGAAAACATGAGTTAAAGGCATCAAACATTATTAGATTTCCTAATACATGCTGTTCTTAGAAAATCATGATGAAAAATATCATTGGTAAGGGGTGAGCAGAGCAAAGTGTGGAGGGTGCTAGGGAATTATGGGAGAAGGTTATGGGCACCTTGATGGTCGGTAAATACTTCTGAAGGAGTGTGATCCTATACCTTTGAATCATATATAGTGTTGTAAATCATTGTTACCTCAATAAGTCTGTATTTAAAAAACAGTGTTTAGGATAAAGGGGAACATAAAGTAAAAAAAAATTGATACAGTGCTGTATAGATTGATAATACTTTCTAATAAAATAAAATGTTGGAACAGATTGAAAAATATGATCATTTGCAGAATTCCTAGGAATGTCATTTCATGAATGTCTATAAATCAGTAATTCTGGTTAGTCCAAAAACCTCATGTGTATCATTTCTTTTTATAATACCTGGCATGGGAGTTAATAGTCACTGGATATCTTGGTGTGTATAAAATGAGAGTACATATTTGGCGGGCCTTGACTTTCATAAAAATTCCTATTTTTTGAACATTATATTGACTTGCTGAACTCCTTCTCTGCATGTGGGGTTGAATCTTTCATATTCTGTTTCTTTTTTTTTTAACTTTTTTTTTAAAGATTTATTTATTTATTTATTTATTTATTTATTTATTTATTTATTTATTTATACAAGCACTGGGTACAGTCAGAAGCGCGGAGGGTGAGAGAATTCACCAGAGCCAGAGCGGGGAGCAGAGCAGGCAGAAGGACCGAAGTACACTGCTGAGGCGGCAGGAGAGGTCTGTACACCATGCGGGACCCTCCTCCGGTGGCCAGGGGACAGCCGGGGATCGAACCGGTGCCGCACAGGCCGCGGGCAGCTTCACAAACCAGCGCTCAACCGCTGCGCCACCGGGGAGGCCCCATATTCTGTTTCTTGAATCTTGATTATTGCATTGTGGCATTACTCGCCCCACATCGTTCACAGTGTTTTTCAGTTTACGTGTTTGAGCTGGTAGTGGTCTAAATATTTTCACTGTGTCCTGCCTAGGGGAGGCAACCTCCCAGAAATCCAAGATTGCCAGGTGCTTCCCTGGATCACTGTGCAGCCAGAGCCTAGACTGTTTACTAACAGTGGTGCACATCTTCCCAGGGTTCCCGCATGTCCAGCCCTCCCCTTTCTGTCATCCCTCTGCCATCTTCCGCCTGGTTTTGGCTCTTGTAGGAAATGGGTCTTGGTCAATGAAAGAACAGTAGGCCTGTGAGGAGAAATACCTGGTTCTAATTCCTAAGGTTGCAGAGAGCTGAGGTGCCTATGTGGTTTTCCCTGGGTTGCTGGTTTGGATGTAAGAGTGGTAATCGTGTGATAGGTAGTATCCTGAAAATCTTAATTAGGGATTTGATTATATATTTTAATACTTTGAAAACATGGTAGCCCCCATTATAGCATATATTTCTATTTTCAGACTTGTATAGATTTGACCTTCAAATGCATCTTTGGAAATGCCTTATATACACGTAGGGGACTACAAGTATTAAACAATACTTTGCTACCAAATGTACTGTTGCCACAAGATTTGTATATAAAGTTCAAAAGTAAAGTTACCATTTAAAAATGTTTTCTGGACTTCCTTAATGATGAGTTCAGCCCTACTTGATTTTTCAAACAATACTTTCTCACTCTAATCTCTTTCCATCTTCTGTTGATTTTCAAATGGTGAATTTTTCTCTGTGGGTCCACAGGTTGGTGACCAGTGGACATATTTTTTGACTGCTATATTATGCTTGCATCACACATGTGAAGAGTCCAAATTAGATAGATTGGTGTGGGCTTGTTTGCAAAAACACCTTATTTTCTATTTGTTTCAGCCCCTGAGAACAACATGTTATTTTAACTACATTTGACAACTTGAGTTTGATGGCATTTTAGTTTGTATCTCTGTCTTAGAAAAATAGATGATCGGGTATCATACTAGAGTTTAGGAATTAGATTAACTTGGGTTCAAAATCTTGCTCTGAAGTCTGGGAGTGTAATGCCTCCATTCCCTTCTTTTTTTTTCAGGAGAGCTTTGGCTATTCGGGGTTTTTTGTGATTCCATATGAATTTCATCAATAATTGTTCTATTTCTTTGAAGAATGACATTGAAATTTTGATTGGAATAGCATTGAATCTGTATATTGCTTTTGGAAGGATGGCCATTTTAATAATGTTTATTCTTCCAATCCACGAGCAGGGGATGTCTCTCCATTTCTTTGTGTCTTCTTCTATTTCTTTTAACAGTGTTTTATAGTTTTCTTTGTATAGGTCCTTTACCTCTTTTGTTAGATTTATTCCCAAATATTTGATTTTTTTTTGTTTCAATAACAAAAGGGATGTTTTTTTTGATTTCTTCTTCTTCAGATTTATTGTTTGTGTATAGGAAGGCTACTGACTTTTGCGTGTTGATTTTGTATCCTGCCACTTTACTGAACTGATTGATGAGTTGAATTAGCTTTTCTGTGGAGTTTTTGGGGTTCTCTATGTATAATATCATATCGTCTGCAAATAGTGATAGTTTGACTTCTTCTTTTCCTATTTGGATTCCTTGGATGTCTTTCTCTTGTCTTATTGCCCTGGCTAGGACTTCCAGTATTATATTGAAAAGCAGTGGTGAGAGTGGACATCCTTGTCTTGTTCCAGATCTTAATGGAATTGCTTTCAGCTTTTCACCATTGAGAATGATACTGGCTGTTGGCTTGTCATAGATGGCCTTTATGATGTTGAGGTATGTTCCTTGTATCCCAAGAATTTCAAGGGCTTTTATCATGAAAAACTGGTCCAACCACTGTGGAAAGCTGTGTGGAGATTTCTGGACCTACTAAACATAGAGCTTCCATATGATCCAGCAATTCCACTCCTAGGTATTTACCCAAAGGACACAGAAACATCAATTCCAAAGAACACCTGCACCCCTATGTTTATAGCAGCACTGTTTACAATAGCTAAGCTTTGGAAACAACCCAAATGCCCAAAAATAGATGACTGGATCAAGAAGATGTGGTACATATACACCATGGAATATTACTCAGCATTCAAAAAAGATAAACACATGCAATTTGCAGCAACATGGATGGCGCTGGAAGGGATCATGCTCAGCGAAATAAGCCAAAAAGAAAAAGAAAAATACCGGATGGTCTCACTCATAGCAGGAATCTAGAAAACTTAAATAAGGGACCAGGAAAATGAATAACTATAAGAAAGTGAAAATCAAAATCAACAAAAAACTATGAACCAGAGACACTTTTAGGGGGGCGGGGGCGGGAGGGGAGGGATTGGGTTCAGAATGGGGGGGCTGCAATTGTATGGGGAATATAACAATAAAATTTATTATAAAAAAATAAAAATAAATAAAAAATAAAAAAAAATAAACATATCAAAAGAATATGGCTGCACAAGTACCAGAATCTGATCAGATAAAACAGTTTAGGGAATTTCTTGGAACCTACAATAAACTTACAGAAACCTGCTTTTTGGACTGTGTGAAGGACTTCACAACAAGAGAAGTAAAACCTGAAGAGACCACCTGTTCGGAACACTGCCTACAGAAATATTTAAAAATGACGCAAAGAATATCTATGAGATTTCAGGAATATCATATTCAGCAGAATGAAGCTTTGGCAGCCAAAGCAGGACTCCTTGGCCAACCACGACAGAGAAGTCCTGATCAATGGACTTTAAAGGAGAGATTGCCAACAGCTATTGCACTGGAAATGAGGATTCACCTGACAGAATCCCCTGAAAGCAGTAGCCACCATGTTAAACCATCTGTCATGACTGTCACATGGAAACCAGTGGAGAAACAAAATTGCTATGTACCAGGAATAATCAAAATAGAAGGTCTTGTTCATTGAAAATAATATGCAACATTTGTTGAGGCCTTAAGATTCAGCAGCTTGGTCACTTGATTGGAAAAATAAACCATTGTTTCTTCAAAAAAAAAAAAATCTTGCTCTGCCTTGTGCTTTCTGTGTGTCCTTGGACAGAGTAGTTGAACAGGTTTTATTTACCACATATTTTATACAGGAAAATATTTTTAAGGATTAAATGACACAGTATATATGTAGCATTTACACATAGTAGGTATGCCATAAATTGTAGTGATTCTTACTGTAGACATAGTTAATGAAAGAACCACCAGGATCATGGTAGCTTTCTCAAAATCTTAGTAGTGCCTTATTTGATCCCAAGTATTCTTTTGTTGTAATTCAGATTCCCAATTTACTCTTTATGGAAATATGTAAGTATATTTCTCCCTTAAAATTTTTCTTGGTGGTACTTTTAATACATATCCATTTCACTTTGATATTTCTGAGGGCTTAGAGCATGGGACTTTTTGAAACTATTAAGAATTGTAATAAAAATGTTTCTTGATGACTTGTAGATTCTAAGGTTTAAATTATTGGGTAATATTTATTTTTGTAAGCTCAATAAGGGCAAAACAAGGCCCTTAATAAGTCTTGATAATACTGGAACAAAAAAGGTAAACTGTAACTTGAAGTTAAAATATAAATAACAGAAAACAATTTAGAAATTTATTCTTAGTTTTAAAATAGTGTTAGCTTAAGCTTATATTCTTTAGTGTTTCTGACTAAATGGTGCAAGTTGGGATTACATTGGTTATCTTGGGTATTGTTTAAAATTCATTATCCTTCATATTTCAGACTTTTTAATTTAGCATGCATATCATTGCTACAAGAAACTTCACTCCTGAGGTGATGCCACAATAGCACTCATGGTGACCATGTCTTTTGTAATGTCATGTGTATATGTCCTCTAACTAGGCCAGTCACATAATACAGGAGGGTAGGCTAGCATATCTTATTTCAAAGTAGTGCCAAGACTTTGTCTTGACTGATCAGACAGTCTGCGTACAGCTTACAGTTATTAGATGCCCTAGAAAATAAAATTAAAAAAGTGTTGCAGGAAATTTTTGAAGCAAACTGATTTGCATATCTGACTGTCTTTTTTTCTACAATGGTCTTACTATTACACAAGTATTGGAAATTAAGAAAATCTTTTTTTTTTTTTTCCCTTTGTCATATATTCCATGGAATACCACCTTGGATGTGTATATCCAAAGCCAAAATCAGAATACTCAGAACTTTTAAATTTCCAATCATTCTTTGGGAAAATTGTTCTATGTATATGAAAGCTACAGTAGTACTTGTATAGAGGGAAAATAAAAAAAAATGACAGCTTAATAAATAATAGCTATAAAATTATGACTTTATAAGATAGTTCAAAAGCTAGATTTTCTTTTAATAACAAAATTCATGAAATGAGATCAGGATCAGACTGGTAATAATGGGATCCTGTTTATATTAAATCTATTGAGTAAGCATTTACTAATCCTGTGTAATGAAGAAAGGCTGCTCAGACAGCAAAAAACCTAACTTTTGGAACTTTTTGAAAGGTATCTTGATTGCTTTCAGTAATGTGAGGGATTGGCCCCAGTTAGAGAAAGGACAGGGAGTAACCAGACTTCTTTTGTAAGAATGAGAAATGATACTGGATGAGACTAGTAGTATTTAACATGTTCATCATTCAGAATTAGTTCCCCAAAGAATTTGATGCTGCCGTCTGATACTCTGTTGGACTTCTGCTCTGGACTCTTTTTCCTCTTTGTTCCAGGCAGCTGAAGGTTTTATCAGGTGTCTTCCTGCTATAATCTTTTTTCTATTTTCAGGTCTCAAACACAGTATGTTTTTGTGTCTCAAATAATTTTAAAAAATGAGATATAATTCACATAAAACTCATTCTTTTAAAATGCATGGTTGTATGGTTAGGTGGTTTTTAGTATATTGTACAATAATTTGTGCAAGCATCACTATGTAATTCCAGAACATTTATCACCCCAAAGAGAAACCCACTATGCATTAATAGTCGCTGTTCATTTTCCTCTTTCCTAGTCTCCTGCAACCACTAATTTGCTTTCTATCTTTATGGAATTGTCTCTTCCCTACATTTCATGTATATGGAATCATACCATGTGGCATTTTGTGCCTGGCTTATTTCACTTAGCATTATGTTTTCAAGGTTCATCCATATTACAGCATTCCTTTTTATGATTGAATAATATTCCATTGTGTGAATATACCACATTTATCAGTTGATGGACAGGTGGTTTACTTCCACTTTTTGATTGTTATGCATAACACTAACATGAAAATTTTTGAATCTTTATGTCGTTTTATATCTTTCTTTTTGAGAGACATTTATTCAAATCCTTTGCCTGTTCTTTTAATTGGTTGGTGATTTGTTAGACTTCTTAATATATTTTGGATAGTAGATCTTATCTAATGGTTTGAAAATATTTTTTTTCCATTCTGCAGGCTGCCTTTTCACTTGTTTGATGATTTCTTTGGAAGTGCAAAAAATTAAATTTAGATGAAATCATATTTCTTTTTTCTTTTTTTGGTGCTTTTGGTGTCAGGTCAAAGAAACCATTGCCTACTCCAGTATCATGCAGAAATATGCCTGTGTTAATCGTCTAAAACTTTTATGGTTTTATCTTCGAGATTTATACGAAAGTGAAAAAAAGTAGTCTGTGGAATGGGAGAAAATATTTTAATGCCATTTATCATTATACTGATGAGGAGTTAATATCTATAATATATGAAGATCCATTTTGAATCGATTTTTGCATATGATGTGAGGGATAAGGTCCACCATGCGTGTAAGTATCTTGTTATTTAGGCGCTATTTGTTGAAAAGACCATTTTTTCCACATAAAGTTGTCTTGGCACCCATGTCAAAATCAAATGTTCACAAAAGTATGAGTTTATTTTTGTTCCCTTAACTTATATATCAAGCCTGTGACTGTACCACAGTTTTATTTAATTTTAATTTTTTAATTGTAGCATTGTGGTAAAGGTTGAAATTGGGCAGTATAGGTATTCTAATTTTGGCCTTCTTTTTCTAGATTGTCTTAGCTATTTGAAAGTCCTTTGCAATTCCATATGAGTTTTAGAATCCACTTGTCAATTTCTATAAAAGTGAATTCAGCCTGAAGGTTCATGGGATTTCGTTTAACATGAGGACCAACTTAGGGATTATTAACATTGTAACGATAATAAATTTTCCAGTCCATGAACTTGGGATGTCTTTCCATTTATTATATCATCTTTTATTTCTTGCAATGATATTTTATAGTTTTCAATATAAAAGTCTTTATTTTGTTAATCTTATTCCTAAATATTTTATTTTTTTTCATGTGTTTATTAAAATGGGAGGGGAGAATGATAAAATGTGGTAAAATGTAAACATTTGGGGAATTTGGGTGAAGAGTAGATGAGAATTCTTTGTACAATTCTTTCAGCTTTTCTATAATTCTGAAATGACTTCAAAATAAAAAGGATAAAAAATGTGTTATCAAAGAATGATAGGACAAGTAATAGAAATAGATATTAGTACTTGCCTTCCCCAATACTGTTTATTAACTGACCTCTTATTTTGGTGAGATAGATGAAAATGGGGTGTTTCTCTGAGTTCAGGATGCAATTATAAGATCTTTCTTCTATTTTGTCAATCATTATTATGCCAGAAATAAGAAAGATTGATGCATTTTGTTGTTGTCATTTTTCAAAAATTTGTCTCATTCCAATGAACAAGTCCAAAATCTTCAAGAGAAATGATTTAATTACTAAGCATCTAAGCAAGAATTAGAATGATAAGTAGTATTGTGTGTGTTTGTGTATTTGGTGACTAAATCTTATTTCTCCTCCTGTTCAAATGGTTTCCTGACAATAAACTATCAAATGTTGTGAGATAATTTTCCATTATGAGTTCAGGATTTTTTTCTTTTCTTTTTTGTTTATTTATTTTTAAAGATTTATTTTATTTTTATTTATGCATGACTGACTGCTTATTAGGGATGCTACTAAAAGCTCGTTCTTGGGAAATTCTGTGCTTGATATATTACTTATTTTGGTTGAATGATGTATTGCCATTTATTTTTCCTACTTCATGAGACCAAAGTATTAAGTTTTTTCAGAACATATGCTTTTATTCTTCAAACATTTCATAAATACCTGTGTGTGCACTGTATGTGTGTGGGAAGTTTGGAACAGTAAATATGGTGTTTATTGTCAGATTAGCCTTATAGTCAGAACTATATTTTATTCACTGTTATGTTTCTAGTAATTGATATTCAATGGTTCTTTCATTTTTAAATTGAAAGGAGCCTTGTAAACCAAATCAAACCTTCTCCCTAGTTTTACTAAAGAAGAAACTGAGGTACGGAGGCAGTATGTCTTATCCAGGATTGCCTTACTCACTCGTTTGTTAACCATGACAAAAATTAACCTAATAATTGGTCTGTACACTTTAAAGACTTTACTTATAAATGATATAATAAAATTATATATTCACAGTGCATGCACCTATACATACACACATAACCCACCAAACACACTTTACCCCTCTCGATTGCAGGTGTCAGCAAACTTTGTATCCTGTAAGTTTTATCTGATCAGAGCCAAACTTATGTTTTCATCTTCCTGATAGCAAAACAAGACCTTGTTTTCTAAATGTGCTAGAAACAAGGCAGATAAGAGGAATCTTTTTTAATGGCTCATGTGCTTGTGATCAACTTCAGTATTGCTAAGTGTGAAAATAATTGCTGTGTGACAATTGTGTGACCACTTATGAATTTTTAAATTAATGTACTTAGGAAAAATTCAGAGCATATTACCCAAATTGCAGCAATTTTAAAATGAAACTTTTCTATGAAATGACAGATATCCTCGTGAAACGAAAATCAGGAGGTACCCTCAAATGTGACTAAGATATTCTATGTAGTTTTAAAAGACATAAAGGTAGCTATTGCATCATTAATATGTTTATTCAGAGTTTAAAAAATTTAAAAATCAGTAGATGGAAGTTGCTTTTTAGTCATTTACATGGATTTTTACTGAATTTTACGATAGCTCTTTCTAGCTTCTGTTCTGAGGAAGGTATTTCCAGTTTTTATTCTAAATAAATAACAGCTTTTCATAATTGATATATCCAGTGAGATACCTCCAAACCCCAGTATCAAACCAAGTAATTTTCACCTTTAGCATTTTCTAAAGGGTTTTAGTAACATACACTTAAAGTTAAAATGGGAATAAGCCACTAGGTATTGGTATTTTATGTCATTTAAACACAATAGCAAAATGATAGTGAACATTACTCCTGCCCAGAAGACTTGAAGTTTAAATTAGGTAAAATGTAATAGAATGAGAGAATGAAGATTTGTATTTTCCTGTGACTATTGTGAAGGATAGTCATGTAAGTGAATTTCCTGTATTTTTTCCTTCTTATTTGTGTCTCTACTATGTAAGCTAGAAATAATTTCCAGTAAAAGAAATGAACTTATTATTCAGATAATGAATCTAATAGATTTTCAATGGTTTGCATAATTCAATTTTTCTTTGTAAAGAAGTTGTATCAGGAAAGGATATAAAAACAGACAGCTGCTTTTAAGAGGAAAGAAATTTTAAGCCCTCTAAGAGCATTTTTTAAAATAACAGTTCATCTTGGATTTAGAGTATGTTTTCAATGTTAACCAAACAACCAGATTTTCTTGTCAACTTTGGAAACTGCCGAGGGTTAGCTTGATTCATGACACAAGCAGATGGCATTCCGCTTCTGGCAAAATGGGCACAAAATTCCTTATGCGCCCACCTGCATATGTTCCAGTCTTCATAAAATCCTGTGCACTTTCAAACTTAGACACTCTTTGCTGTTCTAAAAAACACATTTATTAAAGTCAAAATCAGAGATAGCACACAAATAGCTAAGATTTAATCTTATTTTAGATCTGTGACAAAACAAAATGAAAACTGCAGGCTGAAAGTAGACTTATTACTGACAAAATACTACATATGTTTTATTTGTAGATAGATGGATCCCCAAGGAGAAAACTTATCAGAAATATCATTCATCACCAGAAATATTTCTTTCCTTTGCACAACCAAATTTCTAGAGGTTATTTCCTTAAAATACTTGATAAAGGCTCAATTTGTAACCACAAGTTTTCACTGGTAATCTGTGAGAGGTCACTCCTAATTTTTGGTGGGATATATTCCATTCCCACTTTCTGTCTTATTCTAAAATTTGTGATGTGAGATGTTCTATATTTAATGTGGCCTGCAAGATCTCAACAGCCGCAACTGCTACCTCTAGAGGCTAGTTAAAATACATACTAACTCTGTATATCTGAAACTTTTTTTTTAAACAAGATAGCTACACTCTTTTTTTTTTTTTATAGAGGCATGTTTTATTTATTTATTTGTTTGTTTTGTTTATACATGCACTGGGTACAGTCAGAAGCGCAGGATGGTGAGAGAATTCACCAGAGTCAGAGCGGGAAGCAGAGCAGGCAGAAGGACCGAAGTACACTGCTGAGGGGAGCAGCGGGCGGCAGGAGAGGTCTGCGCGCCATATGGGACCCTCCTCTGGTGACCGGAGAGCAGCACCATGTGGGACCCTTCTCCGGTGGCCGGAGAGCAGCCAGGGATAGAACCGGCGCCACAGAGGCCGCGGGCAGCTTGGCAACCCAGCGCTCAACCGCCGCGCAACCGGGGAGGCCCTATATCTGAAACTTTTGCCTATAAGCTTATTTAGACTTCACACTACTCACTGGGGCTGTGTATACCATCACATGAAGAAGGTGGTTAGTGGGTCACACAGAATTAACTCTTTTGTAGTCATTCCTAGTCAACATTTCACTGTGTGGAACTTTTGTGATTTAGAAACCCAAGTCTTTCAATGTGTGATGTTTCAGTTAACTGTGACTCTACAAATTTATTCTTTTAACTATGAAAGAATTTTTCATTTACCATTTAAGATTTCTAGTACAATGAAGAAAAATCAATAAAATTATCAATAGCTTTCGTCTTTTATAGGGTGTATTAGAGCAATAGAAGATATAATCTTCAACTATAAAATTGTTTTTTAGCTTTGATAAACATAGTTGCCTCTCTGTCCCTTAAAAATGTGCCATTTGTCCATTTTGAACATTTTAATGAGCTCTTTTTTCCCCCTTAGCCAGTGTATACTTACAGAAAAAAACCTGGTATCTATTCTTTATATTTGAATATCTCCAAGTCCTACTTGATTATAGTGGGTACATTTATTCCCTCTTTGACAAGTTGTATTCACAGTTTAGAAAAACCCCAAGAGATCTTTGGTGACAGTTACCATTAGATTTATTTTGGTGACGTCTTCATTTACATTTATATGTCTTTAGATAAGTGTTTGGTTGCCTTTTTACAGGCTTCATTTACTCAGAAGAGTTCATTTTTTGATGGCTTTTCTTTCTAATCATTGCAGTTGACTTCTCTTTTTGGGTAGTTAATGAGGATGCTCACTATTGAAGTCTAAGAGATGATCTTTATCTGTTACCCTTAGTAGAGGTATAAGGAAGTCTTATTGGTCTTGCTTCTGTCACACCTATGATTAATGAGTACTCTCCACAATTCTCAAGTCTGTCGCTTTGCCCAGCCATTCTATTTCTTATCAGAATTGGCCTTTTAGAGTTTGCAACCATATGCTGAGTGCTGAATATGGAAAACAGTTGCAGTTCTACTTTCAACTTTTGAAATGAAGGCTATAGTATTTAATTAGGGGCAGCACAGTTTTAAAATGGGGATGGAGTCAGGTGGGTGGGCCTTTCCAAAGAGCCACTCGTAAAAATTACTAGGGCGTTTATGCTTCTCAGAGTGCTGCCTTCTTAACATTCCATTTTATATTTTAAAGAAATAAATTTCATGGCTGAATGGAAGGTTTAAAATAGATAGAGCAGTTTGGCTAGGTGATTATGAATATACTTATTTCCACCCTTGAAATTTGAAATGTGTGACTTTGTCCTTCCTCATCTTCCTTACCCTGATTTATTTTAGATTTGTTTTTTCTTGTTTGGCTTAAACTGTTCCTCATTTCTGAACAGATAAATTGTTACTTGGCTGATAAGAAAGTGGATTCCTGACTTGCATATTATAGGGAATAAAATGTTAACTAGAGAGTTAAACATTTATGAAGTAGATTAAAGGATTTCCTTTCTCTTTTTAACATAGGAAGAGATATGGTAAATTGTCCCAGGAGCTAGCTAAATTGAGATAGAGAAATCCTGTGGTCTTTCCCTTGAAGAAGTATGTTAATACATAATATACATGTGTTTTTGGAGGATCATAAACTAGGAAGCTGCTAAGTTAAATCTAACAGCTGCTGTTGTGGGAAGAGCTAAGTCATAGTTAATTCCTCCATTGCAATAAAATATATAACCAGAAAAGGGAGTATCTAATTAAAAACACGCTTCTTAGGAGGATTAAAATATTTTTAATATTCACATGTGCAGCTATTTAAAATTTTCTCTCTCTGTTTTACAGCATACTTTCCAAGGAGGAGTTCTGTTGTGGTTCTTTTTCTTAGAGTTGGTCCTTCTATATTTACTTCTTACACTGATTTTGTTTGATTTTTTTTAATTGATTTTTTTTTCTTGCAAGACATGCTATTCATTCATCTTTCAATTTATTTTCATATATCTCATCAATCAAGGAATTTTGGTTTATAGTCCTTTTCTGATCATTGGGTTTTAAATGTTAACCATTCATATAACATTTGTCTACACTTAAACATATCTATACTTAAACATATAGTTATGCATTCATGCACATATGTACATACTTATCAGCCTGGGTATTTTTCTGTTTAAAATTATATCATAGGGGGCCTCCCCTGGTGGCGCAGCGGTTGAGCGCTGGGTTGCGAGGCTGCCCGCAGCCTCTGCAGTGCTGGTTCGATCCCTGGCCAGCGGCGAGGGTCCCACACACACAAAAAAATATATCAGTTCTTTTTTTTTTTTTTTAAAGATTTATTTATTTATGCATACAAGAGCTGGGGCACAGGCCAGAGGTACGAGGGTGGCAGGGGGGAGAGGATTCACCAGAGACAGAGTGGGGAACAGAACAGGCAGACTGACTGAAATACACTGCTGAGGGGAGCAGCGGGTGAGTCAGGAGAGGTCTACTGTGCCATGTGGGTAGCTCCCTTGCTGGCTGGGGATTGAACTTGAGCTGCAGAGGCTGCGGATTGCTTCATAGAGCAGTGCTTAACCCCTTGCACCAACAGGGAGGCCCTATATCAGTTCTTTTTAAGGTTTTGTTGATTAATTGATATTTATATGCCACTTTCTAAGAGAATTTAGTATTAGTAATATTTTTTGACTTGTCAAGAAGTTTGTAGGTATTTCAGTTTGTTATGTTTCTGGGTAATCTTTTTCATGTTCTATTTCACTTGTTGCCTGAGCAAAATTCTTTTTTTTTTTTTGCTCCCTTTTCAATTTTCCTCTCTTTTCACACTCATTCATGACAATCCTTGTCAAATCTTGACCCTGGGCAAGGCCCAGGTTTGAAACTATTACTGACTTTCACCTGTGTGGAAAGGTTGTCAATGAAAAATTGATAGAAGAGGAAAGAGATGTCTCATGAATTTGCAAGTCCTTTATGATATTTCAGTCTTCTTTTTCACATCAAATTTCACAAAATCTATTATACCTACAAATTGGCATAGGTAATAGCGTGTCAAGGGTTGAGTTGAGGGGATTGGCTGTTTGTGATTGTTACCAGAATAACCTATGATAATAATGGTCTGAGCGGAGGAAGCTATTATAACCACAATCTCTGGCATAATGAGACAAATAGAAATACCATCTCAAAATAATTTTAAACATTACCATTTAATGATACCAAATTCTGTTTTGTTTATAATTTAAATTTAATATTGTTATCTATAGATCATAGATTCTCAGTTCTTTCAGACTCACTGTCCATTTGTTATAGTAAATGCTCTGTTTTGATGGTCTCTTTACCTTGTTCTGAAATAAAATGTGTGTATAGATATATAGATATTTAGTGTAAACTATGTAAGAAGTAATTATAATATCTTAAGATAAATGAAAAATAATAAGGAAGTAATTTAGAATAAAATAATATATACTTCAACATGTAAATGTTTAAGCATTTACTAGAAGATATAATGTACTAGGAAACATAACGTACAAGACGACGTAATGAGATAATCAGATGCTGACACCTATACAATGTATAGAATCACCAAGATTGTTGTACTTTCCAGCTGAGAAAGTTGTACTTCATTGGCAGTTAAAATACCCCAAGCAGTATTGACACCTATGACATGATTTTCCCAAAGGGTTAAGAAGCTTGATATAGTTGCAAACAAAACAGTATAGTTTTTATTAATTTGTTAATTGCATTCTTAGAGATTCAGATACATTAAAATTATGTAAAATACCTTATGTTTGTATGTTGGATATATTTTGTTTTAGGCTTAAATGATTATGAATGGGTTTTCACCCACAGCAATGTCTGACTGGACATTTTTCACCATGTGGGTATAGCCATGTATTCTAGGATATTTCGCTTATACGTCTCTTTCTCCATTCTTTCTCTCCAGGGTGAGAAGAGAGATTTCTAAACCTCACTAGCAACCTCTAGTTACTGCTGTTATTGAAAATAAATAAATAAATAAATGAATAAATAAATGAATAAATAAATAAAGTACCTCTGAGAGGGTGCAGAGCCCTTATATATAATTGGTCATTGGGAAAATAGTTCTAATAGTTCTGTATGTCTGTAGTAAGGCATTTGTGGCCCATTCTTGGTATTTCTGTTTCCAATGATAATGATCTTTAGTGTAGAATTCATGTGGAATAAGTAAAATAGCATCATTACATTTTGCACATATCATTTTGTCTTGGCTGAAAGTATATAAACCTGTCATTCTTTTTTATGATGAAGAATCCTAATTTGGGTTTTGGTACTCCCTGTAATTACATGACTTGTGTGTATGTTGTCTCTGGGCAGATGGCCCATAGTTTTGCGTAAACCCTTAGTGGACTCACAAAGGTCATGATGGCATCTAACAAATGTGGAATGAGTCTATTCTCTTTCTACAAAGTTTGGGGTACAGTGGCTCTCCTTGTGCTTGACAGAGATTAGAGTAGCCTTTACCTTTACCACTACTACTTTCCTTTTTGAGTAGAAGTGGGGGTTAAAATCCTCTGAGAAAACCCATTTAAAAAAATTTAAATCTCTTGAAACCATGGCATTAAAACTCAGAAGAAAAGCCAACATATTGTCTTTGCGTCTTTATCCTGCCACATTCCAGAAGAGGAATTTTAATTACTGGGTAAAGCTTTCCAGAATATGACAAACAAGTTTTAAAAAAATAAGTATTTGTATTGTAATCAAGTCTAAATTTATTAAAACAAAGAAAGTTCCCTTTCATACTGCCTTCCCATCTAATTATCCTATATGTGTGACCATAGTTCATATCCTATAGAAATAACTTTTAAAAAGAGGCAGTGACATAAGGACAAATTTCACTTAGTTGATGCAGCCTCTTCCTTTTGCTTGTTACTTATTTCAAGAAATGTTAAGAGTTTTTTTGTCTTCTAATAAATGAGTATGATATGAAAAAAGCACTAGCATATTATCTTTTTCTCCTCTTTGAAAATGTCAGCGAATGTTCTTAGACCTCACTCTGACTGCTTGATTTAGGTCATAGAGTATCTCTTCCCAGTAATATATTTGAATTCCTGCCACTGCTTTACCTTCCTATATCTATTTCTATATCTTAACTATTTGGGAGTTCAATTCAGGATCCATTTTTTCCCTAATATTCTTCGTATTTCCCATCTAAGATTAAAGTTTGCCTGCTAATGCAGTTTCTACTAAATGTTGGAAAATTCTTAACGCTCAATTTTTGCTGAGAGAAAGGTATACTTTCCTAACATACATAATCCAAGTGATGCCCAAACGTACGTTTTCAAGGAAGGCTATAATGGGAGAAGAAGATGAGCTAATGGGGACTTCTCAGGGTGGCAGCCAACTTATGAATTCCATGGGTTAGTTGAAGTAAAACTGTTTCTAGACCAAATTCCCTAAATAATTAGGTTGTTTTGGAGATGTGTAGTAACTAGGTCAGCCAAGAAGTCCTAAGCAGATAATAAATGAGAGGATAATTTCCTGCTTCTCTGCCTATGACTTTCGGCAGTGTAGAGTTCAGGCATGAGCTCTTTGGCTTTGGCACTTGCTTTCGAAGGACAATTGCAGGCAATAGCCAGTTCCTTCATGAGCTAAATCCAGCTCCTTCCTGGGCTTGCTTTAAAAAATAATCACTCTTGCCAGATTTCACTTTCTGAGTTGCCTGTTTTCAGATCAGTAAAAATTATTGTCAAATCCTGATTGCTTACCCAGAGTCACAAAAAGCTTCTAGGAAAGTTTTACTGTTTTGTGGAACTCTTGACGATTCTACACTTAAGATGAAATTGTGAGAATTTTATGGTACATTGCATTGTATTGAGAATAGGGGTGTTCTAGATTTTAGAACTATTATCACTTACTTCATTGCTAACTTTGGGAGAAAATTTTTTTCTTAATTTTTGTTTTAGCTTTCTCACTTGGAGAAAATGATGTTAGGTCCCCTTTACATCCATTGTTTTGACATGTATTTTTTTTTTCTTTTTCATTAAGTTATGGTAATGATTAATCCCATTTAATCCTAGTCATTTAACTTTGAAAAAAATTATTAATTTTTTTTTAGGGGGAAAGTCATGTATTAGTATAGAAAGCATTGTAACACCTACCAAATTGTATCATGAATGAGAAGTGAACTAACTACTTGCCTTAGGCCTCCCAGTTTCTTAGGTGTCTCTACCAGAACTAACCAATATTTCCATTATATCCATCCAGAAAGACTGTGTATACATGAAAACATGTGTATGTGCACCCCCTTTTTTGTTTACCACTGAAACATATGGATTTAATTTTTCACTTTTATTTATTTATTTTTTTAAGATTTATTTTTTATTTATTTATGAAGAACCAGAGTATAGGACAGATGCACGGGAAGGTGAGAGGATTCACCAGAGACAGAGCAGGGAGCATAATAGAACAGGCAGACTGACGAAATACACTGCTGAGGGGAGCAGCGGGCGTGACAGGAGAGGTCTGCCTTGCCATGTGGGACCCTCGCCAGCCGGCCGGGAGTGAACCGGCGCTGCTGAGGCTGCAGACAGCTTCACAGCACTGCGCTCAACCGCCTGTGCCACCAGGGGAGGCCCTAATTTTTCACTTTTAAAATCATATTTTGTGTTTATTTTAAACATTGGCATTCTTTTGAAATAAATTACATATAAATAATAGTAGTTATACTTATTTAATAACACACTTATTTAATTGATGCAACTTATTTTGTTAGACTATTATTATACTTTAATCTTTATTAGAAAGTAACACTAATGATAAAGGAGTGATCACAAAAATCTGCAAAGAGCTGATGAGACTCAGCAACAACGAAGAAAATAATCCAGTCAAAAAATGGGCAGAAGAGCTAAAAAGAAACTTCTCTGAAGAGGAAATGCAAATGGCCAACAGACATATGAAAAAATGTTCAATTTTGATTTTCACTTTCTTATAGTTATTCATTTTCCTGCTCCCTTATTTAAGTTTTCTAGATTCCTGCTATGAGTGAGACCATCCGGTATTTTTCTTTTTCTTTTTGGCTTATTTCGCTGAGCATGATCCCTTCCAGCGCCATCCATGTTGGGGGCCGGGAGGGGAGGGATTGGGGTCAGAATGGGGCATGTGCAGTTGTATGGGGGAATATAAAAATAAAATTTATTATTTAAAAAAAAAAAAAAGAAAACAAATTTAACCAGAGGCCAATTGGTATGACAGGAGTTAACTTCTTACTCTGGTCACAAAAACATCCCCAAACTTCTAAATAAAGACTGCAAACTCTTCTTAAAAAAAAAAAATAAATAAAGAAAAAATGTTAACATCACTTGTAATCAGGGAAATGCAAATCAAAACTACCATGAGATACCATCTTACACCAGTGAGAATGGTACATATTAAAAAAACTAGCAACAACAAATGTTGGCGAGGATGTGGAGAAAAAGGAACTCTCCTGCACTGTTGGTGGGAGTGCAAACTGGTCCAACCACTATGGAGAGCTGTGTGGAGATTTCTTGACCTACTAAACATAGAGCTTCCATATGATCCAGCAATTCCACTCCTAGGTATTTACCCAAAGGACACAGAAACATCAATTCCAAAGAGCACCTGCACCCCTTTGTTTATAGCAGCACTGTTTTCAATAGCTAAGCTTTGGAAACAACCCAAATGCCCAAAAATAGATGACTGGATCAAGAAGATGTGGTACATATACACCATGGAATATTACTCAGCATACAAAAAAGATAAACACATGCAATTTGCAGCAACATGGATGGAGCTGGAAGGGATCATGCTCAGCGAAATAAGCCAAAAAGAAAAAGAAAAATACCGGATGGTCTCACTCATAGCAGGAATCTAGAAAACTTAAATAAGGGACCAGGAAAATGAATAACTATAAGAAAGTGAAAGTCAAAATCAACAAACAACTATGAATCAGAGACACTCTATGGGGGTTGGGGGGCAGGGAGGGGAGGGATTGGGGTCAAAATAAGGGGGTTGCAATTGTATGGGGAATATGATAATAAAATTTACTTAAAAAATAAATAAAAAAAATTCTTCGCCTTTCTTTTTTTTCTGAGCTTAGACTTAGTCTCAGTATCTTTCCTGATATACACTTTAGACAGCAAGTAGCAGCTCATCAGAGTCGGTAACTACAGAATATTAAGCCATACATATTGATATTAAGACATATATATTAGTTGCAGTTTTAAAGGTGTGCTTTGGGGATTATGAATTTAGAATTTTCTACAGAAAGCGAACCTAATGTTGTGATCTCCAGAATATTTCCTGAATAGTTCAGAGAAAATGTCGTGAATTCAGGGTGTGATACTGCCTGAGAATTGCTCAAATTCTTCATGGTATTGGAAAAAAGGATAGCAGAGTTATGTCGTTAGAAGTTAATATATCCAATAGGCTTCAATGTGGATGCCTCTAAGTTTAGATAATGCTATATCCAAATCGGTGTTATTGGGCTTTAGTAATTATCTGTGCTCATGAATTACATCTAGTGTTGATTCATATGTCTTAATGCTTAATTTGTAGCAATTTGTATTTATCATTCATTCACCTGCTGTGTGCCATCCTACAACTTGAGGTTATAATAGTGAGCAGGAATAGGCAAGATCTTTGCTCTGCTGGAGCCTAAAGTTTAAGTTATACTGACAATGTGTATGTTATTATAAACTGCTAAGTGCTGTAAAGGAGAAGGACAAGACCTTCACTGTTTGATTGGGAAGAATTCTCTGAGGAAATGATATTTGAGTTTATATTTAAAGTGGAAGGGGTACTAGGAAAACATTTTGGTCTGAGGGAACAGCATAGGGAAGGGTCTGTGGAATGAGGATGGACGGTGAATTTTAAAAACCAAACACAAGTGCTGAGTGTAGAAGGTAATTGAAGGGATGTTGTAAGTTTATTCCTGATAAGTTGACAGGGAACAATAGGCCTATAACTGTATAAACAATTATGTTAAATGACCCAGGACAATCCTAAGGTATTCTGTAAATACTTTTATAATTAATAATGAGTAAAGTTCTTTGTCAGAAATTATGTTTTAGACTAGGAAAATAGTTCCAGTTTTCATCATCATTTCCATAAAGTTTCAAACTAAATTTATAGCTAAAGTTGAACCTCACATTCAAAGTATTTTATTTAACTTTCTTGTAATCACAGTTTTCATATTTTGTGTTGAGGGTTGCTTATTGAATTGATATTTGGCGTAGGAGCATTAGTGATCTTAATACTTACATTAGTGATAAGGAATTTGAGGGCTTCTGCAAACATTTAGATATTAGATTATCATGAAAGATTTAACTTCAATACAACTAATAAAATCAGCATCACAGGATACATAGGGATGAGTGAGAAATGTGATACTAATCAAATCACTTAATGCAAACAATGAAAATAAAAAAATATTAATAATTTGTTTCATTTATGTGATGTTTGCAACACAGTGATAGTCTGAAATGAAGACCTGATATTTATTTGTAAGAACTCAAGTAAAACATCATTCAAACCATTATTTAGTGAAGAGAAGAAAAGAGAAACAATATCTTTCTAGACAGATTTATAAATATTTTTTTACTCTGAGACATTTTGGAAGTCTCTAACTAAACTTTTTAAATAAGGAATTGCAAGTCAGTCAGGAATTACAAGAGATTTTGCTCAAATTACTGAAGTCTTCAGTGAAATGAATTGTGATGATGATCTCCTGTGTGATACCCCTTTATGGTACTTCCTCGTAAGTGATTACACAAAAAGTCTATGTTTATATGATTTGTGTGGTTCCTGACAACTTGAACACAAGAGATCACAATTGGAAGGGAACCAGGAGAATTGGAAAATATGCAAAAAATTAATTTTTTTCATTAATTGAGGGGTATTATGTGGACAAATGTGCTATTTTATTCCATTTATAAATTCTAAGGGACCCCCCAAACCCTGCTAAAATAAAGCTCAACTTCTGTATTACACTTTCGCATTTTTATTTTATGTCTTATAGGCATTTTAAATGTTTTTGTTTTCATTTTATCCATACTTTATTTGTAGTACCATAATAGTACTATCTAGCATACACAAGGTGTCTTTAATGTGCCTGACATTTTGCTAGGTGTTTTGCTTTTTATTATTTGCCATTCTTACAACAAATTTGTAAGGTGGTTATTACTAGTCCTGTTTTAGAAATGCGGAGACTGGGCCCAATAAGTGTTGGTGAACTGGCTCCTTGGATTAAAAAACAAAAGTCCTCATTTGCAGCATTTGCTGGGTGCTGTGATGCAAATATGCCATTATGTTGATTTTTAAACTAACAGCTGATTTGAGATGAAGTCGGTGAAGGAAACTTGGGGAAGAGATGGGCACAAATTGGTTCTCCATGTGAATGAACATGCTCTAACACACCACTCACTGAGGCTCTTAAAAAGAATATAACTTTCTTCAATAAAGTGTCAGTCTAATTCTAAAGATTATACTCTCTTAACAACACTCCTTTTCTGCATAAGAAAATAGCACAGTACTGCCCCTTGAACTTGAGGAAGACATTAAGGGCTAGACCAGACAGAGAGTGGAAGAAAAGGCAGAGAGAAAGGAGAGTTAGGGAAGGAGGAAGGAGCTTTAAGATTGAAAACGGAGAGCAACCTTTTCACGCCATGTTGGAGATGGGGGAAGGAAAACAAGTCTCATGACAGCGATCATTCAAATTTTATCAAAATAAGGCAGAAATCTACTATATGGTTTTGTCAGCCTCAATAGGACATACAGTATTCAGAAATGGTAACAATGGCTACCGCATCTTAGTGGAATGTGTTCTGACAACCCCATCTTGCAACTGATGATCTATTCTTATTCTTACTCGCACCAACTTCAACCAATGACTTCATCACTGTACACAAAAACAGGTCAACAAAATAACTAATGTAAATCATAAATAACAATATATTATTCATATGACAGAAAATAACCAGTTTTGTGAGGTAAAAAAGAAAATCAAATGTGCTATCAGACAGTCAGCATTTACAAAATTGCTTGCTATAAATAACCAGGGGAGACAGAATTTCAGAGCACATCTAAAATGAGTATTCATTCATTTGAATTTATCAGAGACTGATTATGAAATATCTGTTAATCTGGATTTCCTATATACTCTAAAATCCTATTATTACATGTCAGTTTGAGATATATATAAGGTGCCAGACTTAAAAAGTTTTTCCTATGTTTATAACAAATCATATAAAAAAGCTGTGTATATTATTGAAATGTCCTGAGTTATCATAATGAAGCTTCTTTCATAAAGCATATAAAGTCTAAGTTGAACCTTATAGCAGTAAAGCACAAGAAAGCAACACTTTTTTTTTTCCATAAAGTTTTTATTGAGGCAGTGTTGGTTGACCTCATTTGTATTTTGGAAGTATAGAATCACCCCCTTCAGATGTCATTACTATAGTGTCCCCACCACCAAAGTACCCATAGTTCACCACCAGGGTCCATTGGAAAACACATTATTAATTCTTTTTTTTTAAGATTTATTTATTTATTTATACAAGCACTGGGTACAGTCAGAAGCGCAGAAGGGTGAGAGAATTCACCAGAGCCAGAGCAGGGAACAGAACAGGCAGACTGACAAAATATACTGCTGAGGGGAGCAGCGAGCGCGGCAGGAGAGGTCTGCGTGCCATGTGGGACCCTCACCAGCGGCTGGGGATCAAGCCAGCACTGCAGAGGCCATGGGCAGCTTTGCAGCCTGGGCTTAACTGCTGTGCCACCAGGGGAGGCCCCACAGTATTAATTCTATAGATCTTTCCCTTCCCCATTTGCAAAATTGTTGCAGTGCCCAAAACATAATATTGAAAGAAGAGGGACAAGAAACACCCTTGCTGCTTTAATCACAATATTTATTTATTTAAAAATTACTCACCTCTATTTTTTCTTTAGTGGCTAAGTTTCCTTTTTATTTTTATTTATTTTATTTATTTTTAATGACATCATTATTTTACATCTTCATTTGTTTTTTCACAGTACAGGATTTCTCCCCTCAAATGTGATCACCATAGTTTTCCCACCACCATCACAACCATATTCCTCAATTATAGTCCATTGCACACTCCTCTGTTTTCTCCCATTCCTCTCTCTCACCTCCTTCCTTCCTGAATGCCTCAGATCTATGGTCAGCTTTTAAGGATTGGTTTTAAAGTCTGTCTTTGTCTGAACTTTTCTTTGGTCTCTCCATATTCCAAATATAAACGAAACCATCCTGTATTTATCTTTCTCCTTCTGTCTTACTTCACTTAGGATAATCCCTTCCAGTTGCATCCATGTTGACACAAATAGTATGAGTTTATCATTTTTGATTGGTGAACAGTATTCCATTTCTCTCTCTCTCTCTCACACACACACACACACACACACTCTCACTCACCCTGTCTTCTTGATCCACTCATCTGGTCTGGGGCATTTAGATTGTTTCCATATCTTGGCTATTATAAATAGTGCTGCTATAAACATAGGAGTGCAGGTTTCCTTTGGAATTAGTGTTTTTATTTTCTTCTTTGGGTAGATAACTAGGTGTGAAATTGCTGGGTCATTTAGTAGATCCATTTTTCATTGTTTGAGGAATCTTTTGGTATAGATAGTGGTCTAGTTTCATTGTTTTGCATGTGGCAGTTCAGTTTTCCCAGCACCATTTATTGAAGAGGCTTTCCTTGTTCCAGTGTATATACTTTTTTTCCTTTGTCATAGATTAGTTGTCCATAAGTGTGTGGTTTTATTTCTGGGCTCTCAATTCTGTTTCATTGGTTTGTATGTCTGTTTTCTAGTACCATGCTGTTTTAATTATTATAACTTTATAGTATGATCTGAGTATGGAATTGTGATACCTCCATTTTTCTCATTTCTATTCAGGAGAGCTTTGGCTTTGGGGGGTTTGTCATGGTTCCATGTGCGGTTCAAAAATCTTTGTTCTCTTTCTTTGAAGAATGCCATTGGGGTGTTTATTGGGATTGCATAGAGTGTGTAAATTATGTTGAATATGATGGCCATTTTAACAATGTTGACTCTTCCTATCCACAATCAGGGGATATCTTTCCATTTGTTTCTGTCATCTTCTATGTCTTTTAACCATGTTTTCTTCACTTCCTTTATGATCAGGGATGATACTTGGTATGATTTCATTCTTCATGAATTTGTTGATCCTTGTTTTGTGACCCAGTATGTATTCAGTCCCTTTAATCACAATTTCTAAATAGTTTTGCAACTAGCACTGTCTGTGATGTTTCTGAACTTTACATAAAAGAAACAATTTAATCTGTACAAATAACCATAGCTAGCAAGCAAAGATACCAATTGAAACTGGAGAGAAAAAACTACCACAATTTAATTCTACTGTCATTTAAGAAATGACATTCATGTCATTTAAGAGATCCTGACATTCATGTCACTTAAGAAACACATACATGTTCCCTTATAAGGTTTTGGATTCAGTGACATAATGTCATTCGTAATATTTCCTTATCCTGTTAGTGTCTATAGACTGTAATGGTATTCCCATTTCATTTGTGATACTAATTTGTATCTTTTTTTCCTGATTATCTGATTAGAGGATTTTCAATTTTGTTAATATTTTCAAAGAATTCATATTTTATGTTACTGATTTTTTAAAAATTTCTTTAAATAAACTGTTACTGATAGAAATGTTTTTGACTTATAGAAGAATTATAAAGATACTATAGTTCCCATATACCACTCACCTGTTTTCCCATGTTTTAACATTTTGTATTCTAACACACATTTGTACAGCTAACAAAACAATACTGATACATATTAACTAAAGTTCATACTTGGTTCAGATTTCCTAAATTTTTTTTAAAGATTTATTTTTATTTATACAAGAACTGGGGTACAGTCCAGATGCACAGGAGAGGATTCACCAGAGACAGAGTGGGGAACAGAACAGGCAGACTGACAAAATACACTGCTGGGGGGGGCCAGATTTCCTAAAATTTTTTTTTAAAGATTTATTTTTATTTATTTATACAAGCACTGGGTACAGTCAGAAGCGCAGGAGGGTGAGAGAATTCGCCAGAGCCAGAGCAGGGAGCAGAGCAGGCAGACTGAAGTACACTGCTGAGGGGAGCAGCGGGCGGCAGGAGAGGTCTGCACGCCATGTGGGACCCTCCTCCAGTGGCTGGGGAGCAGCCGGGGATCGAACTGGCACTGCAGAGGCTGCGGGCAGCTTCGCAACCCAGCACTCAACCAGTGCGCCACTGGGGAGGCCCAGATTTCCTAAATTTTTAACCTTATGTACTTTTTTTCTGTTACATGATCTTACTCAGGATACCATGCCACATTATATTTAGTCTTCATATCTGCTTAGGTGCTTTTGGCTGTGATATTTTCTTAGCCTTTCATTGTTTTTGATGAACTTGTAAAGGAGTACTGGTCAGATATTTTGTAGAATGTGCCTCAGTTGAGATTTGTATATTGTTTTTTTAATGATTAGAATGGAGTTAGGTGTTTTTCAGAGAAAAACAGAGGTAAAGTACCATTTTCATTACATTGTATTAAGAGTAAATGCTATCAATATTACTTAACACCTTTTAAAAAGGCTCTATTGAGATATAGTTGACAAAAATTGTGTATAGTTAGAGTGTACAACTTGTGGTTTTGATATATGAACATTGTAAAACAACCACCACAGTGTTCCTAGTCAGCATATCCACTACATCATGTAGGTACATGTACGTTTTAGAACTGAAGCTCTTCTCTGTTAGCATATTTTTCTCATTGATCTAGTCTTTTTATTTTTAAAGATTTATTTATTTATACAAGCACTGGGGTACAGGCCAGAGACGCAGGAGGGTGAGAGAATTCACCGGAGACAGAGCAGGGAGCAGAACAGGCAGAAGGACCAAAGTACACTGCTGAGGAGCGCAGCGGGCGAGACTGGAGAGGTCCGCCACACCATGTGGGTATCTTCCTGGACGGCCAGGAATCGAACCGGCAATGCAGAGGCTGGGGAGGCCCTGATTGATCTAGCCTTAAGCAAGTCTAGTGGCAGTGAATTCACTCAGCTTTTATTTTTTCCCCAAATGTCTTTTGTTAACTTTAATTAAAAAAGTTGTATTACATGTTTTGAGGTAATGTTAGTTCATAACACTGTATATGATTTAGGGGTATAGGTTCACAACTCCTCAGGTGTATGTCAGCACACCATGCCCACCACCAAAGCACCCACAGTCTCTTGTTTCCCTCCCACTTGCTCTCCCCCCTGGTCTCCCCCTCTGATAGCCTCAATTCTACAGTCAGATTTCCGGGTTGTTTTAATTTAGTTTTGTCTGTTTCTTTTTTTTTTTTTTTTACAACCCACGTAAGAGTGAAATCGTCTGTTATTTGTCTTTTTACTTCTGACTCATTTTACTTAACATGATGCCGTCCAGGTCCATCTTTATTGTTACACATGACAGGATTTCATCTTTTATATATATATATATATATATATATATATATATATATATATAAGATTTATTTATTTATTTATACAAGCACGGGGTCAGAAGCGCGGGAAGGTGAGAGAATTCACCAGAGCCAGAGCAGGGAGCAGAACAGGCAGAAGGACCGAGGTGCACTGCTGAGGGGAGCAGAGAGCAGCAGGAGAGGTCTGTCGCGCCATGTGGGACCCTCGCCTGGTGGCCGGGGATTGAACCGGCGCTGCAGAGGCTGTGGGAAGCTTTGCAGCCCAGCGCTCAACCGCTACGCCACTGGGGAGGCCCCATCTTTCTTTTTTTAATAGCTGAATAGTATGCCATTGTATATACATACCACACAGATATGGAGAGTTTCATGACAAGTTGTTTTTATGTCATTTTAATTTTTAAAGATTGGTAACGGGTTCAAAATTTAAAAATAAGCATAAACAAAAGCCAAGAAAAAAAATAAACATAAAAAATAAAATCCCGTGCTGGTTAAACTAAGTAGACTAAGGGACTTGAGGACTAACACCTGTGTCGCCCATTGGCTTCTGGTCCAGATGTCTATGGTGATTCTGGGGCAACATAGTACTGTTGTAGCTGTTGTTGGTGCTGTTGAAATTCTAACTTTGATCCTGAAGTCCTGTGTTAGAGATTTGACAACTCATTGGCTGATGAGGGAGGAATGTTTAGGGAATCCTCTTCTCCAAAGTACTCCTAAATCCCCCTTTGTTGGTGTGGCTTAACATTTCATGTGAAGAAGCCAAATTGTCTGGACATGAAGATGTCTCAAGATAGTGCCACAATATTGCCCTCATTTTTAAAGCATTTTTTTGTGAATATAGAATTTACTATGACAGTTTTTTTTCTTTATACACTTAAGTAAAATGTTGTTCCATCATCTTGAAGCTTAATTCTTTCTTGATAAATAATGAGCAAATTCTCATATTTGTTGCACTTCATGTTATGTCCTCCAAACCCCTGGTTGTCTTATTTTTGTCTTCATAACTAGTTTTCAGCAATTACTGTGTGTCTTGGTGTGTTTTCCTTGGTTTTAACCTATTTGAGTTTTGTTGTTGTTTATGGCTTTTAAGTTCAAATTTTAAAAACTTTCAGCCTTATTTCTTCAACTTTCTTTTTATCCTCTCCTTCAGGAATTGTCTGATATGGTCCTATAGACTGCCAGTCATTATTTTCAGCCTTTCCTATGCCCTCTGTATTTTTCAATTGGTATACAGTAGGCTCCCCTTATCTACCAGGAACGTGTTCCCAAACCCCCATGAATGGTTGAAATTTCAAATAGTAATGAATCCTATATATGTACTATGTTTTTACCTCTATATACCTACCTATGATAATGTTTAATTTATAATTTAGACATAGTAAGAGATGAACAATAATAAAATTAAACTGTATCAATATATACTGTAATAAAAGTTATGTGAATGTGGTCTCTCCTTTCCCACCCCTAAAATATCTTATTGTATGTAGTATTATAAACCACAATTGCTTTTGGATAACTGAACCCGTAGAAAGTAAAACTCTGGATAAGAGGAGACTACTATATTTTGAATTTGTCTATCCTTAATTTTGCTACAGTTTTCTTTTGTGGTATATAATCTGTTCTGTCCATGAGGTAAAATTATAATTTCAAATGTAATTTTCAGCTTTATTAATTTTGCTTGGTCCTTTAAAAAATGTCTTTCATTTTTTCCTATTATCATGTCTTACTTTAAATTGTTAAGCATATTATAATAGCTGTTTTATAGTCTATATTAGTTCCATTATCTCTGTGCTTTCTGGTATTATACCTATTGTTTCTACTGGTTATGTTTCAGTTTCCCACTTTTTTACATGGGCAGTACTTTTAATTGATTTTGGATATTATGAATTGTACATTGTTTATTATATGATTTTTGTTGTCACCCTTTAGTTACGATTGAGTTTATGTGTTGAGGTTTGATTTAAGGCTGAGTTAGGATAGATCTAAAGTAGTCTTTTTCCTTGGCCTTATTTAGGCCCTCCTATAGTGTAATCTTTTGGGGATATCTGCATATGCTTTGAGTGTTAAACAAAGTTTCTTCTTCTTTAACTTGAAGGAATCTCAAATGTCTTTCCAGTTGTGGATGAGTTATCAGGATTTTTCAACTTGTAGCTCCCTTACAGTTTTCTCTGCCAGCAGTCATGAAGTTTAATCCTACACACATGCATCCTAATTTTGCAACCAATACAAGAAAGAATCTCCAGACTGATTTCTGGATCTCTTTTTCTGTGTAATTTCCTTTTCTCTGGTAATTTGATCTGCAAATGCCATCAGCCTTAATCTCACCTAACTCCCATTTCTGTATCCTCAAATTCAGTGAGACCATTGTATTCTACTTGTGTTCCCTCTCTCCCTGTGCCAATATTCAGAAAGTACCTCCAGTTTAAATCCAAGATTATTATAAGGTTTCAGATAAACCTTATGTTTATGTTTTCCTTCTCCTAGAGATCAGAGTCCTGTGCTTCTTGTTTTTTCAAACTGAAAAAAACACTTGTTTCATATATTTGGTCTGGTTTTCTGGTTGTTTATAGCAGGAGGGCAAGTTCAATATTAGTGACTTGGTCATGGGCAGGAAATGCATGCCTAGTTTCATTTTTAGCTCAATATTAATTATGTCATCAAAAGTCTACCAGTAGGGCCTCCCAGGTGGCGCAGCGGTTGAGCGCTGGGCTGTGAAGCTGCCCGCAGCCTCTGCAGCGCCATTTTGATCCCCGGCCGCCAGCGAGGGTCCCACATGGCGCGCAGACCTCTCCTGCCGCCCGCTGCTCCCCTCAGCAGTGTACTTCGTCATTCTGCCTGTTCCACTCTCCGCTCTGGCTCTGGTGAATTCTCTCACCCTCCCACGCCTCGGACTGTTCCCAGTGTTTGTATAAATAAATAAATCTTTAAAAAAAAAAAAATGAAAGTGTACCAGTAAAGGAATATTATTCCACAGGTTATTTAAAATGTTTCCTATCAAAAAGCATGTTTAAATAAAACCTAGAAATAATGAAATCTTTCAATTACATCCTGGCTCTATATTTATTTCAACAACATTTATGGAATATTACTTTTTTTTTTTTTTTTTTGTGGGACCCTCACCGGCGGGGGAACAAACCGGCGCTGCAGAGGCTGTGGGCAGCCTCGCAGCCCAGTGCTCAACCCGCTGCGCCACCAGGGGAGGCCCCAGAATATTACTATTTATTACTATTTAAAAAGTAAATTATTCTCAGTAATTTTCAAATATCTATATATTTGCCTAAGTGTGAACAAAATTTCATTGTATTTAATGAAGAACTGCAGGAAGTACCTAATTTCTTTTATACTATTCCTCAGATATCTCATTTGTTTTGATTCAGTATTTCATAGATAAGGTCACTAAGTTTGCTTAGTCTGGAGCTACATTTACTGGCACAAATTATAAAATAAAGACCAATATGGTAGTTGGAATCATCCAAGATAAAGAAAAGTAACCATAGCAATTATTGTTGCCCATATTCAAAGTTAATTTGTTACCTTTGGAAAATCTGGAGTGATTACACAGATATCAAAGACATCATCATTATCATCCATGAATTACCATAGACAGACAATTCATAATATTCTCTAAAATGACCGTTACATGGCTATATCATTATGGTATAAATCAGGGACTTTCAGCAATAACTATATTTCTTACAATTACCATAATTATAGTTCTTATGTTCCCTGTTATATGTTTCCCAAGTATTCTTAATAAAAATTATTGTCATATGAGGATATAATAACTGATTCCTTGTCTCTTAGTGGGTAAGTTTAAATAAGGGTTGTAGGAATTTGTGCCAACTGACATGTACAAGCACCAGTACTTGTAGATGTGAGAAGTAAAGACCATAATCAAGCAGAGAGTTCATCCTGAGTCATCATTGGTCTCAAGGTCATGCTTCTTAATGAGGTGGGGAATGCTGGTAAACAACCTTCAGCTCACAGGACATTATTACCGTTATTCCATTGCCCACCCCACATACCCCACCAAATTCACAAGAATTGAGGCCTAAAATGAATTTGAGAAGCCCTGTTACAGATTATATTTCCTCTTCCTTGATGTTTAGATAACAAAGAAATCAGTGCAGCCTATGTTTATTTTCTTTTTCATCTCACTGTAAACTAACTGCTTGACTTTCTTGTGTTTTTGTCTATATTTTCTAATATCTCAAAAATTGGCACCAAAAGAATTGAAGGTACTTAAAAACACCAAGTTTTGTGAAACCAAAAGGGTATTTCAGTAATTAGAGGAGAAGAGATAGCAAATATATGAAGCACTTTGTAATATCTTGTGATTTTGAACTTTTGCTTTTACTTAAATGCATTCATTAAGTTCTACCTTGTATATTTGTGTCCTACCAAATTATATTGATGTCCTAATTCACTGAAGCAAAAAAAGAAAGCTGCTACTAAGATTTAAGAGGAGAGACTCTATCCTTAGGTTAAATGAACTGTTCTGCATGACCTTGGTGAAAGACTCTTAGTTGAGGTTTTTAATTTTAGTTTATATGCCTTCACTATGTATCTTATATATATATTAAATTTTGTTTTGGTTTCATGGTCTGAGTGGGAAAAACCCCTGTTTTTATTTTATTTTTTTTTAATTTTTTTTTATAAATTTTATTGTTATATTCCCCATACAATTGCAGCCCCCCCATTCTGACCCCAATCCCTCCCCTCCCGCCTCCGCCCCCCTAAAAGTGTCTCTGGTTCATAGTTTTTTGTTGATTTTGATTTTCACTTTCTTATAGTTATTCATTTTCCTGGTCCCTTATTTAAGTTTTCTAGATTCCTGCTATGAGTGAGACCATCCGGTATTTTTCTTTTTCTTTTTGGCTTATTTCGCTGAGCATGATCCCTTCCAGCGCCATCCATGTTGCTGCAAATTGCATGTGTTTATCTTTTTTGAATGCTGAGTAATATTCCATGGTATATATGTACCACATCTTCTTGATCCAGTCATCTATTTTTGGGCATTTGGGTTGTTTCCAAAGCTTAGCTATTGTAAACAGTGCTGCTATAAACATAGGGGTGCAGGTGTTCTTTGGAATTGATGTTTCTGTGTCCTTTGGGTAAATACCTAGGAGTGGAATTGCTGGATCATATGGAAGCTCTATGTTTAGTAGGTCCAGAAATCTCCACACAGCTCTCCACAGTGGTTGGACCAGTTTGCACTCCCACCAACAGTGCAGAAGAGTTCCTTTTTCTCCACACCCTCGCCAGCATTTGTTGTTGCTAGTTTTTTTAATATGTGCCATTCTCACTGGTGTAAGATGGTATCTCATGGTAGTTTTGATTTGCATTTCCCTGATGGCAAGTGATGTTGAACATTTTTTCATATGCCTGTTGGCCATTTGCATTTCCTCTTCAGAGAAGTTTCTTTTTAGCTCTTCTGCCCATTTTTTAACTGGATTATTTTCTTTGTTGTTGTTGAGTCTCATCAGCTCTTTGCAGATTTTTGTGATCAGTCCTTTATCATTAGTGTTGGGTGCAAAAATGTTCTCCCAGTTGGTGGGAAAACCCACTTAAGAGTGAAGGAATAAGCCTTCACTCTTAAGTTTCCATTTTAGACCATTAGTTTTTAGATAAAGACCTGTCCTTGCTTGTATTAATATTTGAATCAAACATATTTTATTTCTATATTGTACTTTCGTGCTTTAAATAAAGATGGTTCCCAAAAGGTGCAAGGCCACAAAAGAATGATGAGGAATTATGACTTTAAGTATTAGAAAATTAAGTAGAACAGTATTCTATCACCATCTAGTTGTTTCTACTTTGGATAATATGTGCCAAAGAATGTGAACCAGCTGCTCCATACTCCACTGAGATGCTTAAGGTTTTTGGTCTGCATAGCTGAATTGTTAGCATGATCCTTAATTAAAATGTATCATGATCAAAATGATAGATGAGATTCTTCCAAAAGTAAGGGGATAAGCCTCTTGGAGGTCCCTCTAGATTCAAAAAGAATTAAAATAGGAAACAATTTAAGAGTTAGAATTAGATGCATGTAATAATAGTATTAATCAGCTATCCATGTGTTTTTAAAATTTTTCAATCTGTTGTGAACTGAAACTTTAGAAAATACAATAAAAATTAATAACTAGAAAAATGAAACAAACTTTTTAATTATTAGATTCAACAGAAATAAAATTACTATTTCAAATTTCTATAAAGATGTCTATACATTTATTCTCTATTTTTGTCTTCATTTTGACACAGTTTGTGTCACTAGCACAATTCGTAGTCTTCTAGAGGTCTGAGAATCAAATTTTGAGTAGCACTGATTTCAATAAAAATTATTTAAGATAAAATTTCCTTTTCTATTGTTTACATCTTAGCTGTGACTAAGGACAAAGTCATGTCTAATTTCAGTTGAAATATTACCTTCTCCTCAAATCTTTTCTTGACTTCTCCAGGGTGATTTGGGAATCCATCTTCTGTGTCCCCACTACTCTCCATAAAGGACTTCATTATGTTAATTACTATATTAATTCATTTAAAGAAATGTAAAAATAATCCTTTAGATCTGGGGACTTAGGAAGGTTTGTGGCATGTAGTGGGTATTAAGTAAAAATATTTTTAATAAATGAAATTAAGAAATGCATGAATAAATTACTACAAAACCACAAGGCTCTAAATAACACCATGTACTGGACAACAGAAAACTTCATTTTTTGGAAAGAAGATAGTTTCTTAGTTTCAAAAGTTAGACTTACATGAATCAAGTTTTTATAGAAATAACTCTTATTAGAGACAAATGAACATATACACACCTTTCATACCTGCATAATACAGTTTGGGGAAAAAAAGCAAATGGATTCAGACAAAACAAAACTCAAACTTTAACTTGCTAGCTAGGAACACTGGTTTAACCAATTTTTCGCAAGATAGGAGGGTGTTAGGATAGATATTGCCTCAAGATTTTTAAGGTTACTCTGCACTCTACTTAAATCTTTTTTCTTCTTGCCCCTCCAACTGTAAAGGCTTGGTATCCTGTCATACTGCTGCAATCTGTTTTAATGTATATTTGATGACAGCCTACTGAGTACTATGCCAGGCCTCTGGAAGAATACAAAGGAATTTGAACATGAGGAGATTAAAATCTTGTGAAGAAATCAGGAATACATATAACCAACTAAATTACAAAAATATATTTTATAGAAAGTGCAAACTCACTGTGATTAGGGAAGAAAACTTTAAAATATGTTTAAATTATTTAAAATTAAAAGTGTTTATAGGATGCTTTTCAAATTTTGATGTTTCTGCTGAGACAGTCTGGGAATATGCTGAGAAAAGCTGTTATAGCTGATATATCTATAATGAAATGGATTTAATATTCTCCTTAAAACATAAAACCAGAGAGAAAGAGACATTATATTGACCTGGCTAAGCAACTATCACTAAATGAATAAAGTTAGCATTCAATGCTGGAAATGAATTTAGAGGAAGTGAAAATCATGAGGAATTTAGAGGTGTGCATTTTTCGTATGCCTTTAATGTATAAACAAGTAGGCAAATGAATGTGTAGTTTTTCACTTCCCCCTCTAAGGCTGTACAACTATTTCCTTTGCATTCCATTCCTTAGAGACTGGTTTAGAAGATGGAAGAAGTACAGAAGTCTGAAGTGCTAGGATGCTGGCACTGCCCTTGGGGAAAGTTCAGATCTTGCTTGCATCACTTCTTGGGTATGCACACATTTCCAGTTCCCACAGAGAAGCTGATCCCTGGCAGAAGGCAGATAGACACAGCCAGACTGAGTCACAACTTGAGAATCAGGGAAGTTATTTTTTAAAGGAATAAAGGCCCTTAGAAGGATCAAATTTCTATAGTTAAACAGGAAGTAATGAAAATATATTTAAATCTGGATTACATTTTGAGGGAACCCATTCCAACAATTGCAGATTATTTTGCCATGAATCAGCTTGGATTTGGATTTGTGTGGTAATTACCTCTCTTGTATTTTTTCCCCTTTATTATTTTTTTTAAAAAGCCAAATATATTTATTAAGATAAAGTTAGTTTACATTATTGTATTTTTAATTTTTATTTATATATTTTTTACATCATTGTTCATTTTTGTACAATGTTTGCTTTCTCATTTAGCAGGGAAGCGGGGTAGGGGGGCCTTTCATTTTTTGATTCTCCTTCACAAATATCAACTGATCATCTTCTATTTTAACCTTACCTGCCAACTGTGGGTTGCTCTCTAAATATCATCCAGGGGATAAGCACAGTTTATGTTATTAAGTGAAAATTAAAGATTATAATGAATGCTACAAACTTTCCTGTTTTTTTCTAATTAGAAATTTATTGGAAAAGTCTTAAAATAGTAAAATAAATTAGTTTTTTAAAAATAAATTTGAGTCCACTATTTGGAAAGAGTAAAAAATAAAACGTACCATTCTAAAAAAAGCAAAGACAAGATTTTCTGACATTATGGTTTGTAAACATTCTATTTGGAAATTCCTTAACTATTTTTTATTAACTTTTTTCCTCATCTCTTCTTCTTTCTGTATATCTCTCTCTTTTCTCTAAACAGCTACCACAGATATTTTATATATTGCTTCTTTACCTAGATTTAAATGTCTTCTATGAGAGGGACATAATTTTTGTTGCAAACTTATATTGTACAAACTTATTTCGTATAAACCTTGTAACAATCATATATTGCCTCATACATATATAAGACTTAAATAAATTTAATTGCAAGCAGTTGACACAAAGAATGGTTTTCAAGTTTCAACATAGATATTTTGGGTTCAACATGCCCACCAAATGTTTGCTGCCACTCAACCTGCCATATTTGAATGATGAAAAATAAAAACAAAATTAAAAATAGTTATGTAGGACACTGTAAGGGATGTACCTCTAAGACTGTAGTTTGAATAATTTAATAACTTTCAAGAGCAATTTTGACCCTACTCAATTTTAGCATTACTCATTTATTTTAAAACCTAATTCCACTCCTGCCCTATTCCACCTACAACAGGTCAACATATACAATGCAGTTCCACTCCAGTCCCTTGCATATTTGACTAAAATAAAGCGAAGGAATATTAAATGACTTGTTCAAGGATAGTCTACTACATGAAGGTATTAAAAAAGTAATTAGTATAAAATACTATATAATGATTTTCAATAAATGGTAGGCTTTACTATTCTTTAACACAATTATTTTCCTTCTCAAAAATGTAGTGCAGAAGATAAATCACTTCTTTTTTTGACATTACAACTGTAGAAAATTATTCATCATACTAGACATTATTTTCTAGATAGAACTCTTAAATATGATGCATATATCCGAGAAATAAAAAAGGGAATTTTAATGAGCTGTGTATTAAATTAATTGAATCCTGGATTCATTATCCTAAGACTCTTATGATCATAAAAGAATAAAGGTTACTGACAGTTCCCCCTCAGTCTGTGTTATACTCAGTAAAAGTATTAAAAATAACGGGAAAAATCAAGCCACAAAGCAACTTGCAGCTCAGTCATAATTCTGTGTGTTTCAATGTATAAACCAAAGGACTACCATCTAAAATAAAGAACTCCCATGAGTTAATAAGAGAAAGACATGCCACCCCAATAGAAATGAGTAAATAACTCCAAAGTGGCACCTCACAAATGAGGAAATATAAAGTATTTATAACTACTTCAAAAGATATTCAACTTCAATAGTAATCAGAAAAATGAAACTTAAAATACAAGGAAATACCATCACACACCAGCTCAGTCATCGTTTTGTAAGGCTGTCATTAGTGTTAAAGGAGATGTAGAGCAATAAATGCGTTCCTACACTATGAAAGAACACTTTGATTTTATCTAGTGAAGATGAACATGCTCTTAATCTTGGATCCGGCTACTCCACCTCTGCATATTTACCCTAGAGAAATTCTTGAATATGTGTACCAAGAAAAATGTATTAGAAAGTTCATGGGAATATTGTTCATAATAGCAAAGCTTAGAGATAACTCAAATGTTCATTACCAGTGGATGGATAAGTAATTCAGTGGTAAATTCAGAATAGCAGAATGTCTTACAATAGTGAAAATGAAGGAACTATAACTACATACATCATTGTATATGTGAAGGGCAACGAGTTCTAGTACAGACACTTAGATTTGGGGAGGCAAAAATTCTCACTTCAACCACCAGAAAGCTGACCAGACAAAGTCAGGCATTGCCTTCAGCAAATGTAGCATTCTAACATTGTCCTCTCTGCACCTTTGGTGGTTTCACTGTTTCTCAGCCATATACAAGGCATAACGCCCTCCTAAAAGGATGATATAAAATAGAATATTTTGCATTTTAAAATAATCCCTAATGAAAGCTATGTGCTGGTATTGATGATGAAAGTAAATAATAGAAAGAGATGGTTTTTAAGGCAAATATACTTTTCCATAAATTAACAAACAGGGCATTAAATTCTGAAACACCTTTCTTGACTTATAGTCTGTATATTGATAGAAAGAATAAAGGCAGTTTATGAAGTTGTTTCATGTTTTTTTTTTCAATTAGTGTATAAAATTCTTTTTTTTTAACTGACCATTTTATTTATTTTTTTAAAGATTTATTTATACAAGAACCGGGGTATAGATTAGAACCGCAGGAGGGTGAGAGAATTCACCAGAGCCAGAGTGGGGAGCAGAGCAGGCAGACGGACAGAAGACACTGCTCAGGGGAGCAGCGAGCGAGTGAGGCAGGAGAGAACCGAACCATGTGGGGTTCTCCCGAGCGCAGGGAATTGAACCGGCGCTGCAGAGGCTGCGGACAGCTTCGCAGTGTGGCACTCAACCGCTGGGCCACTGGGGAGGCCTTAGTGTATAAAATTCTTATAAAGCTAAATCATTTGACATTTTAATTTCAGTTGCAAATTAGGCTATACTTTCTTACAGATAATGGAGTACATTTGCGTTTCATAATCAGAGGAATATGTCGATTTTAAATTAATTCCTTCACCATAAATAGGGCCTATTATATATCCATGATAAAGAAGGGAAAATATTAGAATTATAAATTGTAAATATTTAGTCAAGCAATTAGTAAAGTCAGTTATTTGTTATATATCAGTCCTTCAGACACTGTTAAAGTTTTATGTAAAAGTAGGTACTGTATTAATTAACAGGCTATTAAATTTCTTAGAGAATTTTTTGTAGTGTTACTTTTCTTACACCTTTATTAACTGGCATTAATTAAAGACCAGCTAGAGTCACAAGTCAGTTTTTCTTTTTTATTCCCTTACCAGCACACACCTTTTGTTTTACTGGAGATAATTCCTTTTTTTTTTTTTTTTTTTTTGGAGATACTACTTTGGAAACTTTGTGTCTACCACCTCCTATCTCTTGTTGGTGCTCTCTAGATCTTCTTTGTGACCTATTCTTGGGCTTTCCCCTAACTGCTTCTCTGCATTAGATATCTAATGTTCTGGATCCCCTCTCTTTCCTCTTTTTTGGGTTACTTTGTATTTTACTGGGGCATAACACCAGGTAGCTTCCTAAGAAGTGTTGCACTGGGATCAGAGTTTCTGAATCCTTGCATGTCATTCTGGTCTAATGACACTTTCATTATTTTGAAGGTATTAAGTATAATTCATGAAGAGTCCAGTATAATTACTTTTATTCCTTTCTTTTTGGTGATATTTTCATCCCTCTCTCCTTGGAAGTCTTAAATTCATCAATTGATTCCCAGTATTCTGGAATAATTATGATAATGTGCCCTACTTGGGTCTTTTTTTCATTCAGTAATTGGTAGGATCTTTTAATCTAGTGACTTGCATTTCAGTTCTAGGAAATTCATTCTTATTCTGTGTGTTTGTGTGTGTGTGTTTGCTTATTAATCAAATGTTAGGCCTAATAGATTGCCTTTTTGTCTCCTGGGTTGGTTTTTCTGGTTTTTTTTTTTTTTTTGGACAGAAAATGCATTTCAGTAACTGGTCAGGAGGATTAGTTTTTCTTTAAGCTTTTTAAAAATACAGGGTAAAAAGAAATTTTTCATTTTTCATGTTCTCCTGAGAGATATTATTTATGCAACATCAAAATAAACAGATTTTTATTCTTTCTAGGAAATTTTTCCAGCTTTGTTTTTCAAGTAGTCTTTGAGGTTTTATTTCATTTTTGCCTTTTTATTTTATTATAACTATTTTAATTCCCAGGAGCTCTTGTAATATAATTGCTATTTTTCTACAGCATCCTGTATTTTTTTTTAACAGAGAAATATCTGCATGCATCTGTGATGGCAATAAGAGGTTTATGTTTTACTTTAAAGTTCAAAATTATTTTTCCTACTTGATCTCTATTTCTTGGATTCTTTTTATTTCTGTTTGAAATTCTTTGGGCTTCATGAAATTGTAAATTTATATCTTTCATCACATATGGAAAATAGTTATTACTTTTCAAATAATATGTCTTACAATTCTTTTTCCTTATCTTTCAAAATTTCAGTTTGTTAAAGATTTATTTATGCATACAAGAGCTGGCCTACACCTCTGGTGTAGGCCAGAGGTGCTGGGGGTGAGAGGTTTTGCCAGAGACAGAGTGGGGAACAGAATAGGCAGATTGACTGAAATACACTGCTGAGGGGAGCAGCAAGCAAGACTGGAGAGGTGTGCCATGTGGGTCACCTCCCTGACTGGGGATCCTACTGATGTTGCAGTAGCTGATGCTTAACCCTTGTACCACCAGGGAGGTCCCTGAAACTTCAATTTGACATGTTAAGCTTCCCCCCTGTAACATCTAGTCCTCTTTATGCTTATTTTTTTACTCCTGAATACTGCCTATGTTTTCATATTTGAAGTGTTTTGTGTTCCTTGCTTTATTCTGGGTAGTTTTCTTTGACCTGATTTTCTCTTCAACAGTATCTAATTTTTTTTTTCTGAGTTCTAAAGCTTTTATTTAGTTATTTTCTAATCAGCCTTCATAGTTTTATAATTTATACTATTTCATCAAATTCAAGCTGGGGCTTTATTTCCCTATGTATTATAACCATGTAATTATATAAACATGGCCTTGTAATTCATTACATGTCTTTGTTAATTTCTTTATTAATATTTATGTTTTTGCTGTCAGTTGGTTTTACTTGTTTTTGCTAATGATTTTTGTCTCGTACATTCTTGTATGTTGAGAATTAGACAGTATTACAATCTTTTATTGAATTTAAAAAAAAACTGACAACTCTATAAGTTTTTCACAACTCATTTATTAACCAAACAAGCTATTATACAGGCCATTTATTTCATCTCACTTAGTGTAAATGTTTGCACATTGTACTTCAAAATGATAACCGGGTGCTGCCTCACACCCTACTGGTGAAATAACAATATATGGTATGTGTACCCTACTAGCCTTTCTAAAATATGAAATCTTCTCAATTCTCAAACATGTTTTGCTTGAAAGATTAAACAATAGTGGATATATTAGAAAATTTATTCCCAGAAATAATTTGAGACCTCCAATGTTATGTTTCTCTCATTGAGATTTTTGTTGGCATCTCAAATGCTGTGTTCTAACAAACTGGAATAACCATAATCCAATTACAAGGCTAGAGATTTTTGATAAATTACTTAAAAAATGATGCTTATATAATTTATTAATTATTCTTATATTTTTTTTGTGTGTAATTGACTCATTTAATAGTATGTAAAGCCCTTCTTTATCCCTGATAATAATTTTCCTTGTTCTGAAATCAGCTCTGTCAGAAATTAATATAGCACTTCAGTCTTCCATGATTAGTATGTTGTTAGTTATATGTGTTGTCTGACATTTCTTTCTCCATACCTTTACTTTTACTCTATATGTGTGTTTATATTTAAAGCAAGTTTCTTTTTTTTTTTTTGAATATTTATTTATTTATACTAGATCCAGGGTACAGACCAGATGCACGGAAGAGTGAGAGGGTTCACCAGAGACAGAGTGGGGAACAGAACAGGCAGACTGAAGAAATACACTGCTGAGGGGAGCAGTGGGCGAGACAGGAGAGGGCTGCCGTGCCATGTGGGATTCTCGCCTGCAGGCTGGATAGAACCTGCACTGCAGAGGCTGCTGACAGCTTCACAGTGAGGCACTCAACCACCTGCGCCACCAGGGGAGGCCCTAAAGCAAGTTTCTTGTGGACAACATGTAGTTTGTGTTTTGATCTATTCTGACAATCCCTGTCTTTTAATTGGTGTATTTAGACCATTGATCCTTAAAGTGATCATTAATATACTTGGATTAATATCAAATGTACTTTATATTTAGTGATTAGTGTTACTGTTTTCTATTCACTGCCTTTATTCTTAGTTTAAAAAGACTTTGATAATCACCTTAGCAGTCATTTATGATTTTGTTTTTATTTTGAAAATATTTTCTTATTTAAAATGACACTTGTCTGTTGAAAAACTCTTTAGTCCTTCTAGACATATCTTTTCTTTTAAATGAGAAGCAGTTGTGTACGTGTCAGGTGTGCCTTTGCCTTCTACTACTTAGAAGGGAGGTAGTTTTTGCTACAGGAAGTGTTTCATCGGGAAGCAGATGTGATCCAGTGATAGGAGATGGGAAGGGGATGTTTTGTTATTAATTACTTACATTGTGTAAACAAGGACTTTGTATTTTTGAAAGATGTCTTCTTCTCATTAATAGAAGCGAGTCCTATTTTTAAGCTTTTCATGAGTTGATCTAAGAGGTATGTGTTCCTGTTGTAGTAATAGAAAACCAGATTCTTTATTAACTGTAGCATATGTCATGTCTTCTATTACAAATGAACATGTGGGATATATGCACTAGATTTTCAGCATAGAAAAGGTGTGTCTTAAGATAGGAAGTGTGGTCACTACACTCTTTGTAAACTGAGAAAGCCAAGTTTTACCTTTTCATCTCTACTTGCTTCCCTAAGTTGAAATAAATCTAAGAAGACATTTTAATGAGAAACTGATATCATATCTTAAACTTTAAAAAGAAAGAACTTTTGCGTTTTTACAAAGCAACACTAGAATACCTGTGGATTTAATGTCACAAATATCTTAAAGCCTGAATTTTTCAGCTGTATTCTGTGGATAATAATATGGAAATAATTTAAGTAGGTTATGGAATCCTGAACTAGAAACTAGGGTAAACATGTCTTTAACAAAACTGGGATCACGCTCTACTTTTTATAGTAGATCTTGCTATTCTACCTTATATCTTGGACATTTTAGCACATAAATTTATTCCTTAAGTTTTATCTTTTTTTATGAATGTAGTCTACACTCACAGTTAAAAATTAAAACTGCAGAGATATAAGGTGATATTTCAGTTGTACTCCCCACAGGATATTACTCTTAAAAATATGTGGGCCTTTGTAGCACATATAAATAGATGTGTTTCTTTTGTATGAACAGGTACTTGATTTATTTCATCATTCTCTTATTAATGGTAATTACCATCATCCTTGTTGCTTACTTCCATTAAACAATGGTGTAGATTATAAAGTGCAGAAATTTCTCTGATTTTTAATTGTGCTTTAAGTTATGTTGTAGTCTTTGCTGTTCCCCCAAGAGATTTGACCATAATATGTATGTATGTGTGTGTGTGTATATATAAATATATGTTTAAATATTTATTAGCTTAAGCTTTGGAAACAACCCAAATGCCCAAAAATAGATGACTGGATCAAGAAGATGTGGTACATATACACCATGGAATACTACTCAGCATTCAAAAAAGATAAACACCTGCAATTTGCAGCAACATGGATGGCACTAAGGATCGTGCTCAGCAAAATAAGCCTGAAAGAAAAAGAAAAATACCGGATGGTCCCACTCATAGCAGGATTCTAGAAAACTTAAATAAGGAACCAGGAAAAAGAATAACTATAAGAAAGTAAAAATCAAAATCAACAAATAACTATGAACCAGAGACACTCTGTGGGGGGTGGGGGCGGGGTGGGGAGGGATTGGGGTCAAAATAAGGGGGTCGCAATTGTATGGGGAATATAAAAATAAAATCTATAATATAAATAAATAAATAAATAAAAATAAATATTTATTAGCTTTTTATTATTTTCCAGTCCTTGGGATAAGTTCTATATTCATTTTTATTTATTTTTTTACATCATTGTTCATTTATAAACAATATTTGCTTTCCCCCCACCCCCTCAGTTGTAGTCCCCATATAATTTCCTTCACTAATGCACCCGTGCACCATCACCTCAGTCTCCTGTGCTCCTCCCTCCCTCCCACTGATCCCTCTCCCTCCTCCTCCCCTGTAGGATGTCTCTGATTTATAATTGTCTGTTTTTGTTTTGTTGTGTTTTGTATTTATATTATTTTTTTACACTGATGTCCTATTGGTTCCCCCTATATCCCTCCTATAAGTGAAACCATCTGATAATTTTCTTTTTCCTTCTGTCTTACTTTACTGTGCATAATTTCTTCTAGCTCCATCCACATTGCTTCTAGCTCCATCCACATGAGTTTATCTTTTTTGATTGCTGAATAGTATTCTATTGTGTATATATACCACAGGCCTATGAAAAAATGTTCAACGTCCCTTATAATCAGGGAAATGCAAATCAAAACCATATTGGAATACCACCTTAAGATTGAAATGGCACATATCAAAAAAACTAGCAGTAACAAATGTTGGCAAGGATATGGTGAAAAAGGAACTCTCCTACATTGCTGGTGGGAGTGCAAACCGGTCCAAACATTTGGAAAGCTGTTTGGAGGTTCCTCAGTCTACTAAAAATGGACCTACCATATGACCTGGCAATTCCACTAATAGGGATCTACCCAGAGGACACAAAAACATTGATTCAAAGGACCACTTGTACCCCCATGTTGTTTTTTGGAGCACTATTTATAATAGGTAAAACCTGGAAATGCCCAAATGCCCAAAAATAGATGACCAGACTATATTTTTGATTCTCAGCACACTCCCATGACATTGCTAAGTTTCTATGTGATGTTTATACCCTCACAGAATATTTTATTTTTAATTGTATTTTTTATTGAGGTAACATTGGTATACAACGCTGTATATAAGTCAGAAGTATAGGTTCACACCTCTTTAGACGAGGTGTGTGCTACCACACATTATCTACCACTGAGGTTCCAATAATCCTCTACCATAGTCCATTGGACCACCAACACCCTTTCTCATGGAGTAATTTAAGCAGCTGTTCTCACTTTACCATCAAATCCCAATATAATTGTTTTATTTTGGTGAATCTGACTGAATCTCACAGGAAAACTTTAGAACTCCTTTAGTCCTCTTATTTTAAAATCTGTCTACATTGGGCCTCCCTAGTGGCGCAAGGGGTTAAGACACACCTGTGAAGCTCTCCGCAGCCTCTGTATCACAAGTTCGATTCCCGGCCAGGGGGCACAGCAGATCTCTTCTGACTCGCCAGCGGCTCCCCTCAGCAGTGTATTGTAGTCAATCTGCCTGTTCTGATCCCCACTCTGTCTCTGGTGAATCCTTTCACCCACTGCACCTCTCGCCTGTACCCCAGTTCTTGTATGCATAAATAAATAAATCTTTAAAAAAAATTCTGTCTACAGCCAGTTTGGTCTGTAGATCACAAGTACCATCTTGGGGCTTGTTAGAAATATAGAATCTCAGATCCTCACCCACGTGTACAAAAGCAAAATCTATATTTAATTTCATCTTCTAGTGATTCATCTACACATACAGTGTCAGAAACACTGGTCTGGAAGCAGATCTGTTGCTTTGTGGTTTTTGTGGTGATCTTCTGTACCCACATCTTGAATTTGGTCTTTTGGTTCTTATTGTTCAGATAAAGAGAGCAAAACAAAATGTAAAACATGCAGAAGTTTGAACTAAAGAAATGAATTAACTAAAGAGTGATTTCCCCTCTGCTTTTATTGTGCTTTCCATTGATTAGGTCTCCTGTTGATTTTTACCTATGTTTTACTATACCAGTAATAGGGAAGAGAAACGAAAATAGTCTGTTACACTACAATGCTTGTTTTGAAATGAGTATTTGTAGTGTGTGATTACTATTAGGGAACAATTTGAGTATTATGTAAAGTTTGTGTTTGCTAATGTGCCACTCATCCAAGAAATGCTGAGTATAGAAAACTATCTAGGTAAACCTGGATGCTGGATAGGAAATACTTAAATTGTACATTTCAAACAACTATCAGCTGCCTCAGTTCTCACCATCTTAAGAGTCATATCCATCGTCTTATGCTGTTAACATCTGATTTCAGATAACCCTCCTGCTAGACTACACAAAAATGCAAAAGCTAACACCTTTCTGATGCCCAATTCCATAGGTATACAAACTTTAGGTGTTTTTCAAGGTAACATTCTGTATTGATTTTAGCATCTAGGTATTTCTTAACCATTTAAGATTTATTTTTATTTATGCATGCAAGAACTGGGGTGTAGGCCAGAGGTGCTGGGGGGGAGGTGAGAGGATTCACCAGAGACAGAGTGCAGAGCAGAACAGGTGGGTCTACTGAAATACACTGCTAAGGGGAGCAGCAGGTGAGACAGAAGCGGTCTGCTGCACCATATATGAATTAGCTCCTTGGCCAGGGATCCAAATCAGTCAGAAGCGGTGATAGCGTGATAGTGCTAATTAACCCCTGCACCACCAGGGAGGCTCTTAATCATTTAACATGTATAAAATGGTTTACAGTTTTATTAACTTTCTTTCTTTTTATGTCATTGTTGAAGTGTCTGAGTACTGCCCCTTAACCCCTTCTACTCCTAAGTTCTGTAGTTTTATTGTGCAATTGTGATTAGTGTGCTGATTTTTAGGACTGCCTGTTTCATATTATAGCAGAAGTGGCTATAACAATATAATCTTAACATCAGCAACATCTGAAAAGAAATTGTGGTTCTATCCCTTATGCCTCAGATGTGGTAACAATTACCTTACTACAGTACTATGTACTATGTACTCCCCTTCTTAATGAAGCCTTTCCTGATCAACTGGCAGTTCCGGGAAGGCAGGGACAGTGTCTGTTTCATTTTTTTTTTTTCAGTTCCTCTAGTCCTAATATGTATCTGATATGTGGTAAGTGCTTGATACCAATTTGAAATATGACCATGTGAATGTAAGTACTTGCATATTTAAAGAATTCAGATGTTTCTTTTGACTTCAAGCCAGAATGATTCCTAAAGCTATGCTTTAAATATTACAATTATTATTAAGAAAAATGTAAAAAAATGAGCTGATACTTCAGGTGGTAGAAACATTCTTGTTCTCACACTTCCATCAGCAGCCAACTTTTATATTCAGATCCTAAATGAATGTAGTAATTCAGTGGTGTCAATATTTCTAAGTTTAAGAAATTATAAGTCCTGTGACCATTTTCTTAAAAATTCAATTTATGTTGTATATTTGAGAAAATTCAGAGAATGAAGAGTGTTAACTTGCAGTCTTAAATTCAGATTATTTTTTAAAAAGATTTATTTATTTATGCATACAAGAGCTGGGGTATAGGCCAGAGATGCGGGGTGAGAGGATTCACCAGAGACAGCGTGGGGAACAGAATAGGCAGATCCAGTGAAATACGCTGCTGAGGGGAGCAGCGGCAAGTCAGGAGAGGTCTGCTACGCCATGTGGGCTGCTCCTTGGCTGGCTGGGGATCAAACTCATGCTGGCAGATTGCTTCACAGTGTGGTGCTTAACCCTTTGCACCACCAGGGAGACCCTTAAATTCAGATTCAACATAGAATTTGGAGAAATAACTAACAAAAGTGACAGTGGACTCACATAATGACAGAAGATATTTGGAATCGTTTTTCAGATCAGATTTGATTCAGTTGTGACAAGGGTGAATCTTCCTTAATTTCTTTGATTGTTCCTCCTTAGAGACTGTCACTTCCTCAGCCTGTAGTTCTTTTGCTTTCTTATTTCGCTTGAATCTTGTTCTGTTATTTATTATTTTACAGTTTCATATTCCTCAGCTAAATAGGGACGTTTTAGTAAAAATAATTGTAGTTCCTTAAAAGAATTGAGTTGAAAAATTTAGAAACTGTGGTCATTATTTCACCCCTAGTTGTACTTAGCACATAAAAGTATTTTTTTTAAACATTTAGTTTCTGACTTTCACAGTATGCACTTCAAGGGTTAAGTTCTTCTACTGTGCAGTGTTTCTCAGCATCAGAGTCTTGATTTTCATTTTCATTTTCTTTTATTTAGTTAACATTGGTTTACAATACTGTTTGTATAGAGCCTTAATTTCAATGAAAGTATTTTTATAGGGTGATCTTAATTAACTTTCCTCCCCATAGAACCTTGTGAGCTAGCTAGATATTTTGTTATAATATTCAGAAGACTCCGGCCTCCCTGGTGGTGCAAGGGATTAAGATGCAACCTATGAAGCTAACTGCAGCCACTGCAGCACGAGTCTAATCCCCGGCCAGCAAGCTACCCACATGGCACAGCAGACCTCTCCTGACTCGCCGGCTGCTCCCCTCAGCAGCCCACCTGTTCTGTTCTCCACTCTCTCAGGGGAATCCTTTCACCCCCCCCCCCACACCTCTGACCTGTACCCCAGTTCTTGTGTGCACAAATAAATCTTAAAAAAATATATTCAGAAGGCTCTCTGAAACAAGAAATATTGAAGTATTAATAATAATTAAAATATGTGTAATAGACCCAAAGAAACTAGTGAAATTAAAAGATTCATTTGTGTAACATTTTATTTTGATAGTATCTCACATCTACAGAAAATTTGCTAGACCACAAGAAACTCCCATATACTCTCTACCTGGATTCAACAATTGTGTATGTGTTGCCCCATGTGTTTTTATCATATCACATCTATCTTTACTTTTCTTGAATCTTATTCATTCACTCACTCACTCTCTTCAATGTATTTACTCATTTTGTTAAGCCTATAACATACAGAAAGTGATTTCAGAATTGCCAACCCATAACGCTGAATAAAAAAACTTACCAACTAGAGTTAATATTGTTTATAGTTTTTAAAAAAAGATTTATGCATACAAGAATGTAGGTACAGGCCAGAGGTGTTGGGGGTGGGAGGATTCACCAGAGACTGAGTGGGGAACAGAACAGGCAGACTGACTGAAATATACTGCTGAGGGAAGCAGTGGGCGAGACAGGAGAGGTCTGCTGCACCATGTGGCTTGCTCCCTGGCTGGGGATTGAACTTGTGCTTTAGTGGCTGCGTTCAGCTTCATAGGTTGCGTCTTAACCCCTTGCGCCACCAGGGAGGACCCTGTTTATAGTTTTAAAGGTAAAATTTAATTATACCAAAGTATATAAATCATAAGGGACTAGTTGCATGCATTTTGACAACACATATACCCTTCCTCACATCTTTGTTGAGACTTAGAAATTTTCCATCACTCCAGAAAGCTTTGTGGTATGTCTTTCTCATTAATAGTGCCACCACTAACAACTGCTTTTATAATTTTTTCCCATTATAGATTACTTTAACTATTTTAGAATTCCACAGAAATGGAATCATCCAGTATATACTCTTGTGTCCAATTACTTTTGTTGACATAGTATTTGTGATATTCATCCATATTGTTTTGTGTATTAGATGTTTATTCTTTTTAAAGCTTAGAAGTATATTATTTATGAAAATACCACAATGTGTTTATCTATCTCCTGTGATGGACATTTGGGTTATTTCCAGTTTATGACTATTAAAATTAAGTACAAGTATTTATATTTTATTTATCTTGAATTAGTGCCTATGAGTGGAACTGCTAGGTGCTAGGGTAACTGGGATGTTTAACTTTTTAAAAACTGTCAAGTTAGTTTCATAGTAATTATACTCTTTTATACTCTCCTTACCAGTTATGAGTTTCTAGTTGCTCCCCATCCTCACCAACATTTAGTGTTATCAAACCTGAAATATTTAGCCATTCTAGTGGGTGTGAGTGCTATCTCACTACATTTTAATTTACCTTTCTCTCATTATTAATAATGTGGACTCCTTTCATATGCTTATGGTCGTTCTTATAGCTTTCTCTGCTAAGGGTTTGTTCAACTCGTTTGCCTATTTTAAAAAATTGACTGTTTTCTTTTTACCAATAACTAGAAATGAAGTCTTAATGGCATTTAAATAGCTTATTAGATAATTAAAGTGAGGATTTGAACTTGGGAAGCAGTCTGACAGATTTTGCTATGTGAGAATGGTTCCAACAAACACAAGTTTGAATTTAGTTTATATAGGTAGGAACAGTGAGTCATTGATATTAAATATGTGATTATGCTTAGCAAGGAGCCTTCAAATTCTAAGGTGTTTTGATCTAAAGATATATTGATGTTATCTATAAGCAGAGGAAGACAATACAGGATTTAATTTCTTCCTTTCTGGAAAAAAATCACTATAGGGATACTAAAACTGGGTTTTTGTCGTCAAATGGTTTTTATCATAGGTAGGGGTGAAAAGACTGGCTTTAGCTATAAACATCAGGTTTTGCATAGTTGTTTCTGACTTCAGATCTATACAGATGGCTTTGCTCTCTTGTTTGCTAGAATAGGGAGGGGTCATGTTCCCAGAACATTTTTCAGTATGTTCACTTATTTATAGTTTATATATTTAGGTTTACTTTCCATCACAGATGAATTTTTGTGGATGGTGTGATGTGCCATTAATAGAGATTAGAGCTTAGTGTTCATGGTTTTTCACTTTGTGCAAATTCACATTTCTGTGTTTATTTTTAAACAAGGGAGAAATTACCATTGTAAGATCTTTTAATTTCATTTATTATGCTTTTAGGAAAGCCAAGTACATCAACATTTCTTTAATATAGAAATGTATAAATTTTAGAATTTAATTTATAAACAAATGAAAATGAGATTATTGCTTTATGAGAATGGAAATAACCAAGACATTTTAATAAGTTTAAAAGAATAGGTATGTTACTAAATTTATTTCTGTAGCAATAAGGAACTTAGTATGAAAAGTGTTTTTCCTTGTACATAGTCTACAAATAAATGGATGGTTTTTTAGTTTTCCAGATGAAATCATCTTTTTTTATACAACTCACAAATTTATTTGATTGCCATGTTATATATCTTTTATTGGTGGTCTAAAGTCTGTCAGGCTTCCATTTGTTTCCATTTGAAACCCCTATTTTCAGGAATTTATGAGCAGACAGTAAGGAAAAAAACACCAGCCAAACACTTGGCATTCATATCTTGGTTCAATATAACATACTTGCTTTAACAAAATTTTAAATTGTCAGCTCTTTTGAAAGTCAGTAGCACAAAGAGGAATAATGGAATTTCTTTAGTTAAATAGATAGGGAATATTTTCCCAGTCAACTTATCCCAATTAGATTTGCTAAGCAAACTTTCCCCTCTAGAAATCATTTCAGTATGTACGTTCCTATGTTCCAGTTGCCACAAGATCTTCCCTCAAGAATCTCTTCTTTTGCTATTGTTCATAGCAGTTATCCTCTATCCCTAATGTCTGGCCTATTCATTTATCCTTTTTAAATTATCACTAGTATGTTCACAGTGAACATGACTTTAAATTCTGGCATTCCTTTGTTGTTTTTCTTTTCTTCCCCTCCTTTTTGCAGTACCTACTTGAACAAAAACAGTACACGAATTTGCCTATTGGTTGAAAAGAGCATCAACTTTGAGAGAAATTGTGTAAAGAGCAATAACTTTCTTGAAATTAAATTTCTGAAATGCAGACTTTAAAAATTATCTAAAGAGCTGTCACCTAAAGGACAGACTTTTTAGGCAAGTCTTATTTCTTCTTCCGGAAAGTTATATGTCAGCTTGAGTACTTTCACAGCCTGTTTTTAACTCGCTATCTATTTGCATGGCGAACACTTAACTACCATTGGTTCATAAAGGTGTTTGTGGGTTTTGTCACTTTTATTTAACTTCTTTTTTTTTTTTAAAAAAAAAAAAAAACCATTTCCTGAAAACCTAGTACAAAAATGTAATCTACTGCAGGAAACGAGATGATCTTTTGGAAATCTTTACTTTTGCTGTACTCTGAGGATAATATGCTTCAGGCAAGAGGTTTTTGGGTGCTGTTGAAATTTCAGAGATCTGGGAAAATGGGGTAATAACATGACACCAGCTCTTAAGCAGCAACATCTGCTGTGGTTCAAAGCCACACAAAGAAAGCTGCTTAGGCAGTTGAACGTTTTGGACTGCACGGACAAGTGTGGTTCTACTGCAAAGACTGCAGAGTAGAGGAAACTTCAAGTTTAGAGAAGTTCTTAAAAAATGGAGTCATGGAAGATGAAGATCTTTAAGAGGCAAACATCATCTAGTCCCCCCAGCTATCGAAGATCTTTGTCAGAACCAGCTAATACAAATTCAGAGACAGGAACAAGTTTGAAGAATTACCCATGGCGTGGTCCAGTGAAAAGCAAAAGGAAGAAAAGTGAATGTGCTATTTCCCATCAAGGAAAGCCTCTGGGTGCTTATCGGTGGCAAACACATCCTGCCTTTAGGTGGAAAGGGGGCAAAAGGGAAGGATTGCAAAATAATGAAGGAACTTTGGATGAACCACAACAAAATGTCCTGTCAGAGATGGTTGGTAATGATGCTTCTTCCTCTGCTAATGAGGTCCTTGGAACTTGGACAGAGAAGCTGAACCTGATCAACACCCGGTCACTTCGGATTCCATTCACCAGATCTATTTCAGAGCCAGAACCACGCAGCAGTATCAGATTTGTGAGACAGTTGCCGACTTCAGTGGGGTCAGTGGAATCTGAGCAGCAGGGATATTTCATCCGTGGCATTTTCTCTACCCTTTCCAATGGCTTCTCCAGAATGCTGAGTCTAAAAGGAGAATCAACCAATGAACCAGTAAGAGAAGGTATATTGGGATGAATGTAAGGGGAAAAGAAGGGATGGCTTGGTTTTAATTACTTTTGGAATTTTAATGATACATATTTTGTAATAAGCTAACCCATTCTACTTGCTCACGATAAGAAGCCTATTTAATTAACACAGCTTTTAAAAAGTGATAAACATGACTTCAGAAGCCCTTTTTGCAAGTGATAGTAAGTAATAGTATAAAATGACTTTGGTTAAAATCAGGAATTTTTTTTATTGTGTTATACACTGAAATTTTTGGGCCTGTGTAAAAGTTTTTTTTTTTTTAAAGCCCTTGTCACCATTGATTTACTTTTGCAAGTTAAATGCAGTGTAGGGGGAGAAATAATCCTCATAATAGTGTTGAGAACAGAATTTCCATTATATTTTCAGAAAAATTAATAAATGTTATTAGAACTATTTAGAACTGAATTGTATTGACAGCTTTAATAAGCTGGAAATTTGATTTTTCATAAAAATACATAATTTGCTATGGAAGTGGAAAATTAAAATCTTGAATATTCAGATAACAAAAGACAAATTTGTATTTCACACAGTTCAGGTGACATAATCAACACAATCAATGATAAAAATATCTCACATTGGACTTTAAATTGTTTAATATTTTTATGTTGATTGTGGCATTGTTAAAGCCCAAAAGAACCCTTCATTTTTTATATGCTTGTCTTTGAAGTGATTAACCTTATCTGTTGAACTCTCAATAATGAGTAAGGACCTATTTTTGTTTCATTTTTAAAACCTCAACACCAAAACTGATAAATTTCTTCCACTTTAGGACATGTTTGGGCAAGTTCTTATCACTGGAAAAGTTTAACTTAGCTTTATTATGAGATTGACCACATCAGCAGAAATTTAAATTTTTTCTAAAATGGTAGGAATTGTTGGAGAGTTTAATTCATTTTCAATAGTTACAGAATGCAAAAGTGACTTAGTGAAAAATTAAGTAATTTTTCAATATTTGTGTGTAAATATTTCTCCTAAACCTTGTCCTGCCTAGACTTCCCTTTGCTCAGTGAGTTTTAATGGTTTTGCTAAGAATATATATGCCTTTTACCCTTGGCTTATCGAAATCGTCAGCAAAATGTTTCTTGATGTACCTGTGTTAACATTCAATTAAAATTTTTAAAGATTGTGGTTGGACACTAGTGTGTCAATTTCTTGGCAAGGTGATCACAGGATGATCAAAATACAAAAATTAAGAATTAAAAACAAATTAAGAAAGGAAATTAACAAATTAAAAAGGAAATTAAGAGTTAAAAACAAATTCTTAGACTCATTGTCTCTCAATGGTTAACATGTATGTTTGATAAGAGAAGGCTACAAGGTTTTAAAAAAAATGTATTTATAAACTTTTTTGAACTTTCGTAGTTCACACCTAGCTGTTGACTGTCTAGCTGTGTGAGGTACTCTGAGATTGTGTTCCTGCTTTTTATGTTTATGGTCTACTTAAGGAGATATAATACATTCTGCTTTTATTACTTCCCAATATTTTACCCATTTTCATCATAGAATAATTATTCACATGGAAGCATATATAGAATTTAAGGTGCTATTACAAGGGACTTCAAGCCAAATAATTAAAGAACACTACATAGTGTTCCTACCTGCCAGATCAGAAATGTTTATTAAAGTTACCAGATATCTCTTAAGTGTTCACCAGTGTAGAGCCAAGTTCTTAAGACCAAATGTACTACTATTTATTACAAAGATTGGAGCAAGTTCTTGTGAAGAACTCCTTTTCTCTTTGCTCAGTAGCTTCTACCCAGGTTTGAGTCTGTGTCAGTGGTTTTCCAAGCTTCTACAATTGTGATTGTTTCCCATCCCTCATTTCCCACAAGGAAAGAATACCAGACCTAAATTCTACTTCCACCTATGCCAGTTGCCTTTTGTGAACTCTAATCTCTTAACTTCTCTTTATATTGTTGTGGGAATAGTAATTCCTCCTCCAAAGGTAATAAATGAAATTTGAAGGTGCTGGGTAAATTATAATTTACATAGCACTTCTTTACAAATGCTATATGACTGAAAGTGTTCTTATCAGAATTGTTATTACAATTCAGTTTCAAGGTATGGAATTATTAGAATATAGCTGTCTTAATTTAAAACCCACTCACATTTGTTACTTTTCTTCAATATGAACTGTAAGATGTGAGAGGTATTAAATTACATATAGTAATCTCCCCTTATCTGCAAGAGATAAATCCTAAGACCCCCAGTGAATGAATGCCTGAACCAGAGTGCTCTGAGCCTTGAATATACTGTCTTTCCCCTGTACATACATACCTATGATAGTGTAATTTATAAGCTAGGCTCAGCAAGAGATGAGCAACAAAAATTAATAATAACAGTACAATAATAACAATGGAATATGATTTAAAAATATGTGAATATTTGGTCTCCCCTCTCACCCCCCTCAAATATCTTACTTTTATATTTTCAGCCCACAGTTTATTTCTGGTAACTGAAACAGGAGAAAGTGAAACTACAGATAAGAAGGGACTACTATAGTTTTATTTAAAACAGTGTTTGGCACATAGCAGTCCTTCAGTAAATATTAGATATTGTTTCTGTTAAGAAATTGAACTTTACATGATTATAGGCTTTTTTGTAAAGGAAGGAGAAAGGGAATACCTAATTGTGGAGTTTGTTATACTTACTGAATGGAAATAAATTGTAATGTTCTAGTCTCAAACTCTGTGAAACCAAACTTGTTCTAACCATGTGCATGTTCTGAATATAAACATGCAGTAATTTCTTGTATCATAATATAATACTGTTCACACATGGTTAACACAATGAAATATACCATACTCAGGGTCCCTAGCCAATTTAAGAAGGAGAAGCTCAAAGGTTTCATTATTATTCTGTCTCCATTAGCCCTTCTTTTGTATACTATGTAGCCCTTCATGTAGTAGATGTAGTTTTAATGATACAGTATTAAAAAATACAATGTGTACTTCTTAAAGGTAAAAAGTAATTCCAGTTGTCTTGGGCCCAAGTCTAAACATGGAGTCAACATACTTAATAACAGTGGAATTAAACTGAAATGCAATAAGGGAGAAATAACTAAACAGATTAGTCTACATAATTGCCACTTAGTAGCTATGTGAAACTTAGAACAATAATGTGAACATGGGACATATATCTACTGTATATAAGAAAGTAAAAATTACTGGGAGGCAATTTCATCCCTATTTTTCTTTCACTGTCAGTAAGTTCAGATAGGAAAGAAAGCTTTAAATACAAAAGTTGAAAGGAAATTAAATATGCTTTTATGTAGTTCTCTAGTCTGATCACAGTTTACACTTTCTATCTGCAAGGTCAGAGTAATAAGAAAGTCTCAACAGTGTTATATTTGTAAAGATCCCATAACTTTGGAATTAACTGAGGGTTTTTTTTTTGTTGTTGTTGCTCAGATAATTTTCTTAATATTTTTACTCTTTTTTGAGTGTTTTTGTTCAAATTTTGCACAAAAAAATCTCATTGGGAAGGACCTTATATGTATTTCAAAAACGCTTTATAGAGTTCCTGAAACACTGTGATATGTGTTAGGAACATAGCCATTGTTTTATTAAGTAACTAGCAGCTTCCTCACTTACTCCATGTAATCAGTACCCCCCCACACAAACACACTCACACACAGACACACAAAAAGAGACAGAGAGAGAGACAGAAACAGACTCTTTTTTAAGTTTATAAGATACACTTATAATAGGGGTAAAGTCTGGTTAGTATCAGAACTTACATGTGCCTCGAATCTTCTATTTGCGCTATACGTAGTTAAAAGTTTCTCCACAAAATAGAGAATTATGTTCCATTCCTGCCATTTCTCCTAAGAATCCCTGCATTTCAACATGCACAAAACCTACTAACTAGTATTTTAGCACTCATCTGTTACATCTAAACTGTACTGCAGAAATACAGTGTGTAATTGTTGATTCAGTATTTCATCATTTTTGACCTTTATTTTGTCTATTGTTAAATAACTTTGATGTTAATGATTTTTGAAAATGTAGTCAATGAAATTTAATACTTTAGGGTATTGACTTATAATTCTACTACATTTTATATTCAACCTATAAATATAAATCTTTTTTTAAAAAAAATGTATTCTAGTTGTATTAGTCTACTGTAACAAAATACCACAGACTTGGTGGCTTAAAAAAACAAAAATATGTTTTCTTATCATTCTGAAGGCTGGAAGTCCAAGACCAAGATTTTTGCAGGGTTGCTGAAGAACAGAGTTGCTCAGTTTGCACATCACTGTGTCTTCTTATTGTGTTCTTTCTTGGCCTTGCCTCCAAGTACAGGTCCCTCTAGTGTTTCTTCCATTAAAAACACCAATTCTGTTTGAGTTAGGTCACACCCATGTGACCTCACTTAACCTTATTTATCTCCTTAAAAGCCGTATCTTCAAATATGTTCACAGTGGCAATATTCATATGTAGCATGTGAGCTTTAGGAAGCCTCAGTATAGTTCATTACAGTAGAGAAGGAAGGCTCAACAATCATGAGGTCATTGAAGCAATGTATTATTTGCATAAACAGACATGCTATATAACATAGTCATTTCCTCACAAAATTTTTTTGTTGTGAAGTTTAAGTGGTTTTAGAGAACAATAGGCTATATCGCTTTAAATTTATGTCTTGTTTTTTCTTATTGTATATATGTATTTTTAATATAATTGTAATCAGTGTAATATATATGCTTAGTTGTTGTCCCTTTTTTATTTAAGTGATTTCATATACAGTCTGATCTACTGACCGGTAATAAAAATGGCATAGATGTTGGACTGTCTGGTAATCTATTATATTGAGATACTGAAGTTCAAAGTTGTTTGTAGTTTTTCCCCATTATAATTTTTACTTAATAGAAATCTTTTCTTTTCCTGTTGGCTTGTTTTTGGGGGAGTATACTAGGAATAATTTCCTTTGAATGTGAACTATCTTGTTTGCAGCTTACTTGTAGCTTCTGAGTTTTTCCACTAGAAAGATATATTAGCATTGCCTATAACAACTTGCAAGTTCACTTTCCCTCCATGACCTTGCCGAATTTGAATTAAGTATTCTGTTCCGTTTTTTGCTTGTTTTTTTTTTTTGTTTTGTTTTGTGTTTTACTCATACATAGTATGGGTTGAGGGAAGAGAAAAGATCATTGGAGGTTGGACAAACAGGTTCAAACTGTTAGTAATGCTGTTGTCTTAGTTTATGACTGAAAAAGCTTGTTATAACCTCTGAGTCTCCTTTTCCTGATCAGTGAAGTGTTTGGTGAAAATAATTCTCTTGCAAGTTTCTTGTAAATAGTAAGTGAAACAACATGCCTAACTTGTATTGGGTACTTAGTTAAAACTTTTTATGATTATTAGTTTAATGGTTGTACATTCCTATTATATTTTACTTAGTAAAATGGCATTTTTTCATAAGATGATTTATATTTACAGTAATATTATTAGTAGTTTTATTTGATCTTTTTCAAGTTGAATCTGCTTTTTCTTTTATATATCAAGTAGAATCTGAGTATATGTAGCATTATTTTTCATTTATTTTACATTGTAGGTTATACAATAGTTTGCATTTATCTCAGATACTCTTACTTTCAAAAAAATTTGAGCAGATTTAAAGAGAGCTATTCAAATCTTGTAAAGAATGTTTTGGAACCCCCCCCTTTATTTCTTAGAAAATTTATCATAACAGTATAAAAACTAGTTAGTCTGAGTGTCTATGTATCTGTTTTACAATGTTTCCCTGGCATTTCTCTTATTTCATAGTTTTTTCCCCTGCCAAATGAAATAGCCACTCTCCTGTTACAAAAGAAAAAAAAAATCCCTCTCTGAATTTATATATAAATTTATAAATCACTGTATAAATTTATAATTACTATATAAATTTTGTCTTTTTATCAAAGACAAAAATATAAGGAAAACCATTTCACCTTGGTTGCCAAAGTAAGGGCTTTAATTTCAATTAATGTTAATCATTTTAATTTCAGGTACAAACCAGGTTAGATGATAGTTATGAAACATGTTGCTATCTGATCCTTGTGTTGGAGTTAGACAGATCTCAGGTTAATTATGCCTTTGCTTCTTTTTACCTCTCAAGTAGACATACTGTTTTCTTTATAATAAAATAGAAGTAGTAATACAGGCACCATGGTTTTATTATAAGGCTTAAATGAGATAATATGTTTTTACTCTAACTCATAATAAGACCACAATTAATGGTGACTTTAAAGTAAATATAAAGCCATCTGTTCAAAGGTAACCTGGAATCATATTGGCATAGACTTAATAAATGTTGCATCTTAATTATACATTTATATATCACTTCTTAAAATAACCAATTTTGTCTAAGTGATATTTCAAAATGTGTTCTCAAATTCTGGGAATACTTTACTTTAGCTTCCTGATTACTAAGTGCTTAATTAATACAAGTACTATTACACTTTTTTTTTTTTAACAATTTGTAGACTTCCTGACCAAGAGTGCTGTTTGTGTGTGTATGTGTATATGTGTGTGTGTCTGCATACTTCCATTTATTCATGACGTCTTTAATGTTTCCATTAGGGTTTTCCAAATTTGAATAGAAAAAATTAACCTTCAAATGCTTAATACATTTATGATTGTGCTCTATTTTTATTGCATATTTTTACAGTTAAAGATGATGAAGTATGTTGATTTTTGTACTGAACGCTATTAATAATTGATTATCTGATATTTAAAATCAGCATTCCTCACCTCAGTTTGGAAACAGAATATTTTCGTGGAAAGATCAGTCTATAGAGACATAAAGATTTATTTTCAAACTCTTAGTATGGATCCTTTGGCTCTGTAATTCTTGTTATGTCTGATATTTCTGAGTCTTACCTTTCTCATTTAAAATAGGGGTACTATCTACCCTGAAATATTATTACAAAACAAGATAATGTAGCTAAGAATCTTAGGCTTTCTTAAGAGATATTTGGGATTTTAATTAGATTTAAAGAGATTAATTAACACTAACTTTAGAATTTATCTTTTCTGGGGAGAATTAAGGGACAAGAAGAGAAGGAGTGCCTTATCTTGATATATCATTGGCAGTGTTGTGAGTAAGGGTTAAATTATTGTTTTACTGATATTTATTGTAGTATAAATAAGTAGATGAATGGATAAGTTGATTAATTTAAAAATCAGGTGACTCATGACCAATAACATGATTCATGTTAACAGTGGGTCATGAATGAAGAACGGGAATTAAAATGATTAAAAATATTTTTAAATCCTGACTTTATCAGTCATTAGTAAAGTGACCTTGGGCATATTACCTTCTCTTTATGAGCCTAAGTTTCTTCATTTATAAAATGAAAAAATATCTGCTTTGTTCATTGTTGTGAGGATTAAATGAAAGGGGCTATAGCTACGTACTTGTCAGTAAGAGCTCAGTAGACATTAATATCCAGTGGTATGTTGGAGCCAACTTGCAGAAGCCAATTTTGTATATCTATTCCTAGTTCTGCATTTAGTAACAGCGCACTCATAGCTTCAAATTAACCATGATGGGACTATTTATATTCCAGAAACTAGCAAATGTTGCAAATAATTAAGTACTGGTGGTGGTGATAGGGTGTTGTATCAGGACTGGCAGTTGTAAAATTTTTAGCAACAACCCTTTGGAACTAATAATTATTACAGAAATGATTTTTGCTTTTTCTTTAATATTTTAGATCAATCAGAGTTGAATACTGAGTTGTATCAAATGCCTTATTGATGTGTATTGAGATAAATATTTTTTGAAAAGATTTATTTATTTATGCATTCAAGAGCTAGGACACAGGCCAGAGGTGCAGGGGGTGAGAGAATTCACCAGAGACAGAGTGGGAAACAGAACAGGCAGAATGCCTGAAATACACTGCTGAGGGGAGCAGGGGGCAAGGCAGGAAAGGTCTACTGCACTATGTGTGTAGCTCCCTGGCTGGCTTGGGATCAAACTCATGCTGCAGAGGCTGTGGATTGCTGCATAGTGCGGTGCTTAACCCTTTGCACCACCAGGGAGTCCCTGAGGTATATATTATTTATCACACTTTTCCCTACTGTCTTACTAATCTGAATGTCTGGGATGACCTGTGTATGTTGGATAATTATCGTAGGTATTTTTTTCCTGTGGTATGCAACCACTTTTTGTTAGTATAATAATGCTTTGGATCGTATTATTAAATGACTTTGAGATTAAAAACTCTGTATTGACTTTTAGCCCACTGAATAGAATATAATCCTCTTCCTAGTTATAGAATAATGTATTTAACTCTTGTGGAAATTATCTCCAGTAAATAATTTATGGTGTTTTTATTATTTAGTGATTTTTAAAAAGATGATATAAGGTTTTATATTCACTATTAATGGTCACTGTTTTTCTGCTTCTTTCATTTGATGCTTTGTGTGTTTTGATTGGTTTTACCTGGATTTTCAGTTTATTAATATGTGTTAAATAAAATAACCTGGAACATTAAAAAAATTGTACTTCTTTTTGCCCATATTTAAGTAACTCCAACTAATATAAAATTCAAGTCAACTACTAGGTGTGGTATAATCAGTAAAATTTTCTTGAATATTTAAACTTGTCCTTTTTGTCTCATGCTTAAATGATCAGATCTTACTCTTTCCATTTGATTAAGTAATTTTCTAAGCAATATGACAAATAAAATGAAAAAATATTGTATGTACAGACATTTCTTAACAGATAACTGACTGGTTTTGATTTTCTTCTTTAAGAAAAACTAATTTCACTTAAATTCACAGTTGATAAGTTGGTAAATAAATTTATAGGAGAGAGCCAGTATCTTAAGAAATAATATTTCGGGCCTCCCCTGGTGGCGCAGCGGTTGAACGCTAGGCTGTGAAGCTGCCTGCAGCCTCTGCAGCACCGGTTCATTCCCCGGCGTCCCACATGGCGCGCAGACCTCTCCTGCCGCCCGCTGCTCCCCTCAGCAGTGTACTTCGGTCCTTCTGCCTGCTCTGCTCCCCACTCTGGCTCTGGTGAATTCTTTCACTCTCCCGCGCTTCTGACTGTACCCAGTGCTTGTATAAATGAATAAATAAATCTTTAAAAAAATATTTCTCAGTCACTTATTCATTTATCTAATATATCCTAGTCAGTTTCCTAAAAAGGAATTTTATCCCATCTTCTTACTACTGGTATGTTTTAATGTTCATTTTCCAAAAAAATTGAGTTGCAGAGCTATTGATAATAACTTATGTACCATGAAGTTTATTCATTCGAAGTACATAGTTTTTATATGTGATATTGTTGCCATTTTGATATTTTAAAAAATATATAACTTGGTAGCATTTAGTACACTAAAATTAATGTCGTTGTTATCACCACCATCTGAGTGTTTCATCTTCTCAAACTGAAACTATAGCCATTAAAAAAGAAATCCTCATACCTCCCTGGTGGCGCAGGTGGTTGAGCGCAGTGCTGTGAAGCTGACCACAGCCTCTGCAGCGCTGGTTCTATCCCTGCCGGCCTCGGAGCAACCCACATGGCCAGCAGACTTCTCCTGTCTTGACTGCTGCTCCCCTCAGCAGTGTATTTCGTCCGTCTGTCTGTTCAGGTCCCTGCTCTGTCTCTGGTGAATCTGCTCACCCTCCCACACATCTGGCCTGTACCCAGGCTTTTGTATGAATAAAATAAATCTTTAAAAAAGAAAAAAAAAAAAAAGAAAGAAATCCTCATTCTCCTCTCCCCAATCCTGGTTGCTACCGTTCTACTTTTTATCTTTGTGAATTTGTGTATCACTTATAAGTGGAATCATGTAATATTTGGCCTTCCCTACAATTGAGTTATTTTTATTATTACAATTGAGTTATTTTTACTATATTCACAGAATTGTACAGCTACACTGTTACCAATTTTATGTCAAAAAGAAACCCTGTATTTACTAGTATTATTCCCCCAGCTGCACCCTCCACTAGCCATAAGTAGCTATAAATAGCCATTAATGTGCTTTCTGTCTGTAGATTTGCATATAGATTTCCTATAAGTAGACTCATAGAATGTGCCCTTTTGTGTATAGTCCCTTATTTGCATAATGTTTTCAAGGATCATCCACATTTTAGCATCTGTCAGTATTTCATTTCTTTTTATGACAAAACAATATTTTATTGTATGACTAATACCACATTGTATTTACATATTCATCAATGGATGGATATTGGGTTTTTTCTACTTTTTGACTTTTATGGATCACACAGCTATCAACTTTTTGAGTGAATGTTTGCATGGTACATTTTTTTCATTTCTCTTAGGAATTTACCTTTGTATTTTGTAAAAGGCATATATATCCTGTACCCCAAATGATGATTTAGTGTTTTGAGACCTTAGTCACATTTAGTTTTCCATTTGTTATCTGAACGTGTTAACTGTCTTGCTATTTTATTTGTGTTTTATACTTGTGTATTATTTATTTGATAAACATTTATATAAGGTACATATATTTTCTTAATCAAACACTTTTAGTAATTAGCAATTTACTACATCTGTGGTGAATACATAAATATAAATATGCTTTTAGTTCAGTGTGATCTAGAGTTTCCCATTGGTAGCTTAATTATAATGAACATGGCGATTTGTCTTCATTTTAGGATGATTGTCATATTTTTATCTGTCTGAGGCAGTTTTTAGTCAATTTCTCATGCTCAAGGCTGGTATATATCTGTGAGGAAGCAAAGGCAAGAGTAAGATGAGTAATGACTCTGAATGTATGATTATGAAACCTTATCCATATGAGTATACAGGTTCTTAGTGACTGAGCTTTAGTCAGTAAACCACAGGCATTTTCTCTGTCATTCTCATGTGAATTTTCTCACTGAGCTATCCTTAGTTTTTTTTCCTCCTAATTTCTGGATTTGTTGATTGATTATTCACTTGCCCTTACAAAAAAAAATTTAGGTCTATGTTTTTAGACATTGCCACCAAAATTCCTAAATACTTTGAAGCTTAAGGGATACCAATTCAATTATAATGTAGCATAGTATATAACCATAACCTTGGTCAAAATAAAGGGTATTTTGAATGCTGTGTGTGTGGTTTGTTGTTCTAGAGAAAAGTGGTATCTGGTGGTTAGAACATATGAGTTGCTGTCAGCATTTGTGGGTTTATGCCCAGATCCAAGGTTCTTTTTAAAAGGAGATGCAGAGGCATGCTGGGCACTAAGTTTAGGGCAGTACTTCATCTACTATAGATGTACTTTAGAAACTAATGAAGATTTTATACTACTGGCAGAATAATATATAGGAAATTACTTACCATATATGTAAAATAATGATAGTTGTCTTGGGTACTTAGTTATTTCATTGTTCCAGTCTTTGAAAAAGCATGATTAACTGTTTCCAATAGCGATTGTATTTTAAGCAATTTACAATGAATGTTTTTTATTCAAAATATCTAGATATTAATTTCTATCCAAAGGACTGTTGATAACTCTATATCATGAAACTCATCCATTTCATAGAGTAACTTGCTGGAATCTCAAATAAGGAGCAAACTTTAAGATTATGTAATGATTTTAATATGTGGAGATTAGGCATTGATTTTCTAGTATTCAGTTTTATTTATATCCATCCTCTTGACAGCAATCTAAGCCTGAGGTTTAAAAAAAAAAAAAAAAAGACCTCCTGTCACATTATTGGTCCTGCAGGTATTGTAAATGGAGGTGTTTTTGCCTTAAAATAAGGCAATAAAGTTCTCTTCCTAATTTATTAAAAACAGATGAATGGCATTTAAAAATACTTTTCAATTAAAAATTGTTTTATAAATATTTCTTAACATTTTTGGGCCTGGCTTAGTTTGTAATAAAATAAAGTATTTAACTTAAATCAAATTTTTGAATTTAAAAATTTCATTTTTAATACTAACTTTTCAATTGCTTTTTGTTCATGACTTCACTTTAGGTCATGACCCTTCAAACAATGTTTTATGAACACCTAGTCCACAGTGAAGAGAGGTTGGTTGCTAGTAGAAATTCTCCTCTCTAGCCTTTTTACAATTTATTGTATTGACTGTTATGCCTCTGATATTGCTATTAGTTCCTGGATTGAGACTTCCTTTGAACAATGATTTTCTATTCCTGTTCTCAATGGCATTCTTTCTAGATACATCATTTTGTTCAGTCAAAAAAGCTTAATATTTTCTTGTGACTCACTCTTGAAATCTAGTGTTCTAGTTTTTTCACCAATGGGGACTGTTCATTTAAAACAATTAATAATTTTCTTTTTTAGCATTAAACTTTAAATATTAGATGAAAAGAGACCTTTTCTGCAAGAGTCAATGGTATTAGAAAAGCACTATTTAAAATAAATCATTTAAAGGGGCGGCCACAATTTTATAGTACATAATTAATCCAGGTGGAGGGAGGAGAATGGAAGAAGGTAATTGAGAATTTAACTTGAAAAAATATGAAATGGGGAAATTTTGAAAAGAACTATTTAGTTTTTTAAACAAAATTTAAGTTGTATTTGCAACTTTGTGTTAGTTATAAAATAAAGAACCAAAAGTGAAGTTTCATATGGAGATTTTTTTTTTGTGATCAAAATTGTGTGACTAAAATTTATGCTCTCCTTCATATTTTACTTTCTCAGCATATTTTATTGCATTTTCTTTTTTGCAAAATTATTGGAGGAATCTTGTAGATCTTTTAGACTCTTATTTATATTTATTTAAATAAACTGGAAAGCTAATTTATAAATTTAAATTAATTAGGCTTTTAAATTTATATTTATTTAAATTAATTGGAAAGCTTCTATTATAAATATTGCTACATTATTATAGTTTAATAACACAGTTTTAAAATAAAGGTGCGGGCCATAAAGCATAAGGTAAAATTCTGGGGAAAGAATAGTTTGCAATTTATAAACTAATGGAAAAGATAGGATGAATTTACAAATATAGCTGAAAATTTATGTTTTGGTAATCATAATCACAATGGTATGCAAAATCTGGTCTACCAAGAGGAGTCAGGTGATTTGGGTTCTCATTCAGCTAGATTTTATATTGGCTAGCAATTGGGTTTAGGTAGAATTACCACATGCCCCAAATTATACTTGCTGTCCCAAATTAATTACACTGTTCCATTCAATCTTCAAAATTTTCTTCTGTTTTGATTATATATTAAAAGGTTGTTTTAATATTAGGCATATATTTTATCTTCTATGACTTCATTTACTCATCTGTAAATAAGGATATTTTTAATCAGAGGACATTAGTTTTTTTAAAAAATTCTACAATAAAGTAATGAAACAAAGTAGAAGGACATAGTAAGTTCCAAATGCAATAAACCATCAGTACTAACTTCTGAGAACTAAGGCTAAAGAAAAAAAATCTTGAAAGCCGAGAGAAATGACACATCACACCAATTCAAATGACAGTGAATTTCTCTTTTGCCACAATTGGAGGTAGACAAAAATGGGACATTATTTGAATGGTGAAAGAAAAGTATTGTCAATTCCAAATTCCATAGCTGGTGCAACTATGCTTCAGAAATGACAGTGAAATAAAGATATTTTCAGAAGAAAGAAAAGAATTTGTCACTAGCAGACCTACCCTTAAAAAATGGCAAAAGGGAGTTCTTCAAACAAAGGAAATGATAAAGAAGGAATTTTAGTCTCAGGAAGCAGGAAAAAATAATGGAAACAGCAGAAATATGAGGATATACAACATTCTTTCCTCATGAGTTTTATAATATTTACTGACAGAAGCAAAAATATAATACCATCTGATAGTCAAGACAATATTTTGCAGTGGGAAATGTAGAGGGATCAAAATGGAAGTAATTTTCACACTTGACTCACTGGAAGAGGTAAGATATTGATACTAGTAAACTGTGTCACTTATGAATATTAAAAAACCTGCAGTAACTGCTATAAGAAAAATATACAAGGAAACTATACAGTGAGATACACTCAAAACCACTATGAACAAATCAGAAACAAACCTCTGGGTGAAATGAGGCAGCTCTGACCAATGCTTTCTCAGTGTGTGACCAGTTGAATCAAGGAGAGAGCTAATGGTAAAAGCCATAGCAAGACTTACTCCGTTTATTGACTATATTAGCTTGTATTTTGGAAAATTTAGGTCTTCAGTCATTATTTTTCAAATCCAAAATCTATTTCTCCTTCCCTAATGATACAAATGTTGTATCTTTTGGTTTTGTCCTACGGGTCTCTTAAATTTTATTTATTTTTTTATTTTCTGTTTGTTGTTCATGCAAATCTATCCTCAAGTTTCTTTCTTTCTCTTTTTTTTTTTTTTGGTGGGACCCTGGCCGGTGGTGGCCGAGGAACGAACCGGCGCTGCAAAGGCTGCCTGCCGGCAGCCTCACAGCCCAGCGCTCAACCGCTGCGCCACCAGGGGAGGCCCTGTCCTCAAGTTTCTTGATTCTGCCTTTTGTCATTTCTGTACTCCTGTTTGTACTGCTCCAGTTAGAATTTTATTTGTTACTGATTTTTCATTTCTATTTTTTCCAATTTTTTTATAACATATATATTTTTAAAGATTTATTTATGCATACAAGAACCGGGGTACAGGCCAGAGATGTGGGGAGTGAGAGGATTCACCGGAGACAGAGTGGGGAGCAGAACAGGCATATTAACTGAAATACACTGCTGAGGGGAGCAGCAGGCAAGTCAGGCGAGGTCTGCTGCACCATGTGGGTAGCTCCCTGCCCCGGGATTGAATTTGTGCTGCAGTGGCTGCAGAGAGCTTCATAGGTTACGTCTTTAACCCCTAGCACCACCAGGGAGGCCCTATATTTTCTATTGTCTTCATTTGTTTCAATGTAATTTCTAGTTGATTGTGAGGCATTTTATGATAGCTGTTTTAAATTCCTTCTCAAATATGTTTAGTCTTAGTCATCTGAATTGTTTGTCTCTTCATTCAAGTTTTGATGTTCCTCTTTCATAGTTTGATGATTTCTTTTAGATTGAATCTTGAACATTTTGGCTATTATGTTAGGAAACTGAGTAATATTTAAACCCTGTTTAGGTTTAGTGTGTAACCCCTGGCCTACTGTTCAGGACTGTGCTTCCGATGATAATTTTTATACCCTTTGCATTATGAATTTGGTCTGTTTGGTTTATGTAAGCTTCCTGCTGGTCCCTGCTGGTGCTGGCTAAAGTAGGGAAATGAATGAATTTCCATAGGATAGGCCATCTGTGTCTCTAGGCAGCAGAAGGGAGTCACCACCCAACCAAACAAAGGGTCAGATAAATACAGACTCAGAAACTAACCCTGAAAGTTGACTGTGGAACTGAGGCATCCAGAGGAGGAGGGGGGAAAGGAGAGAACAGAGAAGGGAGGAAGACAGTGGACTAAGGGGGTAAACTCTGGGTGCTTTAGTGGTGGGTGGGCTATGGTAACTACACCTGAAAGATCCTATTCTTCCAAAACAATGTAATCCAATGTTAACTCAATTTAAAAAAGATTTTTCCAGCTGGGCTGCTTGTGGCAGGATCTCCCTGCCTGTGAGAGAAGATGGAGAACAGTTCCCAGACTTGCCTATTATTGTGGTGGGGCCCTCTTTCTTGTGCCTCTCTGGGCTACTTGGTGTGTCTCAGTGTAGTTTGGGGTTCATGGGAGGTGGGTCTCACTACCGGAGGGGAAATAGAGTTCTTTCCTCTGCTGCTCATTATAGGACTCCTTCTTATCATGTAACCCCTTGCCAGTGCTATTGGGTTTGCTTAGTGCTGAAAAAAGGAATGAGATCACAAAGGCTACTTTCTGTTGCTAGGATTGGGGTCAGGCCTAGGTCACCAACTTTTGTTGAATGGGGTGGGGAGGGGGCTGTTGAGAAGGGTGTAAGATGTTCTGCCACTGTGTTGTTCCTCCAGTTCCAGGATCTCTGGGACATCAATCCTCTTTTATTTTCAGAGTTCTATGGCTACCATTTGTAGCACCAAAGTTTATAGTTGTATTTAGCAAAGAACAGTTGGAAGAAATGATTTTATACTTTATTGTGTGGCCCAAGATGCACTTTGAATCCTTTGTTATTTTTACTTTTCTGTAGACTACCTAGATTTTGTCACTTGTGTCATTTTTCTGCAGTTGTTAAATAATAATACTGCTTTTCTGTATTCTCACTTATCAGAACTTTTACATGGGCTCTGAGCTCTTTTTCAATAATGCTGTCATCAGCTTTGGGAAATCCTTTTTCTTTTGTAAGATTAGCAGTTTGGTTCTGCAGTTATTTTGTACTCATGGCATTCAGAAATGATCAACAAATATTCAGGGATAGCTAGTGTGCAAATGGAGATTGACTAGTGAGCATTTTTGTGTTTGATAAACTTTTATTTCTCTATAGAAATTTTAACTGAGGACTAATAAAATACATAAATAAAAACTTTCCTGGTATAACTATGTCTTACATTGTTTCATTACATTATTGTAGAATTAAAAAAAAAAACAGCTCATGTCCTCTGATTAAAAATAACCTAATTTACAGTTGAGTAAACAAAGTCAAGGAAGATAAAACATATGCCTAATATTAAGATGACCTTTTAATATATAATCAAAACAGAGACAATTTTGAAGATTGAAAGGGAATAGTATAATTTATTTGGGACAGCAAATATAATCTGGGGCATGTGGTAATTCTACCTAAACCCAATTGCTAGCCAGTATAAAATCTAGCTGAATGAGAACCCAGATCACCTGACTCCTCTTGGTAGACCAGATTTTACATACCATTGTGATTATGACTGGACTATAAAGTTAGACTACTTTGATTCAAATCCTGACTACCTGTTACTAATGACATGATTGTAATCAATTTACTAAAATTCTCTGTGCCTCAGTTTCTTAATGTGTAATATGGAATGATAATAGTGCCAACCCCACAGAAATGCTGTGAAGTTTAATAAAAGTATGCATATGTAAAGTCCTTAACAGTCAGTAACTAGTACTTACTATTATGTTTGCTGGTGCTGTTATTACTGTTGTCATTTTATAATTTCTTAAGATCAGAAAAGGTGGGGTTAAATGAGGTCTGGTAGATTTTTAGTGTGAGACTAAGAATTGGGAATCTGGGGTTCTATTTCTGTTATGCTCCTGACTCATGTGGACTCTTTGGGAAGCTGCTTAACCTTTCTGAGTCTAAATCTTGCCATGTAAAGCTGGAGGAATCTAACCATATGCTCACTTCATGGAAGATGGTAAAGAAACTTTCAGAAAATGCTTTGAGATCTGTGGGAGAAGGTGCTATATAAATTTATAAGTTTATTCATCTCTGCATTGATATTAACTTGCTCATTAAATATGTATAGCCTTTAATCAGCTTAGTAACTAGTAATCCAAAGTTGCTATATATGTATAATGTGGGGGTGTTGATACTTCTGTTAGAATATCCCCTTTGTATTTTATCATTTAAAAAATATAGATCTTTGTTACCATATTATACTAGCAGTCTATCTAAATCATTATATATAGATTATAGATAATGGCTGAACAATAATTCCTCATCTTTCTGCTTAGTTATAATTAAAATATAACTGATTCTTTTTTAAGAAAAGAAAAAGGATGAAAGTGGGGACAAGAATGGTTGATTCATTATAATGACAATAAAATATGGACTAAAAAATACCTTTAAACAACATTTAGCCTCCTCCCCTCCACAGTATAATTGTATTTTAATGAATTCAGTTCAGTCATTATTGATGATATGGCTACTGAATGCCTGTATAAGAAGTAAGACAGTCTTTTCTTCACTTACTTGCAATCTAGAAAGGAAAGTATAAAATTACTGTTTATTCTTTCATTATCATTAATACCACAGTTAATCTTGTCAGCATTCATTGCAGGTAGAAGCAGTATATGAAGTGAAATATTACATAAGATTTTGACTATTTCATATTAGCTAGATTTAACTAAATACTTTTATGGATTTCAAAGAGTCAAATGTCCAGGTCAAAAATAATATATACAGAAAGATTTCAAAGTTCCAGGTTTATTTCCTTATTGGGGTCCTTAACAAGTGCTGATTTCTAATTTTTTTAAAAGAAAATATTTATTCAAAAAATAAAGTTTTGGAAAATGTGTGTAATCTGAACAATTATCTCGAGGACTTTTTATTTTGTTAATTCCCATTAATTCACTTTAAGATTATAAGTTAGCCTGAAACAATTTTCATTTCAAAAGTAAATCTGGGGAATTAAAATAAGTTAAGTTTTGAAAATAAAATAAAAGCATTCTAAACTTAGGGAATTTAAGTAGCATTTTAAGTGTAAAATTGAAATAACAAAATTGACATTGATTACGAGTATTCAAACAGTATAGGATATTGCTATTCACTTACACTTGGAAGAGAATACTAGCATGGATATAGATTATCTGAGATATATCACAATATGAATGTTGGCATTTAAATAAAATGTAAATTGTTTTATTGTCATAGTTGCACAAAGGTTATAAAATAAATAATAAGCTTAATTTGTTTAATTTTTTATGTTTTTGGACTGTCATTCCTCCTCTCTTTTTGCTTTAGTTGGAGATCTCTGAAATGCTTCTAATGAAAGAGGTATGAAATAGTGTTATCAACTTTTAAGATCAGAACTCTTTAGATCAGAGCACAGGCTTTAGCCAAGAAAACTCAAGAAGGAATTTTTAGATAGAAATGAAAGGCAAAACATTTCTAATAATAGTCATAAAAATACCAAATGCCAAATACATTATAAAATCAGGATTCTTTTGTTAATCCAAAAATTGGGGCTACTTTAATATCTAATTTCCCCCCTCTGTGACCCAATCCAGTTCATCTTCAAATTTGTCTATTTAGAATATTCCTCCAATAGTATCTTCCTTTATTTCTTCTACCCCTGGTCTGATCCCATTCTAACACTGTCCTTCTCGCCTGGAGGACTAAAATACCCGACTTTCAACAGTAAATCAGTTAGGAAGCATAACCTTGTCTCAAATTATACTTTAGGCTAGATGGACCTAACCAACGTATACAAACAATTCCATCTAAGAGAGAAGAATGAACACTCTTCTGAAGAACACATAGGATATTCTCCAGGATAAATTATATGTGAGGTTGCAAAACAATTCTTAATTATTACAATGGTCTGAAACTAGAAATCAGTTACAAAAGGAAAACTGGTTAATTCACCAGTATGTGAAAATTAAGCACATATTCTTAACAATTCATGAGTCAAAGAAGAAATAAAATTATTTTGAAACAAAAATGGAAGCACAATGTACTAAATCCTGTGGGGTGCAGCAAAGGTAGTTCTAAGGGGGAAGTTTATAGTATTAATTTCCTATGTTGAGAAAATGTAAAAATACCAAATAAGTCATCTTACTTATATCTTGAAACTAGAAAAAAAAATTAAATAAAATCCAAAGTTAGTAGAAGAAAGGGATTAGCAAAGGTCAGAGCAGAAATATATCATATGGAATTAGAAATACAAAAGAAAAGATTGGTGAATCTAAGAGCTGTTACTAACAACAAAAATTGAAAAACCTAAGTTAGACTAAGAAAAAAAAAAGCTCAAAATCAGAAATGAAAAGAGGACATTTCAAAGAATTACAGAAATGCAAAAATCAGAAGAGTTTACTTTGAACAATTACACACCACACACTGAATAACCTAAAAGAACTAGAACAATTTGTAGAACATACAACCTGCCAAGATGGAATTAGGATAAATAGAGTATCTGAACAGAACAATTACTAGTAAGGAGTGTCCTAACAAAGAAAAGTTTAGGACCATATGGCTTCATTGCTGATTTCTACCAAATATTTAAAGAATTTGTACTAATCCTTTTCAAGCTCTTCCAAAAAATAGAAGAGTAGGAAATACTTCCAAACTCATTTTACAATGCCAGCATTACCTTGATAGGAAAACTACAAAAGAAACTACAAAAAAAAAAAAAAAAGAGAGAGAAAGTAAGAAAATTACAGGCCGATATCCCTGATCAACATAGATGTGAAAATCCTCAACTAAATATTTGGAAACTAAATTCAACTGCATTAAAGAATATGATTTATTTCTGGGATGTAAGGATGGTTCACCTTCCACAAATCAATGTGATATATCACATTAACAAAATGAAGGACAAAAATCATATGATCATCACAACAAATGGAGGAAAAGCATTTGAGTAATGGAACACACATTAAACAAAACCCTATTTGACTAGCCCAAAGCTAACATACTCAGCAATGAGAAGGTTTGTGCTTTTCCTCTGGGATTAGCAATAAGGCATGGTTTGGATACCTACTGTCATCACTGTTATTCTAGGTAGGAACCCTAGAGTAATTAAGAAAAATAAATAAAAGACATCCAAATCAGAACAGAAGAAATAAATTTTTTTTTGCAGATTTATGATCTTGTATATTGAAATCCCTGAAGAACCTATCAAAAAACTATTAGAACTAATAAACAAGTTCAGTAAAGTTGCAGGACACAAATCAATATATAAAAGTCAATTGCATTTCTATACACTAACAATGATCATCAGAAGAGATATTAAGAAAAGTCTTGTTTACTGGTGGCATTGAGAAGAATAAAATACTGAGGAATAAATTTAACCATGGATATAAATGTTCTGTACACTGAAAAGTATGAGATTGATGAAATCAAGAAGTTACAAATAAAAAAATCAAATGAATTATGAATTAGGAGTACTAACTAATGTTAAAATATCCATATCACCCAAAGTGACTTATATATTTACTGCAATCCCTATCAAAATTTCATTTTCAAAAAAATCTAAAAGTCATATGGAACCACAAATAGCCAAAAAATCATTCTCAAAGACTTTCAATCAAAGACATCAGATAGTGTAAACAATGTTTTCCAATAAGTTTTAGCATATTAAAGGTGGCACATTTTAAAAAATGTCATCCTTTTAGATCCTGGTTCTGTGTCCATAGTACCAATGTATTCCATTCTATATCATTAATAAATGCACTATGTACACCATCTTATTTATTTTTAAAGATTTATTTATGCATACAAGAACTGGGGTACAGGCCAGAGGTGTGGGGGGGTGACAGGATTCACCAGAGACAGAGTGGGGAACAAAACAGGCAGATTGACTGAAATACATTGCTGAGGGGAGCAGCAGGTGAGTAGGAGAGGTCTGCTGCGCCATGTGGGGAGCTCCCTGGCTGGGGATCAAACTCATGCCACAGAGGCTGCGGACAGCTTCATAGGTTGTGTCTGAACCCCTGCGCCACCAGGGAGGCCCATCTTGTTCATTTAAATTATAAGTTTATGTAGTAAACTACTAAAACTAGGGTAGGTTCGTATACTTCACCCTCTAGATCCAGGCAATTTTCAAGAGATAGTTCTTGTCCTGGTTATAAAAACAGATAGTTGGGCCTCCCTGGTGGCTCAAGGGGCTAAGAAACAGCCTATGAAGCTATCTGCAGTTACTGCAGCCCGAGTTCTATCCCTGGCCAGGGAGCTACCCACATGGCACAGCAGACCTCTCCTGGTTCGCCCGCTGCTCCCCTCAGCAGTGTATTTCAGTCAGTCCGCCTGTTCTGCTCCCCAATCTGTCTCTGGTGCATCCTCTCACCCCTCGTCCCCCACCACACACACCTATGGCCTTTCCCCTGTTCTTGTATACATAAATAAATAAATCTTTAAAAAAATAAAAAATAAAAACAGATAGTTTGGTCTGCAGTACTAAAAAAGAATCCAAACTGCTGAGCCTCTAGAAGTAATATCCTGCCATTTTCCTCTTTATCCTGTGCTTCAGCAGTTCTTCTCCCGTTTGCCTTGCTATATCTGGTTCCTGGCCATTTTTGTCCACTCTTTCTTATCTCCACTTGGATATAAGGAAACTATGAAATAATAGGAGAGATTAAGAAACTTCTTAGCTGGTTCAACTCTAATTTTTTCTACATATACTCTGGTTTTATTTTCTCTTGACTAGATTTGACACTTTGATAGCACTTTCATTAATAATGAAACTGACTTTTAATTTAGACATTATACACTTTTACATAAAGATGAGGTGCTTCCGCTTAAAGAATTACTTTTAGTAGATTCCTATTTTGACAAATTGAATGTGATGTAAGTAAAATATGTTTAATCACATCTTATAATTGGTCTATTGGAAATTTATCTGCACATAAATGTTGGCTTGATGAAGATATGAAATTTTGCAAAATTCAGCTTAATGATGAATTGGAAAGTGTTGAGCCCATGGCTTGGTTCTTTCCTGTAGTTATTCCATTGAGAATTGTATCTTATACATTTATTTCCTTCAGAATTGCTTTTGTGTCTCACTAAATTTAATATATACCTTTCTTCATTCTTCATTAATTGTCACATGTAAACCACTCACATACAATAGTTGTTACTTTTGGAGGCTCTAGGAGACTTGTATAAAACATATATTGGAGTAGAGTAAAAAAAAAAGCTTAGAATTTGTATTTGCTATATTTTGAGAGTCTTGTAATTGATGCTTTACACAAACCGTTCAGTTCTTCACACTACTGTATATTAAAAGTAAGTGTGGTTAACTAGACCACTTGTGTAAATAATTTTGTTCTTCGTGAGATTCTATCTTTCTAAGGATTAAGCCAATGTAATAATCTTTAAAAGTACTAAGCAATGTATAAGCTCCCTAAAACATACTTGACAACTTGCTTTAAAATATTAAATAGGCACCTAATACAGTTTTCATGTAACAGTTTGTAATAAATGGCATTATTTAAGAGTGTGTGTGTATAAATGACTAAATAGAAACTTTCTTTGTAGTCTTTTGACATTGTAACAGTCCGAATGTGACATTGTAAGAAGAGAAAAAATAAGGCATTGTTTTCCATTCATGTATTTCTTCATGTATCCCTGCTGCTTCCATCATTATCAAATAGCTCTTGGGAACTTTCTAAGTTTAATTTGTGAAGTCTCCCTATTTTTTGTGTCGGTCTCCATCCTGCATTTTGAGAAACACTTGCTTAAATATGTTTATCTCCTAAATCAAAAAATAATAACTCTGGAAATGTCAAGATCTCTGGATAGATAGATATGAGTTACTTAGCTATAGACTTTTTATAACAATTTTGTTGTTAAGTACTACCTGTTTTTAACCAGACCTTTATAAAGACAAACATTTAACAATAATGCAGTTATTTGTATTCATACTTAACTTGTTTCTGTGTTGTAGTAGTTACTTCAGCTAGAATAAGCAAATTTACATACTAAGTTCATATGTGAATTCAAGGCTAATATTAAGTAAGGAAAAATATCTTTTCCAATAAAGGCATACAAGGTAGAAATACTTTTCTGTTACTAAAATGGTACTCAATAACATAGAAGAGCATTATTGTAGGGATTAATCAGGATTGTTTCTGTGTATTTTATTTAAAAAAATCTGTAATATGAAGTTTCATTAAAGGACTCCAGACTGGCCTTTCAAGAGTCTCTCTCTAACAGGGCTATGCAAAGGCTTAATCCTCTTTTTTGCTGTCATTAAGAGTATAAAAATAAATGAATAATTGAATGAAGAATGTCCCTTAGTATATTATTTGGAGGAATTATTGGGGCAAAATCAGTATCTTTTCTCTGTTGGAAAGTGATTAAAAAGAGAAAATAAGCAGGCTCCTGTATTGTTAGCAAGGTCATGCTCCTGGGCTTTGTGTAACTGCAGGGTATTTAAATTTCCTGGTATCCTTGGAAACACAAACTGTTTGTGATACCAATTGGTGCTTGTATTTCAATGACGTCATACAATTTACAGATCCACACAATGGATCTATTGTTTATGGACCTACAGAGGAGTTCAGATAGTTTTTTAAAAGCACCTGAATGCCCTTAGGAATTGAGATGTACTACATATGTATGATTTTTTTTAAACTTGAAGATTAAGAATCACTTAATCTTCACCTTGCTATCCATTCCTTAATCTTTTAAGTTTGTATTCAACTTTTTTTTTATACAAAAAAATCACCTGGCAAATTACTTATTATTTTACATTCTTGTGATTGCAGTTGAGAAGTATGTGCACATTTTTATTCTAATTGAAACTGAAACTTGTAGAGAAACAAATGAGGATTAATTGCTTCTCAAATTTAGTCAATAGCTTGTGGTGATTAGAGACAGAGCTGGGAGTATTTGAACTAATAAGTTAGATTACAGCAGTATCTCTCGCTTTCTCTCTCGTGCAATTGGTAGACTGACTTAAATGATACACATTGAGCTGACCACACTGTACTAAATAAAGAATATTTCTGCCCTTATATTTTATATTGGGTTATCATTGTTTCTGCGGCCAAAAAATTATAGGTTCAGTGACTCGTCCTCTGTAAAATTTACATATGAAATGATGGTTGAATTCATGGAACAGTGATTTATTAAAATCGGTCCAGCGATAACAGATAGTTAATTTCCTTCGGTTAGAGCAAACATGTAGTCTTCCCCCCCCCCCAATAATATTTCCAAGGAAAAATTTGTTTACATACATCATATAATCCTTAAGGTCTTTCACGCTCTAAGTCAGTTTTTTTTTTTTGCCCCCAGATGTTTGATTAAAATAGGGGAGGAAGAGAGTAAGGGCATGTGGTGATGGATCATAGTTGCCTTGGTGATGGGAGAACTATGGAGGAGAACTCAAATACAGTACAAAAATTAACAATGATATAAGAAAATAAACGAATTTAATAAAAAATATTTTAGCCTCAATAAGTTTGACTTGGAAATAAATCCATTATTTTAGACATGTAAAGAAAATATAAGAATATAATCCTTATATTATAAATATAATTTATATTATAAATATAAATGCTTGACATTTCTCATTTAATCTTTACCACAGCCCTGTGAGGTAGAAACCATTTCCGATTTTAAAAATGAAGAAACTGAGAAACCAAGAGGTTAAGTATCTTGACTAGAGTCTCATAACCGGGATTCCTTTTCAGGCAGTCTGACTCCTTTTTGCCAGAGTCTGGTCCACTTGACCATGATGCCTCTTAGTATAACAGTGGTAGTAATGAATGCTAACATTTCTTGAACTTCTTTTGTGTGCCAGAGATTGAGAAATTTTTTTGGTTTGTTCTAATGTGTTCATTCACTCAAATAACCATTGCTGGGAACTTGGGGCCTGCTGTGACTAATGATTTCACTCTGCCAAATTTCTGTGTTTTGGTAGACTCTCCTTAAACAATTCACATGTGCTGAAAATTAGATTGGTTACATTAACCACCTCTATATAAGAGTCCCAGCCTAGGTGCCAGGGAACTTGGAATATCACTTTCCTGTATGTTCAGATACTCTAGTAGTTGTCTTATGGGGGAAATTCAAGCCGTGGGGAGAGTCATATGAGAAGTATGAGTTTCAATCTGATGTTCCAAATGCTACTTAGATAAATATTTTTTAAAAGCCCTATAGCCTGATTCCTAAGGTCTTTAAGTAGATTTGTGTTAGTCAAAAATAGGTGGTTCCCTAGTAACAGGTGGTTCTCTAACTACAGATAAAATTTGATATCTGTGGACTCCAAATTAGCATTTATAGGCCATTCACACACTGTACCATGTTTAGATGTTGAATTGTGGGGATATTAAAGTGCTTTAAAGTTCATTTTCCTTTCGTCCATGAGGTCGATCTTGATCAACTTAGTTTGCAACTTCCCTTTAACTATTTTCTAATTTTGTCAGACCTAAGTATATATTTTAAGTGAATAATGTTATTTTAAATTTAATCTTAAGTCAAAGTAGTAGATGTACATGGTAACAAGTCTTTTTGACAAGAATTGAAATGAAAAAGATCAGTTAGTATTGCTCATGCCTGAGCCAGTTTCTGTTTCATAAGAAGTATTCACTTTCGACTCCTTTGTAAGTTTTTCCCACTACTGGTGTTCATATTTTAAAATAACTCATGCATTCACACTTACACATACACACATATGAAAATACAGAAACATGTATAGTTTCAAACATTTTGTTTGGAACTTTCTTCCATTTTTTCATCTGTGTTTACAGTTTTCCCTAAACATGCACATGCACAAAGCTATCATCTTTTCCCTTTTATAACTAGGAAAATGGAGTCTCAGAGTGAGGTTAAATCACTTCCCCCAAGTCTTGGAAATCATAAATGGTAGATTTGAATCTAGTCATCTGTCTACACAGCTAAACTCATGTTTCGTGTAAGTCAAATTTGTTCACAATGGAACAATATACTGATTCCCTCTCTTTTTAATTGCCCAAATAACTAATAATATAAAAAATAACCTCTAATTGTGTGCTTAGTATGTGCAGGCACTTTGTTATATATTCAATGTGTATAATCTCATCTGTACCTCACGAAAGTCCCTACAAGAGTAGGTGCTTTGCCACCCTATTTTAAAGATGAAGAAGTTTGAGTAATTTGTCCAAGATCACACAACTCATAAATGATTGATTTGGAATCTTTCTGACATACAGTTTTTTTAACTGAAATGTACTGAACACAGAGAAAAGTGCACAAGGACTGTAGCTTAATGTAAAGCTTAATGACTTTGCATAAAGGCAGCATACCTGAGTAATGTGTGCCCTGCTGAAGAAACAAAACATTACTAGAATCCCAGAAGCCCATATTACGTCCTTCCCCGGTCACTGCACATTGAAAGAGAAAGAACTACCTCGTTCACTAAATACCACAGATTAATTAAGTTTATGTGTTTTTAACTATGTAAACTATGCGAAATCACAGTTTTTTTTGATCACTGTTATATTTGTAAGCGTCATACATCTAGTTCTATTGCCTTCATTCACATTCATATATAATACTCCATTTTATGAATTACCACAATTTATTGTCCATTTTATTGGGCATTTTATTGTTTCTAGTTTTGGCTATTGTGAACAGTCCTGCTCTGTGCACTCCTACACATGACTTATGGTGAAAATGTGTCCACATTTCTGTTCGGTATATATCTACCAGTAGAGCTGCTTTGTTCAAGTTTAGTAAAGGTTGTCAAAAACAGTTTTTCAAAGTGACCACACCAGTTCACACTTCCACCTGCAGTTCCTCTACATCCTCACCAACATTTGAAACTTTTTCCTTTATATACTTTGTTGGGTATAGAGTGATATCTCACTACAGTTTTCATTTATATTTTCCTGATGATTAATAAAGTTGAACACCTTTTTACATGTTAAGTGGATGTTTGGATATTCTTTATTATGAAGTGGTTGTTAAATCTTTTGCCAGTTTTTTTCAGTTAAGTTTTCTACCCTTTTTTTTCTTGACAAAATTCATTGGTTTTTCTCACCCTTAAAGAGGTCCTGAAGTCTTGACTCTTCTAGTTTTTATGCTTGCATTTCTTAGTGCTAAATAATATGGAAATATCACTGCTGAGTTTATTTTTCATTGATTTTAGTTTTTCTTGAATATTTTCATTATGGTAAATTAACATTTACCATATATATGGTAATCATCATTCCAACTTTCTCATCATGGTTGTGTGTTTTTTTTTTTAAATCAGTGTTCAATTATTTACATTATTATGCCTTTTATACACTGGCTGTGATTGAATAGCATTTTATATTTTCTTGTCTTTTTTTTTTGAGGGTAATAACTGCCTTGTTTTTTCATTTGTTTAATTTTCTTTGTACCTATGCTTTATTTTTCTCATGCCTTCCATTGTCGTACAGTACAGTTTTAGTCAAAGTCAATACTGGCAAGTAACTAACAGAGACAGCCTTGTTTTACTTTGTTTTCTTTTTTCCTTGGGAACATACCTCCTGCCACCACTAGTCTTATATTTAGAACTATTTCCTGAATATCTATCATCCTCCAAGTTCCCTTTACTGTCATTCTTGGAATTCCCTCTACCTTTCTCTTAGATTGAATTCTCTGTTTCTAGGATCTTAAGTCATCCTTTCTTTTTATTTATCTCCTTGGTTCATTCAAATAAATGCTCCAGTGATTTTAAAAGATGGCACAGCCTTCAGCATGCCAATCCCTTTAAGTCCCACTGGTATAATCTGAACTGCTTGTATCTGCTGTGTAGTCATCAGCCTCCTGTTTCTCTTTATCATTTTCAATATTCTTTGCTACTCTCCTTTGTTGGTGTTCCTGATGTTTCTTTCTTTCTTTTTTGGTTTACTCTCTGTTATGAATTGAATGTTTGTATACTTCCCCAATTTTTGTATTTTATGTTAGAGCCCTATACATCAAATCTAACTCTATCTTGGCAATAGCACCTGTGAGAGGTGATAATTGTTAAATGAGGTCACAAGAATAGAACTCTAATCTGAAAGAGCTGGTACTTTTATAAGAGGAAGATATACCTCTTTATCTCCATCACCAAGAACACGGGGAGAAGGCAGCCGTATACAACCCAGGAACCCTATGCTGAGCAGGAACCAAGTTGGCCAGCACCCTGATCTTGCATGGCCCAGTCTCCAGACCTATGGGAAAATACATTTCTGATGTGTAAGCCATCCAGTCTGTGGTATTTTGTTATGGCAGCCCCAAGCAGACGAAGGCACTTCCTCATGTTGAATGAGGATTTACTGTATAATAGCTTTCTGGGAAACACTACATGATGTATGCAATATTTAAGGTTTTGAATATCTTTTAAAAAATGCATTCTATCCTCACAATTGTTAGTTTGACTAAGTGAATAATCAAAGTTGTAAATAATTTTGTTTTTAATTTTAAAGGTTTTTCTCCATTGTCTTCAAAATTCTTGAGTTATTTTTGAGAAATCAAGCTCTATTTTTGTTTCCGAGATTTTGTATATAAACTATTTTTTCTCAGTGATGTGTTTTGTTGGGTATTTATTTTCATCAGTTTTGCTGGGCTCTCGGGGGATTTCAGTCTGGAAACCTAATCCTTCAGTAATTCGCAATTCATCATTTCTACTTCCTCTTCTGTTATTTTTATGTTGAATTTCTTGAATTGGTTTCTTTTCTTTTCTTTCTTGTTTTTCCATTTTTGTCTTTTTGTTCTGCTGTCTAGGATATTTTCTGAACTTAAATTCTTCTAACATGCTATTGGGTTTTATTTTTTCACTCTTTGCTATCTTGTATTTAATACATAAACCTTTTTCATTAATTCAGCATGGATCAAAGACTCTGATGTAAAATATTATTTGTTTTGTCCTTTATTTCTCTTTCTCTATTGTTGTGATATTTTTTCCTTTGTCTTTCTCTCTGAATATAAATTTATCTTTAATTTTAGTGAGCTTTTGAGGAACAGTGAAATTGTATAGATTCTATCTGCCATTTTAATCTAGTAGCTGCCATATGTTTTTTATTTTTTTTTTTATTATTTTTTTTAAATTTTTTTTTTGAGGCATGTTTTATTTATTTATTTATTTGTTTGTTTTTGTTTATACATGCACTGGGTACAGTCAGAAGCACGGGAGGGTGAGAGAATTCACCAGAGCCATATCGGGGAGCAGAGCAGGCAGAAGGACTGAAGTACACTGCTGAGGGGAGCAGCGGGCTGCAGGAGAGGTCTGCGCGCCATGCGGGACCCTCCTCCAGTGGACGGGGAGCAGCCGGGGATCGAACCGGCTCCGCAGAGGCCGCGGGCAGCTTCACAACCCAGCGCTCAACCGCTGCGCCACCGGGGAGGCCCGCCATATGTTTTTTAAAGTGAGATAGAAATAAGGCATACGTGATGATTCTTCTGTAGGCCAGCGTTAGAGGGCTTGGACCTAGTAGATAGATACACCTGGGTGGGTTTTATTTATTTCAGACAAAAAAAACAATTATTTTAATAGCTCAAAGTGCAAAGACACTAAATCAGTTCACAAAGTTTCAAGATATAGCTTTAAGTGTAACAAAAACTTATTATAAATAAACAAAATATTAAATAAATCTTTAATATTTCAAAAAAAACTCAAGTAACCCAAAAGCCTTTAGACTAAACTACTTACATCAGTTGAGGATGCCTTAATTTATAGATGCCAGTAGTTCATAGCAATTAAAAAAAGGACTTCTGCATAGAAAGAGAATCTTTTCAAACTGGTCAGCTCGAGACAAGAGTGGGAATTTTTGGTGCTGGCTGTAGCCTCTCTCACACTGTATCAGTTAATGTCGTTCAGCCTGTGATATTTTAAAGATCTTTAGGCAAATTCCAAAAAATAAAAAATATTTAGAGTTCAATGTGTAGCCAACACACACTATTAAGAGTTTTTTGACCACTATATATTTAAAACTTAAATGCTAATTTCAACTTTAGGCCTCATGTATTACTGGGGGGAAACACATAAATTAATTTTTCTTCCATTACTTAAAACCTTTTGTAAGGTTAGCAGCATGGCTTTAAAAAATGTCTTATGTGGATTATGCTTAAATATATGTTTACTTCTACCCATATAGAACTTGTATGTAAAGTAGAAACAGTTCTTACTAGTAAGAAAATTTAAGGTTGTTCATATTCTTTATGAGACTTAGCAGCCAAAAGACACATTTATTTCAGCTCCCAAGAAGCACTGTTACCTTTAGGTCAGGAAAATATGTATCTTCGGGAAGGTTTATATGAAATATTCAGTCTTTTTTCCCTCAAGCTCCTCCACCTTTTCCTTGTAGGTAGCATATTGAGAATCTTTTCCAAGGATTCCGTCCCATCATGTAAATGTTGAAGCATAGTTCCCCACAGAGATCATGTGGTGGAAATCATGATTTGAGAAACAGCATAGAAAAGGATGAGATTTAAAGGGTTGATGGGAATATTGTAGCCATTATGGACAGCAATGTTTTCCATCAAACAAATGGTCACCCATACCCAAAAAAAGATTATATGAGCGCATATAAATGATTCTAGTGAAAAATCCAGCTCCAAGAATTATGGTTTCCAGAGGATGTGCAATACTGCTTTTAATCCAAATGGAGCCTGAAATTGATGATGTATTTCATGAATATATTTGTATATATTTTTTGTGGTATGATTTTATGCATGAAATGGTGCCAGGTATCCCCAATTACTGCACAGATAAAGCATCATGCCAAAAGCATGCACCATCTTGGCATTCTACCTCTATCTTAAGGAATAATGAGATAGTTAAAATAATAAGTTCCACAAATTATGGGAAGCTGGATACAAAAGCAATTAAAATGAAGTACTTTAAGAATATGAAACAAATACCACTATGAAATATCAGTGATCCCCATGTTGCACTAGAACTTTGTATAGTTGTTCAGCTTACGGTTCCAAGCATTTCTAAGTTGTTCTTGCAGAAAATTCTTAGAAGTGAATCTACATGTTTCATAACTAAGAATGCAGAACTAAAGGTGCTGACATTTTCATTCATTGACATTTTTTCCTGTCTTGGTAGATAGCCCTATGATTCTGGGTGAACCAACAGGAATGGAGGTTCTCTGTCACACAAACTTGGGTGTGTGGATGCCTTAGAGTTTGCTCTTCCTAGCTCAGAAATGGAATCTAGAAAGCGAAGACAGTCTAAAGGCCTCTTGTTAATTTTTTTTTAAAAAGATTTTATTATTTATGCATACAAGAGCTGGGGTACAGGCCAGAGATGCGGGGGGTGAGAGGATTCACCAGAGACAGAGTGGGGAACAGAACAGGCAGATTGAGTGAAGTACACTGCTGAGGGGAGCAGCTGCTGAGTCAGGAGAGGCCTGCTGTGCCATGTGGGTTGCTCGCTGGCCGACCAGGGATCCAACTCGTGCTGCAGAGGCTGAGGATTGCTTCATAGTGTGGCGCTTAACCCCTTGCGCCACCAGGGAGGCCCTCTTGATAATCTTGACCCTGATTATTTTATCAGCCTACTAACTCTTCACTTAGCTCCCTGCTTTCTGCATCAGCCATAGGAGACTCCCTTTCATATAGTTGTAAGAGCAGAACCACTTCCTCAAAGTTTTTTGGGCCTGTGATTTCATTTGCCTGAAATATTAATACTGATGCTAATGTAAATTCCTCTCCACTGCTAACCATCTTTGCAGCTGTAGTAATGCCCCAGACTATTGTCTGTTGCTCTTATTATATGCTCTCACAGTACCCTATCTAATTTCTCTATAGTGTTTTTGATAATTGTTTAAATTAATTGTATAGTATTCAACCCCTCTACTTAAGTTCCCTGAGTTAACTTCTCTGACTTAGGTCTGTCTTGTTTGCTGTTAAATTTTATTCCCAGGGTTTAATATAGTGCTTTATAGACAGTAACTAAATACTGAATTCCAAGCAAAGCAAGAAACGTTGATGTTAGAGAAAAACATCCTAGATAAGAATAATAAGATAATTGTGCTATATGTGTCACTTTGAGCAGGTCATTTTTAAAAAATCTCCTAAGCCTACTTTATTAAGCTATGAATTGAGGGAGTGTGATTTACAGACTTTTTAAGGTATCTTTCAACTCTGATCTGATTTGTTTCCCAAAGAACCGCCCCTGCCAACTTTCTGTTCATTTATTTTCCTGTTGACCTTTATTATTTTTATTTCTTCACCTAAATCATCATTATTTGTTTCCCTTTATTCATTCTTTTCTCTTTACTATCTGGAATGTGAGTATATTCCTTGATATTTGAACTCTCCACCATCCAAATATTTGCTATAGTGACTTGGAAATTTTTAACCCAAAATTGACAATCCAAATTGAATAATCACTGAAAGACACTTGCTTGTATGTTCCTGCCAAAAGCTTGAAATTGCACATAAATCTGGGCAAGAAAATATAGAGTAAATTCTCATCATTTATCAGTAGTTTACTTGATGGGATTGTGTTTCAAGCATAAATATCTTTTAATTTAATGGAGAAGCCTATGAAAAGTAGGTGAACCTAGGAAGCCTGTGAAAAGTAGGTGAACCTTAGGAGCAAAGATGGACATTAAGGCTAATGAGAAACAAAAAACAAAAAAACAAAAAACATAAATTTTACAAATGTCCCCATGTACTATGCATATGATTTTTATCTATTTATGAGAAAAAATAAAATTATGATAGTGTAAGTTTTAGAAACCCTTATTAGGTAATGTTATTCTGTTAAGTGATATTTGCATTCTTTGTGAACCTTTAACAGATTGTTGTTTATTTACCTTATAATATATATTTGCAGTATAAAAGGAAATATAACTGGTCTCTGATACTGTATACTACTTACATGTACCCACTAACAAATTTGTGAAATATTAATGATTTTTGTATGTTTATTTTTAGCTTAGAACTGGTTGATGGATTGTGTTTAGGGTTTTAAGGATGCCTAATAATATTTGGGAGAATCAACTGGAAGTTTATGATGGACTAAATTATTCTTTTCCTTCTTAAAACACTTAATATAGCCTCATATTATATTTTGTCATCCAGCACATATTTGGTAATGGATTAGATTTGCTTAAGAGGTTTGTCTGTTCTGTATGTGTTGGTTGTTTTGAAGAAAAAAAGCTAAATGCTTCCTTTTACTGCATTGTAGCCTCATATTATAGGTGTTTATTCCTTCCCACTCATTTGAGGTCAGTGGTTTTTGATGAAAAGAAAGGTTTTTCCTTTTACTGTAAGTCAGCTAAGCTGTGCCAGGATCAAGCTGATTGAATTGAATTGTCAGGTAGGATTCCTTAAAGAAACATATTATCTCCGTGATAGTTTTTGTTGTATATTTAGTGATTTATGACTCAAACACATCGCAATTCAGAAAAATACGTATTTTTAGCTGTGTATTGTATTTTGGTTGATTCTGTTGGGAGAGATAGAGCTACTGAAGAATTTTAATACTGTCAAACTTTTAACAATTTTTATTTTTATGCAGTGCCTTTTTCTGCTTTCTTAGGTAGAGCAATACAAAGTATTTGTTGTATAACAAATAGCTAAAAATTCAGAAAATGATTTCTCAATAGAGGTAAACTACTTTATTTTTTGTTTCTTTACTAAGAATCACTTTGCTTTAAAAGCTTTAATTCTCCACAGCAATTGCCCCTAATGGAAAGGGATGAGTTTCAATTAAAAGAGGCAAGCATGGGGGGGGTGGCTATATTAATAAAGGAAGAGGTACTAAATATAATGAAACTAATGAATATTAAATGGTATTAAAGGTGAATCCTTAGTACAGTGCATTTTTCTTCCAGTAACAGGAACATAAGACACCAAAATGATCTTGAATTTTGATCATTTACATACAGTATGACTGTTTTAAGGAGCAGACTAGTAGTATATGTTTACATTTTACGTATATTAGCATAATACTTCACTGTTTAAGAAAATTTGCATATTTTTCTCTTTTTTCACATAAATTAGGAAATAAATTATTTTGAATACTTTGTATTTTTATATCTAGGTAACAGTATGAACTGTAGATGTTAGTGGACTATTGAAGAGCAGGCTGTGATTGACTGCCATCTGTCTTCTGAAAGCTGATGTCATTCATAACATTACATTCAGTTACCCAAGCTGTCCAGTTGCTTAAGCAATACTTGTGGGGATTATGGGACTTTTTACTTTTATTGCATGTCTAAAAAGCAGAAGAAAACCATACGATCTGCTCTTCTTGTCATTTCATGGCATACATGGTCAGGTGCAGTGCAGAGAACTAGTGATGTGGAGAACAAGATGGACACATCACAGGAATCATTTTCATTCTGGCTACCTTTTAAAAATACTTAGGTAATATCATCAAACTAAAATTAGTTCTACTGCAAAGAGAAGTGTTATTTGCCTTTATCAAAGATCTGATTGTCTATTATAAATGAATCATACCTTCAACGAACTTACAGCATTGTTATCAGATGAGTCACTCAATTGGCCCTGTGCTGGAATTGTCTCAGAATCCTTATGCTTAGGTCCTGGCGTTACTGAGACAGAGAGTGGCACCAAAAGGACTCTTTGTAAACCTTACACTAAAGGAAGTTCTAGAAATACCTTGTGATATTGTGCTTTGCTTTATTGCACTGCACAGATACTGTGATTTTTACAAATTGAAGATTTGTGGCAGCCCCGAATTAAGAAAATTTATCATCACCATTTTTCCACCAGCGTATGCTCACTTCAAGTTTCTATGTCATATTTTGGTTTAATTTCACAATATTTCAAACTTTTTCACTGTGATATCTGTTTTGGTGACCTGTGATCAAGATCCTTGATGCTACTATTGTTAATTGTTTTAGAGCACCACAAACTGCACCCATATAGACAGTGAAATGTTGTGTGTGTTCTGACTACCCCACCAACAACTTGTTCCTCCATCCCTCTCCCTCTCCTTACACCTCCCTATTCCGTGAGACACCACAACATTGAAATTAGGTCCAGGCCTCCCTGGTGGCGCAAGGGGTTAAGTCTCAGCACTATGAAGCTATCAGCATCCACTGCAGAACGAATTGCATCCCCAGCCAGGAAGCTACCCACATGGTGCAGCAGACCTCTTCTGTCTTGCCCGCTGCTCCCCTCGCAGTGTATTGCAGTCAGTCTGCCTGTTCTGCTCCCCATTCTGTCTCTGGTGAATCCTCTCACCCTCCCCACACACCTCTGGCCTACATCCCAGCTCTTGCATAAATTAATTAATTAATTAATTAATTAATTAATTGATTAATTTTAAAAAAGAAAAGAAAATCTTGGGCCTCCCTGGTGGCGCAGCAGTTGAGCACTGGGTTGCGAAGCTGTCCGCAGCTCTGCAGCGCCGGTTGGATCCCCGGACACCGGGTGAGGGTCCCACATGGCTCACAGACCTCTCCTGCCACCCACTGCTCCCCTCAGCAGTGTATTTCGTCAGTCTGCCTGTTCTGCTCTCCACTCTGATTCTGGTGAATTCTCTCAGCCTCCTGTGCTTCTGACTGTACCCAGTGCTTGTATAAATAAACAAATAAATAAATAAATCTTTAAAAAATAATCTTAAGAGAGAGAGATTAGGTCCATTAATAACTCTACAAGGACCTCTAAGTGTTCACAGACACTTTAAATCAAAAATTCAAAAAGCTAAACTTACGAAAGCATGAAAAAGCTGAGATAGGCTAAAAGCTGTGCCTTTTGTGCCAGACAGTTAGCCAAGATGTGAATGCAAAGGGTAAGTTCTCCCCACTTCTCCACTAAACCTGAATCTAAATACAAGAGGATGTTATTATTCCTAAACAGGGGACACTTTAAAAAAAAAAAAAAACTGCATTGACATTGCACTGATGATGCAAAGCAATTATTAGTGAAACTACTGATGCAGTAGCAGCAATCATGGCAGTGGTACCACACTACACCAGTAATAATGAGAGAAAAGACCCAGTTTTACCTAAGAATATTCTTGAGAACCCAGCAAAAGTTCTTAATCTTAGGAAATCTCAACCCTCAAGTCACATCTTTTAAACATGCATACTGAAGTGTGATGGTTATCAAAACTGGAAACATTTGTGCAAATTGAGTTGTGAGCTGAGCTTGCCACTTGTTCTGCATAAAACATCATTTTTACTTGAAAGAACAACTGAAAGACAAACTGTGGTTACTCAAACTGCTTGTTTTGGAAAAATAAAGATAAATCTGTAGCTTAAGGGCAAAAAACCAATAATATGTATTGCCTATGATAAGACTCTAGACTGAAAACAAAAATCAGAATTTTGTAAAAATTGAATCTGCTACCTTGAGTTCTTGACAGCTTTGCAGTACTTAAAAGACTTTTAGGTGAGATAAGTACATTCTGAAGGTTAGTGAATGTGATTTATCTTTTTGGGTTTTTAAAATTATTTTATTTTTTTATAAGATTTTTTTTTAATTTATACAATAGCTGGGGTACAGTCCAGAGGCATGGGAGGGTGAGAGGATTCACCAGAGACAGAGTGGGGAACAGAAAAGGCAGACAGACCGAAAGTACTGCTGAGGGGAGCAGCTGGCACAACAGGAGAGGTCTGCCGCGCCATGTGGGACTCTCCCCAGCAGGCCAGGAATCGAACCTGCACCGCAGAGGCTGTGGACGGCTTCACAGTGCTGTGCTCAACCTGCTGCGCCACCAGGGAGGCCCTTTTTTGTTTTTGTTTTTTTAAAAAGATTTATTTTTATTTATGCGTAAAAGAACTGGGGTGTAGGCCACAGGTGACCCGAGGTGGGGGGGTGGTGAGGGGATTCACCAGAGAGATTGGGAGCAGAACAGTCAGATCTGCTGAAACACACTGCTGAGGGGAGCCAGGGGCGAGATAGGAGAGGTCTACTGGGCCATGTGGGTAGCTCCCTGGCTGGGGAGGGATCAAACTCACGCAGCAGTGGCTGGTGATAGCTCAGTAGTGCTGAAACTAACCCCTAAGCTACCAGGGGTTACCATGAATGTGATTTCCTAATGTTATATGAAAGGTGTCAAATTAAGTGAACCAATATTTCCTAAGTGATCATGCATAATTTTACAAACTCATGTTGTAAAGGGCAGGAATGGACACGGTGCAGGTTTTCTGATCCAGCAGACCGGGTAAAGGAGGAGTCAGAGTCCTCAGTGGCTTTTGCAGTCCTTTTATTGGGATTTACCATGTACATGGCAGGTAAGGGGGCCGGGGGGCCAGGTGGCCGGGAGGCTGGCAGGCCTCCCAGCCCCCAGCAAGTCTTCACTCTATCTGGGCTCTCCGGCGTTCTCTGCTTCTCTCTCGGCTTCTGCTGCTGCTGGCATCCCCGTGACGCCGCCCTTAAAAGTCCAGTCTCTCAGCGCAGGTGTACCCACTTCAGGTGCCCGCCACCAGGCATGCATTCAGGACCGCAGGGTTCCCTCATCTATCCTAAAGGCGGGAGGGCAGAAAAGCCTGATACCTTTTACCTACCTTACACATGGGTATGGATAGAAGTCCATTCAAGAGGCAGTGATTTGTAATGTAACAGTGTAAAAAGTTCATTGATGTGGTCATAGAATCTAGTTTTTATTCACTTTTTAAAAGCAACTGCTTCCCAGATTTTGGGATAGTACTTAAAACAAATGATCCACAATTATCTGAAAATGCCATTTAAATTCACTTCCCTTTTCCCAACGATCATATCTGAGTCCAGATTTTCTTCATATACTTCAATCAAAACAACATAAAGCAATCAATTGAATGTTGAAACAGATGTGTGAGCCCAGCTGTCTTCTATTCAACCAAACTTTTAAAAGATTTACAAAATTTAACACAGTATCGCTCCTTTCACATTTTTTGTTTTGGAAAATAGTTACATTTCACTAAAAATGTGTTATTTGTATTAACATGAAATAAGTTTGTTATTGAATAAATATTTTAAGAATTTCTGTTTTAATTTCTAATATGGTTAACTTTGATAAATATAACCCACATAAACAAAACCTCTTACAAGTTCTTAATAATTTTAAGAATCTAAAAAAAATTAAAATTACTAGTTTAAATTCATTAGTATTCAATCTTAGAAAAGTGCTTTGAGTAGCTTCTGATTTCTAGTGTCTAAAATTGTTCAACATTTGTAACAAGGCCAGCACCCAGTGTCCTTGGAATCCTTATCAGAATGAGGCAGTACAAATCTAAAGTTTTTTTTCCAACTTTGCTAATAAGATTATTTCTAAATCTAATTTATCCTTTTTTCTAGTAAATGCTAAATATATTTAGAAATCAGAAATTAAAAGTATGTCAAGAGAGGAAGAGAGAATGCATGAACACGCTAGAGAGAGACTGGTAGAATTGGTAAGATGAAATAGGGAAATAATGTGAGCTTTTCCTGTTAATATAGTCTTAGTATACAAGCTAATGTGCCATTAGATGTCCGTTTAGCCATAGAAATCAGGATATAATAGAATTACTAAATTAAATCTATGAGTTATTTTAACATCTTATATTTTTACTTAAAATGTCTTTTAAACTTCAAACCAGAAGTGCTAAATAAAGCCCCAGAATCACTTATTCTAACATCTTTCTTATTTTCTTTCCTGCGAAATTTTAAAATTTGTAAGAAGGCTTAGACTCCCTGAGGAAACTCCCTGAGGGACACAGCTCAGGTTGGAGAGAGAACTTGAGAAAGTGAGCTAGTAAGAGAATTGCTCAAGATCATACATGGAATGAAAATTTAGACTTAAATTCAGTGCTGATGCAGGTTTATATTTTGTTGGGAAACCTGGGTTATGCTATATATAGAATCCTATATTGTAATTTTTGTGGGCAGGGTATATCAGTGTCTTCTTGCTTAGTAGAGATCATAAGATTACTGATTACTATTCAAATTAAATTACAGTGGGCAGTTTAGGTCACCATGGCTAACTTACATAAGATGTTAGTCATTTGAATGAAAACTTGTCTAGGCCACAAAACCACCACATTTCTACATAAAGTAGGTGCATCCCTCTCTGTTGAAGTGGCCTTGGTATTTGGCTTTAAAAATAGGCCTGCATTGTGGTAAAAATCAAACCCGTTTGTTTGTCTAAATCATGTGGAGAAAATCATTTTTGGCATGATTTTTAAGACTAGGGAAGCATCTCTTATATATGTCAAAAAGGATTGAGTCCGTTCTTTCAGTGCATTTTGTGATGATTTTAACTTTTGAAGTATAAAGGAAATTTTAAAATAAGATGGTTAAAATACAGAGGAGAGTTGAGGGTGGGAAAGAGATAGTTGGTATGAAGGGAGAGACTAAATGGAGCGGGTATTGCTGTGCGCAGACACAGAAAATTAAGGAAGTGAAAGGATAAACCGTGACCTTTTAGCAAGCTGTACAGTCAACCCCCAATAACATTTTTGCTTCTTAGACTTTGAATTGTTTGTGAGGCCATTGATAACTTCCCCAAACATGCATAGCAGTAAGTTGAGATAGACTTGTAGAGAACACAGGAAGTTAAGCCAGAAGGAGCACTGAAGATAATACCAGACACCAGAGAGGATGTAAGGTGGAAACATACACCCAACTGCCCTAATTTGTTGTTCACACTCTGTGGAACTTCGGCTATCAGTATGCATATTTAAATAGTTATAGTATGAAATACCTAGGTAACTATTTGAATACCTATCAGGAATACCTAACCTGTGATTAAAAAGTCTATAGAAAGCAAGAGTAATTTAACAGATAAAATGTTCATATTTATGATTTATAGTTCTCCTACCCTCATGAGTACTTACTTTATAATTTCTTCAGTTTGAGGTTCTCCTTTAGTACAATAACTGAATAGTAATAAAAAATGCATCAGAAATAATCCCTGCTATGTATTCCGTAGAAGAATTAGTTTTCTTGGCCAAAGGACTTTTAATATATATCGAACGTCATGGAAACCTTATTTAATGGCTCTAATGTGTACTTATGATTACGGTGGTGTTCCAAGTTGTACAACAGCCCAGATGAGTGAATAATTCATAACAAAATACTTTTAAGTAACAAAGGTAATCATAATTTCCTTGGACACCTGTCTTCTTACACCTTAGAGAGAAATGAGACATTTGAGGACAGTTGAGATATTTTGCTTTGATACCATTTACCTATACCTCTAAAAAACACGAAGGTTATCATGTGTTTGGATCTTTCTTTGAGGAAATTACTTTCTATGTTTTTAAGATCTTACTGGCCTCTAGTGGTAATATAATGCTACAGTTCAAACATTTCTAATTCTGTGAGTCACAAGAAAAAGACATTTTGAAGGCCTAGGCTGTCAATAACTTCACTTTCTCAGTTCTGGATCAACATCACAAATGTACAAACAGCAGCATCTTCCTCCAAAAGACTAGACGCTACATCTTTTGCTCTTATCTGTGAGTCACCCATACAACGTTATTTTGAATGATGCTGGTTTAGCTCCAAATTGAGCATCCCATGTTTTAGTGTATATGAAGTGGTGATTATTGTGTCAAGTTTGTGCTAACAAGTCTTCCTGCAGTATTTCAGCCCTCTTTTCTACAGACCTTAGGACCAGTTTTTTCTGTGTATGTAACAGTTTTTATTTCCTTGAGAGGAAGTTGAGATTCACTGTTAGACTTATGTCTTTACTTAATTTGATTTTATGAAAGCTTACATTTGAAATACAAGTTTACTAAGCATTATAATGATTGTGCTATTATTTTTCTCACTTATCACACAGATGTGAAAGGGCCACCCACCCATCGTCTGTCTTGCGGCCAGTCACCCTACACCGAAACAACAACATGGGAGCGGAAGTATTGCATACTCACAGACAGCCAGTTGGTGTTGCTCAACAAAGAGAAGGAGGTAAGATAGATTTCACTGGAAAAAGCTACTTTTTTTCTGACCAAATTCCTGAAAAATAATCGAGTTTTTGTTTGCATTTTGATACATCACATTTATGAAATGAACTTTAGGGATGATAAATTATAGGTAAATCTAAAGAGGTCCTAATGTAGTAATGATATGCAGTGAAGGTGTTAGTTCAACAAGGTGGGATGGAGTCTTCACTGAAGAATAGTGTAAGAGATGTTGAGTTGAGTAATTTGGAATGAGAGTTTATTGGCCCAGAAGGACTATTATATCAGTTTAGCTCCTTGCAGGTAACAAATGGATTACTGAGAGAGATTTAAGGGAGGGAATATTTATAGAGGTGTGGACTGAATAACAGACCTACTAAAGACAGTGCTGAAGTTCCCTGATCAAACCACACAAGCAAGTAGTTCTATCCTAGCTAGACTTTCAGGGAAAGGAAAGGGAACAGTGTTTCTGGAAGCCAGAGAATTATAGTTGCATGAGAGGGCTCCAGGACAATAGTCATGTTTATACATACAAAATACAACCTCCACCCAAACAAAAATGACTAGTAGAGGGAAAGCAAGGGAAAATCAACACTCCAGCACTTTTCTCCTGTCTTACTATTTCTTACCAGTATTACTTACTGATTAAACCTAGCTTGACGCCAGTGGAAAAGATTGCTCTTGACGTTTTCTGTAGAGATTTGTGTTCTGAAACACATAACAAGGGAGAGAAGGGCAGAAAGAAAAAGAGTGAACTTAGCATATCTGTTACTACTTTATTCTTCAAGTACTTACAGATAGTGCCTCAGAATAATCTATTTGCTTATTGGTGATTAATCAGATAGTTGAAATTTTTCTGATTTGATCGGACCGTAAAACTACCCTCTTTCCAACCACCCCAACGTAAAAAAGATAGTGAGTCATTATAATCTTGACGAAGAAGAGGGATCGTGGGGGAGAAGAAAAGCAACAGCTCAACAAAGGAGAAATACTAATTGCCCAATAAATATATATATATGAATAACTAGAAAGATGTAGGTCGAATATCAATTCAGTAATATCAATTCATCCCTCTTGAAAAGTGAGTTTTAAAAAAAAAAGCATTGGAAAGGAGCTCTCTTTTTCTCTTTTCTCTTCTTTCTTAATTCCCTTTCTTTTCAATTCCTTCTCTTACTCAGTATTTTTCAACATGGTAAAAGCAAGGGAATAACAATAAGCAATTTCAGTTTCTCCTTTTAGCAGCAGTTCATATTTGCTAAGGCCTTGCTAAATTGCCCTCTATGAAGAACTTGCTTAGTCTTTTTCTCCGGACATTGAAAAATGTCCTATAAGGTAAAGAAATAAAACAAATGAACAAATAAAAAAAGCAAAACAAACTCTTGGGCTGTAAGAACAAAATGGTGATTACCAGAAGGGAAGGGGAAAAGGAGTGGTAAAATCTGGTAAAAGGAGTCAGTCATACAGTAGAGGATGGAAAATAGACTTTTGTTGGTAATCATAATGCAGTATATTCAGATGTTTAATTATAATACTGTGTACCTGAAACTTATATAATGTTATAAACCAATATTGCTTTAATGAAATTTTAAAAAGAAAAAGCTTTCTTGTGTTTATTGTCATCTCTGCATATGATCCTTTTCCAATCCTTTAATATTAGACTTAATTTTATTAAAGTAAACTTAATAAAAGCCAGCTTTTCTGGGACATTCTACATGTTACTGTGTTTGTATTAAGTAGTAGAATAAGTATGAATATGGAAGATTTCTAATTATCCAATTTGAATAAATAGATTATTCAAAATGCTCATTTTAACCAACATTCTCTTTCAGCCATCTTTTATCAGAGCTATTAATAAGGAACAATATTGAAAAATCATTTGCTATCTTTTTGCCCATACCTACACTTTAGTTTAATACCATGCAAAATGGAATAGCCTAAGGTAGATAGTAGGTGAAAAACTATGCCTTATCTAGAACCAAGTTATAATCCATTGTTTAAATACTACTGATAAATTGAGTTCTAGGCCTGGACCCCATTTTGTCTCATAAAATGGAAGCCCATGATTAATCATTTTATATAACAGTCTCTTGGGTATTTTCTCTTTTTTTTTCTTTGTGAGAACGTGTATCTTCCCTAAGGACACTATCTTTCCTGAAATCCTGTCAAGTAATGACTGTTTTCTTCTATGGCCCTCATACCATGCTGCCTTTAGAAGATGTTCTTGTCCTTCTTCCAATCTACTCTACCTTGTTTTCTCTAAAAAGCCCACATTCTGAAACTTAAGTTGTAATCATCTTCCAACCATCACTCACTCCTTATTTTTTGTTGATTGAGCTCCTGGTTCATTATATTATCTCTTTAGCCAATATACTTTAGCCTTTAGCCTTAACACAATATCTGCAGAGATGCATTTCTTTTTTTTTTTTTTTTAAAGATTATTTATTTATTTTATACAAGCACTGGGTACAGCCAGAAGCGCGGGAGGGTGAGAGAATTCACCAGAGCCAGAGCCGGGAGCAGAGCAGGCAGAAGGACCAAAGTACACTGCTGAGGGGAGCAGCGGGCGGCAGGAGAGGTCTGTGCGCCATGCGGGACCCTCTTCCAGTGGGCCAGGGAGCAGCCGGGGATCGAACCGGCTCCAGGGAGGCTGCGGGCAGCTTCACAACCCAGCGCTCAACCGCTGCACCACCGGGGAGGCCCGAGATGCATTTCTTAATATACTACCTCTCAGTTTCTTGAAGTCCTTGCCTCCAAGGATCTTTACCTCTTCCCTGCCTCTTTGCTGCAACTTCATATTCTCAACTGCAGGCATTCTCTCTCTCTCCACCTGTCTTTCTAACCCATCCATTATTCCAACAATCCCCAATCCTTTTTGGACCTATCCATCAATCCTATTGCCTTTTCTACCCCTTATACCACTGATGTTCTTCCTCTCTTCCCTCTTTACTCCACCTGAATTGCAAGGCCAACTCTTCTATTTACTACATTCTATATACTGTGTACTTGTCCTTCTCTTGCTTCATCATACTCACTTGGCAATGTAATAGTTCAGTTAAAGGCTACTCCTCACCCCTCCAGGCTTGCCTCCATGCAGCATTACATTTCTGGGGGGAAAATAATCTCTCCCCTGTGCTGGTGTGTCTCTAAACTAGTGGCTGCAAACCTCATGTGAGGCTTAGTGTCGCTTAGCAATGATCAAGCATTCCCTAGTCCATTTATGTTGCCACTGTCTTAAGCTAGAGGTTCTCAAGCTTCATCACACACATACTTTTTTTTTTTAATTAAGAAAAATGAAACAAAAATTACAAGCCCAACTTTTTTTATTGTTAGATATGACAAATTACAGTCTGGTAAATGTGCAGAGCATAATCATAACATACAGAATGAAGGAATAAAACTGCAAAAACTATACATGTTCATTGAAAACATGCTGTACAATGAGATAACTCCTCACATGAGGCACAACTCTAAATATCCTTTCTTTAAATTGTTTATTTTATAGACCACTAACAAAAGTTGCACAAAACAGTGGAAGACTTGAGACCACACTTGGAGTAACACAGTTCTCAGTGGTTTCTAAGATCATTTTTTTACGTCTCCTTTATTCTAATGTCTTTTCTGTTATCCTCACACTTACAACTAATCAATCACTTAGCTTCCTATTTCACTGAGGAACTTTAAGCACTTAGACAACTTCTGCATATTCCATGGTCTACTCATCTGTTAACAAGTTTTTTGAATATATCCTGCTTTCCTTCCTTCAACTAAGGAGGCACTGCCCACACTCTCTGATGGCATCATTTCCCCTTGTGCTTGAGTTAATCTCGTGTTTTTTTTTTTTGTTGTTGTTGTTGTTCAACATGACCCCTAAGTGTACAAAATCCTAAGTGTGTAGTTGGCTGTACCATCTAGTTTTATGTAAGTACACTCTGTGATGTTCTACAGCAGCCAAATTCCCAACAATGCATTTCTTAATATGTAGCCCCCTCTGTAAGTGACACATGACTATACTTCTGACTTATTCAAGGATGTGTCACTTGTAATTCTCCCCTACTTCTCTATATCTTCAGTTATTTACTAGATCATTCCTATAACATGGTGTTATTTCTCCTCTCTTAAGAGAAAATATAAGCCTTTACCAAATTCACTTCTTCATTACCAGTTCCTTTTTTGTTTCCCTTAAAGGTTGAAATTCATAAAACTGCTAAACTCGTTATTTGTGATTTCTCTCCTGTCATTCTCTCTTAAGTCTATTGCAGTCAGACTCTTACCCAGACCACTCTGCCAAAATGGCTATTGTTAAACTCACTGATGACTTCACATTGCTAAATTCATTGGTCCATTCTTAGCTCTCATCATACTTAATCTTTTAGTGGCATTTAATGCAGCTGATAGTTCATTCTTTCTCCTAGAACCACTTTTTTCACTTGGCTTCCATGATACCATATTCTCTTAGTTTTGCTGCTGCCTCTGGCAGTTCCTTCTGAGCTGTCTTTGCAGATTTTCTTCTCCCCAAGTTACAGCAAAGTAGTGTCACAGAGTTCAGGTCTTATGCATCACTTTTTTTAAAAAAAAATATAAGAACCGGGGCACAGGCCAGATGCGTGGGAGGGTGAGAGGATTCACCAGAGACAGAGCGAGGACCGGAACAGGCAGCCTGACGAAATACACTGCTGAGGGGAGCAGTGTGCGAGACAGGAGAGGTCTGCCTGCCATGTGGGTTGCTCTGAGGCCAGCGGGGATCGAACCGGCACTGCAGAGGTTGCTGACAGCTTCACAGCGCTATGCTCAACCACCTGCGCCACCAGGGAGGTCCTGCATCACTTCGTTAGGAATTTCATCCAATCATAATTTTAAATACCCACTGATACTGATAATTGCTAATTTCGTATTTCAAGCCAGCACATATCTGTTTGCCAGACTCATATACCCATCTGCCCATTTCATAGTTTTACTTGGATATATAATAGTCATCTTCTACCTGCCTTTCACTTAGTCCCAAATCTTCCCTCCGAAACTGGCCATAAGTCATCCTCCTTAATGGCAATTCCATATTTCCATTTTGAAAGGCCAAAAACTTCTCCCACTCACTGTGTTGCCTCTATTCTGGCTTCCTCACTGTTCTTGAGCACACTGGACATATTTTTGCCTCAAAACCTTGGCCGTGGCTTTCCCCACTGTGTGGAGCACTCTTCCCTCAGATATTTGCATAACTCATGTTTCTGCCTCTTTCAACTCTTTGCTCACATATCACCTGTTCAATAAGGCCTACCCTGAATAATCTGTTTAAAATTGCAGCCCCTCCTAATACCTTTAGTCAGAGCTTCAGATCTAATTACCTGGCTTTATTTTTTTTCCTATGCAGTTTGCCACTATATAAAATGTTATATAATTCATGGTATCTTTTTTTCTCTTTTCTCCTGCCAGAATGTAAGCTTTAGAGCAGAGATATTTGTCTGTTTTATTCAATGATGAATCCCTTAGTGCATAGAACAGTTCCTGGGACATAAGTAAATTTTCTATAAGTATTTATTAAATAAATTTTGAAAAAGCTAGTTATAAACTTTGATTTCTGAGTATTTCCTTATTAGAAGATTGAGAGAAGAGCCTCCTATTCTAAAATATGATGATGAGTCTACTAAGAACATGATACTTCATTCCATATTTTTCTAAAACATCAGTCCATCCTTATTTATTGGCCATCTATTATGTGCAGTATTATGGTTGCAGAGATGCAGTTTTGTTGGAGACAAACTGAGGTAAATTAAAAGTTATAACCGTTTGGAACTAGACAGAAGTGGTGGTTGCACAATACTGGAAATGTACTAAATGCCACTGAATTGGTGAATTTTATATTATGTGAATTTTACCCTTATAAATTATTGTTTTTTAAAGATTATAATAATGTAACCAGTCGGTGGGTTATAGTTTAAGATGGAAAATGCAAAAAAAAAAAAAAAAAAAGAAAAGGTTTTCTGGAGGAATTTAGGATTGGGCCATATCTTTTTTTTTTTTTTAAAGATTTATTTATGCATACAAAAACTGGGTACAGGCCAGAGGTGCAGTGGTGAGAGGATTCACCAGAGACAGAGTGGGGAACAGAACAGGCAGATTGACTGAAATACACTGCTGAGGGGAGCAGGGGGCAAGTCAGGAGAGGTCTCCTGAGCCATGTGGGTTGCTCCCTGGCCGGGATGGAACTCGTGCTTCAGTGGCTGCCAGCGGCTGCGGAAAGCTTCATAGGTTGCGTCTTAACCTCTTGTGCCACCAGGGAGTCCCTGCACCATATCTTTAGGGACAAATTATAGCTCACCTACAGAAAATGAAGGGAAGGATAGCCCAGGTATGTAGAGGAACAAGAATAATTCCCTGTATCAATAAGTCAAGATAGTAGTATATATCTCTTTAACAAACTGTGAATGTTCAGGGTTCTTGGAATATGGGAATACAGTTGCAACAAGAAAAGTGGTAGCTGGCAAGAATCAAATAATAATAAAGTGCTTTGAAGGCCACCCTAAGGAATTTGGACTTAATTCTGGAACTAATATGGACCATGAAAAGGTATTTAATGGGGCAATGACTTCATCAAATTTGCTGCTTAGAACAGTCACTTTGTCTATAATGTGGAAAACTAAAGGGATTGAAAGGAAATAGGTAAGTCAGGAGATTACAGTAGACCAGCTAAGGGGTGATGAATTTATTAAAACATTTCAGGGTCTCTATGAAAATAAAATATTGAGCCATTTCTGTATCTGCTACTCCAATTGTTAATTTTATTATAGAAAAAGGTTAGAAATCCATTTCTAATGGAAGGACCTGAGTATGTTATCACTCCTTCCTTTTACTCACACTGTCATGAGAGTATAATTCTTCCTTTAAATTTTACATTAAATGGTTTAGAATTCCTTGAAACAAGGAATTTAAGGAATTACCTGCTAAAATTATCTTTAAAAACTGTTTTAAATCTTAATCAGCTAATCATGGGGGTGTTTATTGCTGTGTTAAAGATCAATTATGAGGGTTCTGTGAGGATTTAAACTGAATCCTTAGCCAGGCACTGCTGGAATGTGGGAGGATTGTATTAGTCTAATATCACTCATGTATTCAGCATGTGGGATCTTTTAATGTCCTTTCTTAACACTGCATGTTTCCTCTCAGAAGAGGGAAAAAGTCTGCTTGGGGAGTATACATGGGCAGAGTGTTAAATACACCAATTACCAATTGGGAATGTAACAGAAGGGTAGATCTGGACAGAATGCCGATAGAGAAGTCTGCCAGGAGTATCACCTTGAGAAATGACTCATTGGTTCAGTAAATTGCTTCATGCAAATTGTGCCAAATAGTGCTATGTGTTAGGAAATATGCTCCCCTGCCCGGATGCCAGGAAAGGCCCCAGCTGGCTTGGCACCAACCCAGTTCAAAGAGGGCGTAGGAGGCCATTTGAATTCCATTTTGCTTGCAAGAGATAAGACCAAATAAACTAGAGATTAAGGAGTTGAGGGAAATGGTAGAGAAGACAATCATGAACCCTCTGAGGTGCAGCCAATATAAAAATATGAAAGAATGCTGAAATTGTGAGTCTCTCTCTTTTGGCAAAAACAAGCCATTAGAAAGGGTAAATGTGGCTCCATTTTTTTTTCTTTTTTTCTTTTTCATTCAAACTCTGTGCATTTGGAGTTTTAAAAACAAGTTGCTAGTGTGGAGGAAGCAAGGGAGTAATATTTTAGTGCAATTTTTAAACAATTGAAAATATTTTTCTTTATTTTGGAAAGCAGTGTTTACACTCAGATGTATTGAAAATAGTAGTTAGGTGTTGTGCAAATAGCTGAAAATCAACTATTATTTATCCTGGGGTAAACTATCCATGACATATTTCATTCAGAACCACTTTCAAGTTATTCAATAGATATGTAACATGCTCCTACATGTGCATTCACTGTGTTAGGAATTACAAAGAATAGAACAGTTCTTTCCCCTCTTTCCTCCACACCAAACTTAGTTGGGGAAGTAAGATATAATTTTAACTTGGCATTTGATAAATAGCACAAGTAAATTGGGTAGAATAAAAGAAAGATATCCATTTATTCCAAAGAACTGTAGCCTGTGTCACTAAGATGCTATTGGCAATGGGCAGTTACCATTAGAAACTTAAAAAAGGAAGAGATTTGAACAAAGTTATGTGTTATGAATATTAATCTGTAAGGCGTATTGGAAGAGGGTGATATAGGAAGGAGACAGACCAATTAAGAGACTACCACTCCTCTGATCTGAAATCTTGAATGGTTTCCCAGTACTCTCTAAATTATGCATATCCTGGTATTGAAGCCTTCACAGTGTGGTCTTGATATATTTTGGAGTGCTACCTCTTTTCTCCCAAGGCTCTAGCTAAATTGACTTACTCAATGTTCTAAAACAAAATAAAATAATTGTATGCTTACCAACTTACTGGCTAATGTTATGCTTTTTCCTTTGCTTAAAATGGTCCTCATCTCAGCTTATCAAATATTCATTCATTTGTGGGATGGAGCTATTTTAAGATTAAGAGTTTGACTGGTAGATACAAACTGTTAACTTATGTGAAATTGGCTGCACAAATGAATAATTAGAATTCAATAAAATAAATGTAGTGATAGAGGCAGACTGTTATTGGAACAATCTCAGGGAGGTATGCCTTATCTTTCCCTCAAGGACTGTATAGTGTGGAGATTCCTGGTAGAGATGATGCCTGTCTTAAGCCTTAGCATGCAATTAGAGTTTACCTGGCAGGGATAGAATAGAAGAGAAAGTAAGGGAAAATATTTTAGGCCAGAGAAACAATCAAGCAAAGACACTAAACTAAAAAATAAAGAATATATTAGGGAAATGCAAGTATATAGTTCCTAGAATGTAAAGTCTGAAGCTGAATACTCAGTAGCGAGGTTGTGGGAAATCTTAAATACTGTATTAGGGAGCTTGGACTTACTCTATAAGATAGTAGTTTTAAAGCAGTGTTTTAGCAAAAGAGCTTCTTTTTTGTTTGATGCAGAAGCCCTATACAACAAATAAGTTCAGAGTCAAACTCTGGTTGCGTAAACAGCTATTATACTGTATTGTTTAGGAAATAATGACAGGGTAAAAACTCTGTACATATTCAGTATAGACACAACCATTGTAGGCCTACCCACATAGAATGTATTTTTGATCCATGCTTGGATGTAGAGGGCCAGCTGTATATATAGCTATGTTTTTTTAGTAACTTGATTTACATTGGCTCTGTTGTTCTTCCATTGTCATGGATGGTTTAGAACTTACAAAGAGGACTAGGAGTCAGAGATCCAGTATGATTTTTGTTATTAACATATCTTAGATACCTGAGAAACTATTTATTCTTTAATGTATTCCACTTTCCTTATCTGAAATGCAATGAATTAAAGAGCTTGATTCTTCCCTCCCTCCCCCCAGGAAAAAAAAAACTTGGAAGTACAGGTTAAAAAGGTTAAAAAAAGAAAAGAAAGAAAAAGAAAAATTTCCTCTCATGTTTTGTAACTTGGAGAACATATAATTTTTAAAGAGAAATTTGGTATAAACAAATAAATGTGAACTAGTGGCCTAAATTATGTTTATTAGAATGGACAAAATTGCTTTTTTAAAATTAAGTTTTTGAAACTGATACTCTTTGGTCTGGATGCTAAGATTTGTGACCTCCAGTTTAGTTCATTTGAAGATACTTGAATTATGATGCTTCTAATTTTAAAGAGTAGATCAATATCTTTTAAAAATATTTTAGTAAGACATAATCTATAGTGTAAAATATTCTTAGGAAATACAGGTTTAGCCTCCCTTATATCCCAAATCAATGTAAAATGCCCTAATCTTGAGAACAATACTTTAAATAAAATCTTTGATCATATTTTAAGTTTCAACAGAAACAAAGAATTTACATTAAAAGTTTTAGAAAATAATTATGAGTGAATTTTAGGCCCAGAAAAGTTTGCTATACTCCTTTTTAGATATGATACAGAAAAAATATATGGTAATAGGAGCCATTTTTTACTTTTTCTTGGATATAGCCTTTATATTTCCAAGAAAACGTCATGGATCATTCCTTCCTAAAATATGAAAAATAGCTATTATTTTTTTCTGCATGACTTAGGTCTTTGTTTTTTTCAGATAATAGGCATTAACTATTACCAAACAAGTTATGTTGAGCTAGGTTCATTTATTTGTTCAAACACTCAAATATACCCCCATTCTTTGCTACAGGTAGAGGTTACATTTTTGTTTTTTTTAACTAGGAAGGATTCATTTAACTTCTTGGTGCTACTTTTTAATTATTTAGGTAGAGAATACATAATTTCCATTCTTAAAGGGATTGATTGATACAACTTAGATTACTGTTCATCTGGTTTTATATTACAGAGTGCTTTTGGAAGAGTTCATGTCTTTAGTGACATTGTTATTTGGTCATCCCTTTTTAGACTTTTACTTTTTATAATACTGCCTTTTGTTTTCTTGACATGCAAGAAGTAACCACAATCATGGTAATGAGGAAATGCTGAACTTTGGGGTCTTGTATAGGCTGAAAATTTTCAGTTCTTATGGACTTTGGGGCTTTGCTTTTCAGATTCTCAGTAACAGAGAGCTTCCCTTGCTGTCATTTCCTTGACCCCAGTCATAGGAGTCAAATTACTGAGCAAAGCAGAAGGCATATATTCAACCAGAATCCTTCGCACTTTTGATGGATCAATTGATGTGATACATGTCTTTGTAATCATTTGGACATATTGTTTCTTCTCTCTAAAATGGGGCTAATAATAATGGCTTCCTCATAATGTCACACATGTAAATTCCTTAGCATTGTACCTAATAAGAATTCAAATTATTGAAATTTGATGGAATTTGAATATTGACACAAAGCTTTTTTTTAATCACCAAGGTAAGAGTTTGTTTTATTTATGGTCTTTCTTTTTTTTTAAGATTTATTTATTTAAGCATACAGGAACTGTGGTACAGCCAGAGTTGTGGGGGGGTGAGAGGATTCACCAGAGACAGAGTGGGAAGCAATACAGGCAGACTGACTGAAATACACTAATGAGGGGAGCAGCGGGCAAGACAGGAGAGGTCTGCTACCCCATGTGGGTAGCCTCCCTGGCTGCTGGGAATCAAACCTGTGCTGCAGAGACTGTGGGTAGCTTCATAGTGCTGTGTCTTAACACCTTGCGTAAACCACCAGGGAGGCCTCTCATTTATGGTGTTTCAACCAGTTTTAAGCACGTGACAGTG